>NW_012123931.1:2763970-2801795 GCF_000951035.1 Colobus angolensis palliatus | reverse complement strand
ACACTCTGTCTCAAAACAAAAGAAAAAAGCCTGCTTAGATTCAAACTGGATTCCGGCCTCAGTTCCACTGGTCACCATTCAACTACTTTTCATCTCTAAGTCTCTGTTTCTTTAACTTCAAAAGGAAGTTAGCATTTTTCTCATGGAGGTGCTGAGGATTAAATGAGAGAACACATGGAAAGTATTAGGCATGTAGCACACTTATCAGATGGTGGTTGGCTCCTTCTGCTTTTCCACCAGTCTGTGGTCTACAGTTTAAATGGTGGGAAGAAGGACAGGAGATTTGAGGCTGGGGAAGGAGGCGTGGGGTTCTAGGCAAGGGGGGAAGTCTCTTAGGCCTGGAGCAAGGGGCCAGGGTTCCAGGCAAGTGACAGAGCCCCACAGTGCCCTCACTACCCTATTAATGGGCCCAGAATCTGGAAGCCAACCACCACATGCCCTCATGCCCAGGGCCTTCCTGCAGATGGAGCTGAAGAGCAAAGAGTCTTAGAGTCTGCAGCAGCAGCAGTGAGACTAATACCTGGGTCACCTGCAGCAGTACGTGGTCACCTATCAGCAGCTGACCTCTGAGAAGGAGGCACTGCACAGGCAGTTACTGCTGCAGACCCAGCTCATGGACCAGCTGCAGCAGCAGGAAGCTCAGGGCGAAGCGGTGGCTGAGATGGCCTGCCAAAAGTTGCAGGAGACCCAGGAGAGGGAGTTGCTGAGGACAGGAACCCGAGGGGGATTACCTGGCAACCTCTGTGGCTTCTCAGTCTGTTTTCCATTCCTTTAGGAGCACCTAGAAGCTGCCAGCCAGCAGAACCAACAGCTAGAGACCCAGTTCAGTCTCATGGCTCTCCCTGGACAAGGTACAGGAGACCACTCAGAGGAAGAGGAGAGAGCCCCAGGAGGAAGGGGGACTGTTAGCAGCATAGGATTGAGGGGTTGGAAGAGACCTTTAGAACAGCAGGTTGTTATGCCAACCGGGTGTCTGCACTAAGTTCGGTATCAATATGGTGACCTCCCGGGAGCAGGGGGCCACCAGGTTGCCTAAGGATGAGTGAACTGGCCCAGATCAGAAAGGGAGCAGGTCAGAACTCCCCCACCAACTGGTAGTGTGACTGTGCCCGGGCAATACAGAAGATCTTGGATCTTACAGGAAAAATAAAGAACAGCAGCTCATTCCCCTCTGGGGAAGGGCCGGCTCAGGGTTACACGGTGAGGGTGGGGACAGAGGTGGGCCCATAGTACTTCCCTTATTGGGTTTTCTGAGGACCCCTCTGGCCACCTCCCCACAGGAGATGGAGGAGGACATCTGGACACTGAGGAGGAGGGGGTGCCTTGGCCTATGCTAAGCATCCCAGAGGACCTGGAGAGCCGGGAAGTCACGGTGAGTCTGACTTTCCCTGCCCCCGCTTTGCCGCCTTCCTCTGTGGTCCCTCCCAGACCCCCTTATGCTCTTGGTTTCCCCGCCTTCTGATTTCTCTGGACCTTCACCCCTTCCGGGAGCCAGTGGTCAGACACCACTTCACCTGTGACCAACAGGTGCACTCTCTGAGGCCCCAAGGGAAGGGGCTGTGCTCCACCTCCCTGCCCCATTTGTTCTGTGTATGCCCCTACAACAATACTCACCTCTTGCCTTCAAGTGGCATTTTTCAACTCCGCTGGAGTCAGTTTCCAGGAGGAGCAGGCACGGTTATGTGGGCAATGGAAGGTGTGAAGGCTGTGCTGCCTGCACCTGGCTCACCTGGTGGCCTCGGCCTGGAAGGAGCCAGAGGCAGAGGCCCCAGCCCCAGGGACTGGGGGTGAGTTTGTGTGTGGGGAGGGCCACTGGGCCCTGTAGGAGGCCATGGAGAAGGTGAAGGTAGAGTGAGTCCTGGCATGGGCCAAAAAAAGTGGGGGTGGGACAGAACAGGTCACTCCCGTGATGTGACCCCATTATTTTGGCTCCAGAGCAGCTTTATGGACCTCCCGAGAGAGAAGGTGGATGGGAAGCAGCAGGTGGAGAATCTAGAGCTTGGATTCATCCAGCTCTTTGGAGCAATAGATGGCATGAGTAAGCAGGAGGCCAGGGCACGGGCACGGGGAGCTGCAGGGCCTTCAGAGGGGCCGCAGTGTCTGAGCCATGTCCTCTCACAGGAGAGCACATCACGGTATATGAGAGCCTGGGGCAGGGCCAAACACGCGGCACATGGAGGAGGAAGCCAGTAGGCTGGCCCAGAATGAGGAGGAGATGAAGGTAGAGGGTGTGCAACATCTCTGCGGGGGTGGGGGTGAGGGTGGCTGCTGGCGCCAGCTCAGGCGTGGCAACTGAGCACCCCTCCCTTCAGGTGAAGCTGCTGGAGCTGCAAGATATGGTGTTGCCGGTTGTGGGCGACCACGAGGGGCATGACAAATTCCGCCCTGCTGCCCAGAACCCTGTTGATCAGCCCACTCCAGGGACCCCAGCCCCCCAGGAACTTGCAGCTGCCGAGGAGCCCGGTGGTGAGTAGAGCCCTCAGGCGGGGTGGGCAGGCAGGAGCAAGGGAGGCTCGCAGTGTACTCAGACCACTGCCTCCCTGTCTCCGAAGATTTTCACAACAGTGTGGAGCCTGCAGTGGGAGAGGCCAGGGAGGGTTCTCCCCGTGACAACCCCACTGCACAGAAGATCCTGCAGCTGCTTCCTGTAATGCAGGACACCCAGGAGCACCCAGGCTTGGCCACCAAACCCTGCGTGCCATTCTTTTACCGGGCAGCCGAGAACAGAGAGATAAACATCATCATCCTCTAAGAGCTGATCAAGAAATTTAAAAACAACAACAACAACAAGTTATGGGGTTAATCCCCTACACAATTCATCTACTTCATTGGAATGTTAGAGCCCCTCATGTTTATTTATGTTTCTAATTTATAGTTTAAATTTCTTTGTGAAAAGTTAAGGGAGAGTGGGTCTTTTCCTGATGTTCACTCTGGCATCCTTTAGCATTTTGGTTTTTAATTTGCTAATTGTAGGTCATTAGCTCGCATATCGAGTTTGCCCTCACATGGTGGGAGTTCAAACACACAAAGACCCACTATTTGCACAAAACTATTCTTACTGGTTTGGAATAGGCTGTCATGCTTTTTAAATGTTATTGCAGCATGTATATTCATTACAGAATTCAGATAAAATCTGCTTATGTTCTGCTATGATGTTTGATCGAATCCTAATCACACTGAGCTCTTCATTAGCTCAATATGTGGTTTGCCCTCAAGTGCCCACTGTTTATTACTTTGTAATATGCCACTGTGAGTACTGACATTTAGAGTTGTTTAAAGGCCGAGAACTGGAAACAGGTTTTTCCCTGTTTTCTGTGTATTGGGGATGGGAGTGCTTTTTAAATCTTTTGGGGAGCTTTTTAAATCTCACAGAAGAGGAAAGTGGCCTGCTCTGGCAGCTGTGTGCAGAACAGAGTGTGTTTCATTTGTTCTGGTGCCAGGAATGAGCGTGGTACTATGGTAGTTCCCTTAGGATTTGTATGTACTCTGGGCTCATGAAGATATTGCAGCATGAGCTGCAGCAGTTGGACTCTTTCTCAATGACCTAAAAAGGGATTCTTTCTGAGGAATGAAAGGCTCCCATCATTGACTGTGGATGCAGAAAACCTTTTCTAGCTTAGAGCATTTATATCTACAATACATTTTAAAGTCAGAGTTCATGTTACCTGTTTTAGTCACATGACTACATGTCCCAGTACACACAAGGGCACTTCTTGGCGTTCTTCTTAGTGTATTTAGTGAAGATCATAAGAAACCCTTTCAGAGTTTAAATGTCCCTGGAACAGGCATACAGGCTCTACTCAAGAATGAATTCGAGTGAAGGAAAGCTGTGTGACACCTGGCATTCCTCTATGTTCACGGAGCTTCTTTGAGGCTGGAAGATTGATTTTACCATCTAGACCTCTCTGGCTAATACCTGTTCTTCAGCCACATTGGTTAATCTGACATAGGAATTTACTTCTTTTCCTTGAATGGAAAACACTTTAAAAATATTAACAACCATTTAAATAAGCTAATACATGTGAGAGTATTCATTGAAACAAAAAGCAGTTTTAGTGGACAGTGTTATACTACATTTGAAAATCAAGGAGAAGTTTATGCAACTTAAAATGTTTACAAACTGCAGTGCAATCTACTGTTTGTGGATGTCAAAGTATTATGAGTAAAAGTATCTATACAATCACAGAGTTATATTTCCTCACAAAGTTCTTTATGAAGAGTGAAATATGTTTTTATACCTCTCGGTTTCAGTTAGAGGCATATTTTGTGCCATATTTATGTTATGTGCCTATACATGATGAATGACTTATTTCAGTCATACGTTGCCTAAATCATAACTTCATGCTGCTTGGGAAAGAATCAATAGCTACAACTTCATGAAGTTCTAATGTCTGTGTTCCAAAATACGTCACAGTACTAGGACGTAGGGAGAGATGTATGTGCGTTCCTTGGGGTGTACAATTCTAGTTACTAGACCATCTCCATTTTTAGCATTTGGCATCCTCATGATACTTTTATACATATGACATTAGTAGGAGAGCAATAGTATGATTTTACAGATGAAATAACAGATTTGCGTGCATTCACTGAAAGAGTGCAAATATTGGTCCTTCAACTGACTCTTCCAAATTGTATGAATTTATCAATATATTGGATAAACCCAGTTTCAGAATGATAAAGAAAAACTGTTAGACCAAATAGTGTGGCTAATTAACAGTGGTACAGTTTCTAAATACCACTCTTTGTGTAGGGATCTTGTCCTATGTTCCAGAAAAAGCTAAAAAGAATGGAAATCCTATGACAATAACTTAAGTGTTTCTTCAAAGTGTGCAGTCTTTGCAATACCTCATTCAGCCAAGTATTTGCTCTCTTCCTCATTCAGTATAAGGCAGCTTTCAATTTGCTTAGAAGGCAACATTAGAAGGTTAGAGGTCATCAGAAATATAAAATTTGAAAATGTGAGTTCAACTGAATAAATTTGAATTTCTGTTAGAAGAATCAAAATACCTATTTAAAGATTGCAATAAGTGGTCATTATTTTTAAAGTTTTTGATTAAACCTGATAGGTTTTCCAGAAATGAAAACAAATCAGTTCTAAAACCAAAGCTGATATTTAGAAAATGTGAAAATGTAACTCAGCCTTATCCATAATAGAGTTTCTCTAAATCTTTATCTTACAGAGTCACTTTAAAATAATATAACTATTCAAAAATAACTGCTATCTTAATGTTTTGAAATAAGTTAAAGCATGTTAAAATGTGAATACTGTAGTTTAATAGAAAGAACCTGGGGGAAGGAAAAGTAGAGAAAGAAATGCCAATTCCAATGCCAAGCTTTATTTGCCGAGTTTTCTTAGAATGACTTTTACCAATTTATGAATTCCTGTCAACAGAATGTATGATGGAAATACTGAAAGACTGTTGTCTAAAGTGCCATTATTGACTGCTACTGTGATGTTACTGTAATGCAATAAATTAGGAAATTGTTGCAAAGTGCTCTTTTTGCCTTAAAATTTTGTGTGTCTTGAAAACTGTGGTGTTAAAGGTATTGAGACTGTGCAAATGCTGGGCACGCTTGGCATGAGATCATCAGATTTTATTTTTACAAAATTGTAACTATGCAAGTGTGTTTATTAGAAGAACACAAACCAAACTTACGGGATGAAAAAGTTGTGGATGAAAAAGTTATGGGATAAACAATGTTGTGGGAAAGTTGTGGCAAAAAAAAAAAGTGTTATGAAAAAAAGTAGAATAATGTTTTATGACAAGTTTAAAAAAAGTATTATGGAAAAGAAGTTATGGGATTAAAAAAAAAGTCATAGGATAAAAATAAATAAAAGCAGGCCCCTGTCAGCATAAGCCTGGAGAAGTGGAGTTGGAGTCTTCACCCCCACCTTGTCCCTTCCACCCCTTCCCAGTCACCCCTTTACCATTAGGGCAGCAAGACAAGATCCCTGTCTAATAGGGGGCAGACAACCAGACCCTTTGCCACCTTAACCAGGGCTGAGTCCTTACATTCCTGGACGGTGATGTTTGTTATTGAAAAGCCAGAGGCTGGTGGAGCTGGTTTGTTTGGAGGAGGCCTGATGGCCTCCCTACTCTCGCCAAAGCAACTTTTCCCTCTGGGGGGCTCCCATCTTCTTATTCAGAGAGGCAGCTGAGGCAGGACAGTGGGGCTAAGTGTAGAGCAGGCAAGGGCACCGGCTGCTGGGGTGAACCCCCTTCCCCAGTGTACATATAGTATCTGTGTAACATTTTGTATATTCCAGGGTTTAGGGCCACCCCCTGTATTGTACCTCATGGAGGTTGGAGCTGGCATATGGGGAGGAGGTTCTAATCATTATTTATGGCTGGGAGTCTTATTTATTGATAGCATAGGACAGAGGAAGGAGGTGGGGATGGGTTGTGGCTCCCTGGTGATATGACTACTGTTTATTTTGCTTTTCATTTTGGAATAAATGGATTTAGCCATACTGCTCAGCCTGGTGGGTTCCTGTTTCCCTCACTGGGTCCTGGAGTTTGTGCCACTGAATGAGGAGCCCCAGAGTGTCTGAGCATGTCCAGCTCAGATGTTGGGGACTTTCCAGGCCTGTTACCTGTATGCTGCCTGGTGACACCTGGTGGATTTCATCGGGACTGCCATGGTGCCTATGGGGCACAGTGAGGCCCTGAAAGCCAACAGGCTCAGAAGCCTGATCTACCGGTGGCCAGGAAGGCAGATACCAGCATTCAAGGGCACTGACTTCCATCCACCCCAGGCATCTTCCATTCCATCCCCCTGCCTCCCTCTCCTGTCTGCGCCTGGTGGCCTGTTCTGTCTGTCCCTCAGTGCACCTCGTGACCAGTTATATCTGTCCCTCCAGAGTGCCGGCTGCCTTGCAGGCTCCCTCCAGGCTGAGTTCACGGCCCTGTACCCTAGTGACCAGAGCAGGTTTCACAGCACAAGAGCCAGCTAAGCTTCAGGGGCTTTCCAGGAAAAGTGTCCCTTGAAAAGGGTGTGGTCTTTTCACCACTCCCAACAGCACCCTAGAAATGGCTTGGCCTTTTCCTTCCCCCGAGCTCCACAGAGAACACAGCCAGCAGAGGACACATTCCCTGTCATCCAGAAATAGGTTTGATTCTCATCTGAGGGACAGCAGGACTGGTAGAGACTTTCAGGCCACACGACTGCTTGCATCTCGCCCCCATGCTTGGTGGGGGGTGGGACGGATGGTGGAGGCTGGCTGTCCACAGGCTGGGCATGACAGGGAGGCTCACTGGAGGTGGTGCAATTTGGAGGGGAATGTCAGGGGAGAGCTTTCTCTTGTTGGGCCACAAGATTCCACAAGGACAGCATGGTGACTGATTCCCAGCACTAGAGGCGAGGCGGTCAGCCATGTGTAGGGGTGAACACACACCCAGCTCCCCACACACTCTAGAGGGTTTCAGGTCTCTGCCTCTCAGGACCCCAGACTCCCCTGATTCAGCCTTGTCTTAGTTCTGACTCTAGTATCCAGAATTTGCCTCCATTTCCCAATCTAGATATTGGAAAAGAATATCTCCAGGTCCCTTGCTTGAAGACCTGGCCAGAGCTGGTGCTAGGCTGCAGACACCTGGCAGGAGGCAAGAGAAGGACATACTCACTTTCCCCTTGTCCTGGGAGGCCCATGCACCAACATTGCCACCACCACTGCCACCTGGGAGCACAGCCAAAGTAGACACTCACAGGAAAAGGGGAAAGGTTGAGTGAACCTGGGACACTGCCCCCTAACTTTAATGTGTTGATGAATTCTATTTGCTAATATTTTGTGGAGAATTTTTGCATCAATATTCATCAGTGATATTGGCCTGTGGTTCCCTGTTTTGGATGTATCTTTGGTTTTGGTATCAGGGTAATGCTGGCCTTGTAGAATGAGTTTGGAATAGTTGGGTAAGGTCTCTAGTTTTTGAATAGTTTGGGTAAGGTTGGTATGAGTTCTTCTTTAAATGTTTGGTAGAATTCAGCAGTGAAGCATCAGGTCCCAGACTTTTCTTTGCTGGGAGACTTTTTATTACTGCTCGACCTCATTATTTCTTATTGGTCTGTTCAGGTTTTGAATTTCATCATGGTTCAATCTTGGAAGGCTGGATGTGTCTAGAAATGTATCCATTTTTAATAGGTTTTCCTATTTCTTTGCATACAGTTGCTTATAATAGCCACTAGTGTTCCTGTGAATTTTTGGGGTATCTGTTGTAATGTTTCCTTTTTCCTCTTTGATTTTATTCACTTGGGTCTTCTTTTTGTCTTAGTCTTAGTTAGGCTAAAAGTTTGTCAACGTTGTTTATCTTTTCCAAAAACCAACTTTTCATTTCATTGATGCTTTTGATTGTTTTCTTCATTTCAATTCCATTTATTTCTTCTCTGATCTTTATTAGTTTTCTTCTACTAATTTTGGGTTTGCTTTGCTCTTGTTTTCTATTTCTTTAAGATTCATTGTTAGGTTGTTTATTTGATGCTTTTCTACTTTTTAAAAATAGGTGTTTATAGCCATAAAGTTCCTCTTAGTACTGCTTTTGTCATATGTCATAGGTTCTGGTATGTTGTGTTTCCATTATAATTTAAGAAATGTTCCAACTTCCTTCTTAATCTCTTCACTGACCCACTGGTCATTCCAGAGCATATTATTTGATCTCCATGTGCTTGTATAGTTTCCAACATTTCTCTTGTTACTAACTTCTAGTTTTATTCCACTGTGATCAGAGAAGATGTTTGATATTATTTCATTTTTTCTAATGTTTTAAGATGTGTCGTGTGACTTAAGATATAGTCTATCTTTGAGAAGGATCCATGTGCTCAGGAAAAAAAATATGCATTCTGTAGCCCAAGGGAGAAGACACCCACCCCCACTCTGCTACAACATACAGTGCTCTGCTCAGGGATGCGGCAGTGGTGTGCTGTTGTTACACAAGAGGCTCTCTGTTGGGGAGGGAACAGAAGTCTGAGGATCAGGCTTGTTTGGTGGAGGAAAGAGAGACTGCCACTCAGGGCTGCTAAACTGTGTGTGGCAGAGTATCAGAAAGGATGGAGTTGCAGAGAAGGAGCCCCAGAAATCTTGCAAAGGTTGCTGCAGGTCCTTTGCCAAATCCCAAATGATGAATGTGTAGGTTGAGACTGCAAGGCCCAGCACAGAACAGCCGTTGGGGAGCTGAAAGCTAAACAGTGATTTCAGTGGTCACAGACTACTGGAGACACATCTGAATTCTGGCTCAGACAGAGTCTCCACTCTTGGAATCTCAGGTCTTGATGAATACCCCAGACATTCACAGGAGGGCCTAAAAGGCCATGCCTTGGGATTAAGGAAGATTCCCCAGGAATAAGGGCAAAACTAAAAAACAGCTCACCCTAACAAAACCTAAAATGGAGCCTTGACACACATGATCAAGTTAACCCATCAGTAATTTAATTCCCTGCCAAAACAACTCAACATTAGAATAGGATAACATAATCCACATCTTTACAATGAAGGTTCACAATGTCCACAGATCAAGTAATACTTACTAGATGTGTGAAAAAGTGAGAAAATATATCCTAAAATTAAGAGAAAACCAGTCAATGCAAATAGACCCACCGTGCATGGTGGCTCACGCCTGTAATCCCAGCACTTTGGGAGGCCAAGGCATTAGGTCACTTGAGCTCAAGACTTTGAGACAAGCCTGGGCAACATGGCAAAACCCCATCTCTACTAAAAATTCAAAAATGAGTCAGGTGTGGGGGTGTGCAGGGGTCCGTAACCCCCAGGCTGTGGTCTGTACCAGTCAGTGACCTGTTAGGAACCAGGCTGCGCAGCAGGAGGTGAGTGGGTGGGCAGTGAGCGTTACTGCCTGAGCTCTGGCCCCCATCAGATCAGAAGGCGTTAGATTCTCATAGAAGTGTGAACCCTAACGTGAACTGCACATGCGAGGGATCTAGGTTTCACACTCTTTATGAGAACCTAATGCCTGATGATCTGAAGTGGAACAGTTTCATGCCATAACCACCGCCCCTGACCCCATCTGTGGAAAAATTGTCTTCCATGAAACCAGTCAGGACTGCTGGTTACATGTGCCTGTGGTCTCAGCTACTTGGAAGGCTGAGGTGGAAGGACGGCTTGAGCCTGGGAGGTGGAGGTTGCAGTGAGCTGAGAGCATGCCACTTCACTCCAGCCTGGACAACAGAGTGAGATCTTGTCTCAAGAAGAACACAAAAACAACAACGACAACAACAAAAAACAGGGCCAGGCATGGTGGCTCATATCTGTAATTCCAGCACTTTAGGAGGCTGAGGTGGGTGGATCTCCTGAGGTCAGGGGTTCAAGATCATCCTTGCCAACATGGTAAAACCCCATCTCTACTAAAAATACAAAAATTAGCTGGGCATGGTAATGTGCACCAATAGTTCCCTCTGCTCAGGAGGCTGAGGTAGGAGAATTGCTTGAACCTGGGAGGCCGAGGTTGTAATGAGCCCAGATGGTGCCATTGTACTCCAGCCTCTACAAAAGCAAAACTTCATTAAAAAAAGAAAAAAGAAGATCCATAAATGGCTCACACATTGGAATTAGCAGGCAAGAGCTTTAAAGCAACTACATACATACTTTAAAGAATTTAGAGAAATATCAATACTTGGTGAAGATGGTTAAAAGAGAATTTAGAGAATTAATTTTTAGTATAAGTATGTCCTAAATATGCATGGTACATACTTACTAAATGATTATTTGCTATCAGAAATCTAAATTTAACTGGGCATCCTATATTTTATCTGGCAGCTCTACCCCAAAGCCAAGCAGGAGAGAGTCCAGAGTCCTATCTTCCAGCAGGTGAACTAGCCTAGGACAGGGCCTGGCCAGGGGCAATTGTGCATTGGATATGTTTGAGATGCCAGTCATTCACGTGTCAAAGGTTTGCCAGACCTGCATAAAATCTATTATTTTTATTTAATATTTTTGTCTAAAGAAACTTTAAAAATTTTAACCTTTTATTTGGAAATACAGATTCAGAGGAAATTTCAAAGATGGTACAGAGAGGTTTCATGGACTCCTCACTCAGTTTCCTCCAAAGGTTCTATTTTATATTAGTGTAGAACAATATTTAACAATGTCACATGTCTAGGTCTATGCCATTTTATCACATATGTAGACTCCCTTAACCACCGCTACAATCAAGATACAGAACTGTTCCAGCACCATGAAAATCCCCCTCCTGCTATTCCTCTGCACTCATTCCTGGCTCTTCCCCTCCATTATTCCTACTCCTGGGAACCACTAATCTGGTTTCTGTCTTTATAATCTTGTTACTTCAAGAACATTACATAATGCAAAAATTAGGCAGGCACGGTGGCATGAGCTTGTAGTTCCAGCTACATGGAGGCTGAGGCAGGAGAGTCACTTGAACCTGGGAGGTGGAGGCTACGGTGATCCTGCCACTGCAGTCCAGCCTGAGAGACAGGGTGAGACTCTGTCTCAATGAATGAAAGAATGAATTAATGAATTAATGAAGGCCTGGCATGGTGGCTCACACCTATAATCCCAGCACTTTGGGAGGCTGACAGGGGTGGAACAGTTGAGGCCTGTATTCCCAGGCATGCCTGTACTCCCAGCTGCTGAGGCTGAGGCACAGGAATGACTTGAACCTGGGAGATGGAGGCTGCAGTGAGCAGTGATAGCGCCCCTGCACTCCAGTAGGGCCAGAGTGAGACTTTTTCTCAAAAACAAAACAAAACAATACAAAACCAAACAAAAAAAGAACATTATATAAATGGAATCACACAGTATGTGGCCTTTTGAGATTGGCTTCTTTTTCTTCTCAGCAAATGCCCTTTGAGATCCATCCAAGTTGTGCATGTTCTTTTTTTTGCTTTTCTGTTTTTTGTCTTTTTTTTTTTTTTTTTTTTGAGATAGTGTCTTGCTCTGTTGCCCAGGCTGGAGTGCACTGGCATGATCTCAGCTCACCATAACCTCCACCTCCTGGGTTCAAGTGATTCTCCTGCCTCAGACTCCCAAATAGCTGGGATTATAGGCACCCATCCAACACGCTTGGCTTTTTTTTTTTTTTCTGGAGACAAAGTTTCACTCTTGTTGCCCATGGTAGAGTGCAATGGCACGATCTCGGTTCACTGCAACCTCTGCCTCCTAGATTCAAGTGATTCTCCTGCCTCAGCCTCCCAAGGAGTTGGGATTACAGGTACCTGCTACCATGCCCAGCTAATTTTTTTTTTGTATTTTTAGTAGAGATGGGTTATCACCACGTTGGCCAGGCTGCTCTCGAACTCCTGACCTCAGGTGATCCACCTGCCTCAGGCTCCCGAAGTGCTGGGATTTCAGGTAAGAGACAACATGCCCAGATTTTTTTTTTTTTTTTTTAAGTAGAGGCAGGTTTTCACCATGTTGGCCAAGCTGTTCTCTAACTCCTGACCTCAAGTGATCCGCTCACCTTAGCCTCCCAAAGTGCTGGGATTATAGGTGTGAGCCACCATTCCTGGCCCCTTTTTTATTGTCAAATAGCATTTCATAGAACGGATGTATCAGTTTGCTTAACCATTCACCTATTGGGAGTACTTGGTTGTTCCCAGTTTGGGGCTATTACAAATAAATCTGCCATGAACAATCATGTGTGAGTTTTTGTGCAGACATCAGTCTTATTTTCTGGTACAAATGCCCAGAAGCGATTGCTAGGTCACATATTGAGGTGGATGTTTAATCAAAGAAGCTGCCAAACTACTTCTTAGAGTGTCTGCACCATTTTATATTCCCACCAGCAATGTATGAGAGAGTGAGTTCTGTCTGCATCCTCGCCAATATTTGATATTATCACTATGTTTGATTTGAGCTGTTTTAATAGATATGTAGTGATATCTTACTGTGGTTTTAATTTGTGTTTCCCCAGTGGTTGGTGTTGAAGATCTATTCCTGTGCTTTAAGTCAACTCATTTTTAAAACCTAAATAAATGTATTTAAAAAGGAAACTTGCATTAGGAGGCCAAGGCAGGTGAATTGTTCGAGCCCAGGAGTTCAAGACCAGCCTGAGCACATGGTGAAACTCCGTCTGTAAAAAAAACAAAACAAAAAATGTCCCGCACGGTGGCATGCATCTATGGTTTCAGCCACTTAAGTGAGGTAGGAGGATTGCTTTAGCCAGGGAGGTGGAGGCTGCCATGAGCCATGATTGTACCATTATACTCCACCCTGGGTGACAGAGAAAAGCCCTGCCTTAAATAAATGAATGAAAGGAAATTTGTGATTAGTGGTTCTCAAACTGTGGTCCCTGAGCCAGCAGCATCAGCATCACCATCACCTGAGAACATTAGAAATGCAGATTCTCAGGCACCTCCCCAGACCTCCTGAATCAGAACCTCTGAGGCATGGGTTCAGTGATCTGTGGGTTAACAAGCCCTCCCGGTGAGAATCAGTCTCATTTACTTCAAATAGAAGGTAATGGTAAAAATAAATGCATCAGCATATCACCTGAAATCCTCTTGTGGGCCCTAGGCTTGCACACCACTCTTTCAGGCAGGAGCCCCACCCACAGAGGCTATGACAAGAATGCTCCTGCCCCTGGGGCTGTGCAGTGACAGCTCACACAGCTCCACGTGGCGGTTCTGAGTTTGGGAAGCGCTGATGCAGTCCTACCACAGCCCTTCCTGCCTTTCATTGGACTGAGAAAATCCAGGCCCTGAGGAGGGTGAGACTTGCCCAAGGTCACCCAGCAACGTGGTCAGTCTCCTTTCCCAGGGCCCTCACAATGCCTGGCCTGTTTAAAGCCTGCCCCTATTCACTGCTGAGTGAAAACTCCAGCTCCAAAACGGAATATGGGGAGGGATACTATCTTGGGCAGCTTACGTTTATAGCTGCAGATATGTGGGAAAAAAAGTCCAAGAATACTGTTGAAGCAGTTATTTAGGAAGAGAAGGGGTTTGCTGGTTTGTGTTTTTAACTTTTCTGTATTTCATAACTTTTATCATAATAATCGTATTTAGTTACATAATCAAAATGTATTAAATATAATAAAAATCAACATGAAGCCTGATCCAGCCACAGCCTATCATTGGCAGAGTCAGGAAAACTTCCAGATAGAGCAGCCCCACACCTGCCCCAGGTCACACCCTGTGCCTGGGCACATGCTAGGACCTGTGTCTGGACACCCTCACCCCATAGTGGCCTCCACGTCTGTACCCACCAGCACCTCCTGTGGGCAAGACCCTCCTCTGCATCCAGCCCTGGGCACCCCCTAACCCAGAGGGCATCTCATGGTGTGAGAGTCCGCCTGTCTGTCTCTACAGTGAGGAAATCTCCTTGGGACATGTGGTCTGCTTGACCATCACCCCTGGCCTGGTACAGAAAGGTGGACAGTGGGTATTTGGTGAATAAATGAATGAATGATTGGAATGAGTCCCCAAAATGGTGATTTCCTGAGGCCCTTCTCCAGCTGGCCCAGGCGGAACCAGTTCCACTTTTCACAGGAAAGCCAGGTGTGAGGAGTGGGGCAGGTATGTGTGAGGGGCCAGGTGCTTGAAGGCTGGAGGGACATGGGGCTTATGGTGGGATGTGGGGTGGCAGTGCTGCTGTGGAAGCCTCAGGGAGGGCTCATCCCTGGAATCCCCCAGGGTATCCTGGTGCCCCCAGCTGCTGTGTGGTGTGAGAAGGCCTGGCTGGTGGGGACACACAGGGATTTGTTTGGATTGGTCACCTGGTCCAGTCCAGGGAGCTGCGCCTCCAGCCCCTCAGGGCAAAACTCACTTTTGATGTGTGACAACAGCTGCAGGCAAGGGGAGGGAGAGGTGTGCTGGGCCTCGGTCTTAGAATCCAGAAGCCGGTTCATGCCCCTTCCTTGGTCTATGTGGGAAAAAGATGGGACCTAAGCTAGCTCTAGGGTCCTGGGTTATGGTAAGGGCCCTCCCTTATAGACTCAGTGACTTGGGCTGACCCAGCCCCTCACTGAGCCTCCTCAGTAAAACCAGGGCTGGGCCAGGGCTCTTGACAACTCCTGGCTCCAACCTCTGGCTTTCTGCCCAGGTGTGCCTGGAGAGCCTGGTCTATACCCGGTGCTCTGCTACACCCCACAGCCTGGTCACAACCTCCCTGCCTCCAGAGCAGCCCTGGCCCAGGGAAGAAGCTGGTCTCTGCCAACCAGGTCCAGAACTCCTGGCTCAAGTGATCCACCAGCCTTGGCCTCCCAAAGTGCTGTGATTACAGGTCTTATGTTCTTAAAATTTTTCTTCTATATGGTATAGGATGGTCTAGTAACTTAACATACTGTTGTTTTCAAGGGGCTAGTGCTTATGATTTGTAAAAGAACTCTTCAGAAATAAGCTCAATTTTACCATGAATTGGGACACTTTCCATTTCTTTCTATTCTATAGAGCAGTTTACTTGTCATGAGCTCTGTCTTTTGAAAACCTGAAGGCCTGCAACAATAAAACCAGCTGCACCTGGTGCATGGGATAGGCATGGAATTGAGGAGAGAGCTTAAACTACAGTCAGCCCTCTGTATCCTCGGGTTTGGGATCCCTGGATTTTACCAACTGTTCATCAAAAATATTTGGAAAAAGTATAATAATAAAAAACAAACATTTATAAATACTTCATAACAGGTATTTACAAAGCATTTATGTTGCATTAGGTATTATAGTAGTCTAGAGATGATTTAAAATTTACAGATGGATGTGTATAGGTTATTTGCAAATACTATGCCATATTATCTCAGGGACTTGAGCATCGGTGAATTTTGGTATCTCTGGGGTCTTCGAACCAATATCCTGAGGTCACTAAGGGAAGACTCTATTCAATTTCTTCTCTGGTTATTAGTCTATTCTCTAATGTATTTTTGTTGTTGTTTTGTCTTGTTGTTTTTGCCCCTTCAAGTCAATGTCAGAAACTTAGTTGTTCTAGATTACCCATTAGCTCAAAGCTACCAGTAAGCTGACTACCACTGCAATCTAAGCAACCGATTTTTTTCCCCATCAGATTGGCAATAATTAAGAATCTATTGATGTTGAAGCTGTAAGGAGTTTTCCGGAGCATGTTAATTATGACAGTCTTTTTGCTAGGCACCTAGACAACTCATCAAAATGAAATAAAATACCTACGCACTTGAAGAAGTTATCTGGTTATTTCCTTATCTGGGTGCCGGTTATGTGAGGTCTACAGTTGAAAACTTATTAAGCTTTATATTTATAATGGGTACAATGTTCTGTATGTGTAGTAGATTTCAATGGTTTTTAAAATGTCTTTTGCCACAGCCCGCAGCTGTGTATAATCTTAATCGCTTAACAGTGGAAAACATGGCAATGACCTGAATCCCCCTGGCTCCCGCTTAAGTTAAACAAATGAAATAACTCCCACTGTCAGTTAAACTGGCGGTGGGCGCTGGTTTTCCCCAGGGAAGGATTCTGGGAGAGGAGGAGGAGATGCCAGTTTTTCGTCCCTGCACCTCCAGAGGGCTGCCGTCCGCTCTCAACGGCACTGGAACAGCCCCCGCCCTCCCAGAGTCCGTTAGTCCAAGTCACGTGATCGTCCAATCAGCTGACCCCGCGCGACTGGAAAAAGAAATTCCCGGGCCCTGGCTTCCTGGCGCGCTGATGAGGCACCAGGGGTGAAGCAAGGCATGGGCTGCTGGAGCGGGAATTCGGGGGCGCCAGTGGCTCCGGAAACGGGGCGAGGTTGTCTGCCCTGGCCTCTCCGCGAATACAGTGTGTGCCAGCGTGGGGGCTGTGGGTCTGGTAGAGAAAAGTCCACCGCCATCCCGCTCCCCAGACAGGGGCGGGGGTGGGGGGCGGGTAAGACAGAGCAGGCCGGCCAGCTCAGAGTCACCGCGCTTCCCTGGCGGGAGGAAGGGCCCCAGTCTACCGGGGCAGGAAGTGGGGCTTGTCTGGAGCTGGGAGTCCTTTCAGGTCTTCCCCAGCCCCAACAGGACCTCCCAAGACACCGTCTTCCCCAGCCCTCCTGTGGGACTTGGACACTTGTGTAGAATCAGTCTCACTCTTCCACAGTGTTAGGAAGCCCCTCCACTCTCTCCAGAGCCCGAAAGTAGTAGTTTTGGGGTTGAGACTTATCTGTCCATCCATCCAATCCGTCCATCACATCCAATCCATCCATCCGTGCATTCTAAGCACCCAGTCCATACCATGAAGCGTGCTAGGCACTGAGAGGACTTGAGCTGCCAAGGAAAGGGGAAATCGGAGGCTTGAATTGGCAGTCATAGTTAAGGCTCCAGGGGCGGAGACCTAACCGCGCCTTGTGTGTAGTGCTAAGGGGGCTCCCTGAGGATGCCATCAACCTTAAAGGCTGATGGCAGGAGCTGGCTGGCTGAATTACAGTTTGTGTACCAGGGGTTGGGAGGCAAGGGTGGGAAGCGTGTGTCTTCAGACAGGGAACAGCACGTGCAGAGACTTCAGGTGAGAGAGACCATGGCTCCCCAGGAATGAATGCAATTCCCATAGCTGGGAGAGTATCATCTGGAGGTTAGGGAAAGATGAGGCTGCATAAGTAAAGACCAAATCTTCCTGGCTCTTGGATCACCACAATCAAGGTAATGAACATCTCCACCGGCCACCAAAATTTCCTTGTGTGAGGGGCTATTTTAGGAAGTATGATCAAGAAGGGCCGGCCTGGCCGGGTGCAGTGGCTCACGCCTGTAATCCCAGCACTTTGGGAGGCTGAGGTGTGTGGATGACCTGAGGTCAGGAGTTCGAGATCAGCATGGCCAATGTGAAACCCTGTCTCTACTAAAAATACAAAAAAGCCGGGCGTGATGGTGTGTGCCTGTAGTCCCAGCTACTTGGGAGGCTGAGGCAGGAGAATTGCTTGAACCCGGGAGGCGGATGTTGCAGTGACTCAAGATTGTGCCATTGCACTCCAGCCTGGGAAACAGAGCAGGACTCTGTCTTAAAAAAAAAAAAAAAGGGCTGGTCTGATGAGGGGTCACTTGAGCAGAGAGTGGAATGAAGTAAAGGATAGCAAGCCACACAGAGTGCAGCAGGCATGGCAGCGGGAGCAAGGCTGGTGTCCCCAAGCAGCAGCAGGGAAACTGGAGTGGCTGGACTTGTGTGGGTATGGGGAAGAGGGGACAGAGGTCACTCATCTGTGTGAGGCCCAGGACTTTGTTTTATCCCCTGTACCCCCAGCGCTTTCAGAGGGAGCTAGCACAGAGAAGGTGCTCGATTGATGTTTGCTGAGCAGACAAGTTCCTGGAGGAGACCTCAGAGCAGGGTTTGGTGGCAGGGTGGGTCAGGGAGAGAGTTCACTCAACACCCGGGTGATAGGGGAGAAGAAGTGGCCAGAGGATGTCCATCTACGATGGGGACCAGGGGTCCCTGCTGGTCAGCCATGTGGGAGACACGGATCCTGGCCACACCTCAGCCTTCCCTCCAGCCTGATTACCTGCCTCCCTCCCTTGCAGAGGTTCTGGTTCTGTGGTGATCTGGACTGTCCCAGCTGGGTCCTGGCAGAGATCAGCACGCTGGCCAAGATGGTTGGGTGCACAGGGTCTACTCTGGGTGGAAGAGGGGCGTTGGGTTGGGGATTGTGGGTGTAGATGATGGTGAGGTTTCTCTAAGGTTAGGGCCTCAGTGCTCTCAGCCTGTGCTACCATGCCTTGTGACCTTGATCAGTGACTGGCCTGCTCTGAGCCAGTCTCCAGGAAGGAAGGGTGAGGTTTGCTAGCCTGGCTGATGTAAGGACTTCCTTCCAGTCCTCTGTGAAGTTGCAGCTGCTCTGCAGCCAGGTACTAAAGAGCTGCTGGGACAGGGAAATGATGTGAGTACAAGACCCAGCACCCCATTGTTCCATGATCTTATGACCCCCAGTGCCCTGAAGCTCTGCACTAGGCCTGGGGAGATGGGTGACTCAGCCTCGAAACCTCTCTGGGCACCTCCCATACTTCTTTCCAGCGTGTCTGTTCCTTATTGCAGGATCCAGGCTAGGGGTGAGGGGCTGGTGAATAGGGTACTGGCACCCTCTGAAGGTCTGCTTTCCCCATAGTATGAGAAGATCCTGAAGCTCACGGCTGATGTCAAGTTTGGTGAGTACCCCACTGAGTCCACAGGCCCCAGGCAACCCTGGGACTTCAGCCTGGTGCCTGGTACAGAGGGGCCCCCCACCCCTCCCTGCAGCATCCTTAACTTACCTTCCCTAGTGGAGGAACATGAGGGAAAGAAAGACATTGACAGTCCCACCTTCCTGTCCTCTACCAGCTCCTGGTGGAGCAGGAGCAGTGCCTGTGGCTTCAGGAGGCCTGGGAGCTTTGAGCTGAAATTAATAGGGCAACTGGGAGGTGGCTGGTGCCACAGTGACACCCCCTGTCCCACTCACGGGTCCATCAGAGTCAGGCGATGTGAAGGCCACAGTGGCAGTGCTGAGTTTCATCCTCTCCAGTGCGGCCAAGCACAGTGTCGATGGCGAATCCTTGGCCAGTGAACTGCAGCAGCTGGGGCTGCCCAAAGGTATGGGTTGTGGGTGGGCAGCTGGGCAGCCTGTGTGGGCCAAGGGCTGCTGCCAAGGCCCCGTGACCCTGAGGTGTACTCTGCCTCGTCTGGGCCAGGATCCCAAGCCAAGCCCCCACCTGCTACCTCCAGAGCTACTCTGTTCTATCCCCAGAGCACACGGCCGGCCTGTGCCGCTGTTACGAGGAGAAGCAAAGCCCCTTGCAGAAGCACTTGTGGGTCTGCAGCCTACACAGCAAGTATGAGGCCAGCCAGGGTCCAGGCTCATTTTAGAAGGTGCACGCAGCACACAAGTGCATGGAGAGTCCAAGGAGACAACTTAACCATGGTCACATACCAAGCAGCTGCAGAGCTGGGACCTGGCCCTGGCTCTCCTGACTCCACGGGCTGTGTGATGTGTACATACAGGATCAGACCTTGCCTTTTCCTCCTGGCTGACCCTTCCCTAGTCCCCTGTGCCCCATGTGTGAGCACCCAGCTCTCTCTTATTCCTCCCTCTCTGAAGTGTGGTCCCTGGGAGCACGAGTGGCAGAAGGGGCAGCAGAGATTGTGGACCGCTCAGCTGCACCTAAGACCTCTGTGTGGTCTAGCTATGTGTGCTGGCGGAGGCTTTTGGCCACCATTTCCCGCTCTGTAAATGAGACTGATACATATGGCATGGGTGGCGGGAGGCCAGTGTGAGTGCCAAGCACTTGGAGCAGGGCCCTGAGTAAACATGGACTTGGAAACAGGTGTTCCTTGACTTTATGCACCTTGGGAATGGGAGTGGGGCTCCCTGCATGGGTTGATAAGGCATTGCTTTCCCCCACTCCACCTCTTTCCCAGCCCTGCAAGTCCAGTGCTTGGGGGTCCAGGAGGGAAGAAGCCCCTGGCTGTGTGACTTCAGGCTGGTGCCTGACCCTCTCTGGCTCTGAGTTCCTGGGAATGTCAGCACCCAAGGCATGCCCTCAAGTTTAGCACCTTGACAAGAAAGGCGGGGACACTGGGATCAGGCCCACCCCTTTGGTCCCAAACCCCTTGGCCCCAGCTGGAGGATGAGGAGATGCTGGGCTTGGGTGGGGGAATCAGGGGTGTAAAGGGGTCTGCTCCCCCCTCAGCTTGTGTCAAAGACTCAAGGTGTCAGTGGTTGAGCCTGCCCCTCAGGAAGCAGCCTGGGCCCAGCCAGACGCTCACCAGGACGAGGGCAACTCTGACAAGCAGGAGACTTAGGATGAGAGCCATGGCATAGCTGGAGATGAAGATGTGCAGCGGGCTGGAGGCTTTGGTGCCAGGAGTGCCTAGAGCAGAGCGAGAAGGCTATGACCAGGTGGGTCCCTGCCTCCCAGACTTCTGAGAAGGCAGAATCTGGGCCCAGAAGGTGCTGTGGTACCAGAGATCTGGGGCTAGGAGCATCTTGGAGGACTCCATAAGGAGGGGAGGCAGGCTTCAGATCAGGGCATGTGGAGTAGGCAGATGGACAGAGGGAGAGGGCCTGCAGAGGGAAGGAGGTACTGACCGAGGTCTGGGATGACGGGTGTGCAGACCCTGGTGCAAACAGTCCCAGGAAGCTTTTACTCCTGGCGGGAGGCGAAGAGGGAGCAGGCCTGTTGCATGGTGAGAGAGGAAGAAAGAGAAAGGAGGCATCAGGCTCTTTTAAACAACCAGCTCTCCTGTGAACTGATAGAAAACTCACTCATTGAATCACTTGAACCTGGGAGATGGAGGTTGCAGTGAGCTGAGATCGCACCACTGCACTCCAGCCTGGGCTGTGAGTGAACTCTGTCTCAAAAAAAAAGAAAAAAGACAAGAAGAAACAAAAGAAGAAAACGCACTCATTACCATGGGGAGGGCACTAAGCCATTCAAGAGGGGTCCCCCACCATGACCCAAACACCTCACACTATAGGCTCCACCTCCAGCATTGGGGATCACATTTCAACACGAGACGTGGATGGGACAAGTATCCAAACTATATCAGAGGCCTCCCCCTCCCTCTCATCAGAGTCTTCTGTCCTCAGTTCAGGTGCATGCTGGCCTCCATGCCTGGCTTCCTAGGAAGTCATCTTGGCCCCAAGGGGTCAGTCTGGGTGCAGGCCTGGGTAGAGGTCCAGAAGCAGACTCTGCACCCCCGGAGCTCATACCTCCTGTGCACCATGGCAGCCAAAATGCACCAGCATGGCCAGGAGTGTTTGCTTGTCCCTGTAATCCCAGTGTTTTGGGAGGCTGAGGTGGAAAGCTCTTGAGACCAGCCTGGGCAACATAGCCAGACCCTGTCTCTACAAAAAATAAAATTAGGCACGGTGGCATGCGCCTGTGGTCCCAGCTATTCAGGAGGCTGAGGTGGGAAGATCACATGAACCCGGAAGGTCAAGGCTGCAGTGAGCTATGATTGCACCATCACACTCCAGCCTGGGCAATGGAGCAAGACCCTGTCTCTAAAACAGGAAACAAAGTGCACCAGTGTGTGGATACCAGCTTCTCCTGGTGTGTGCACCTGACCATACTTGGCCCCATTGGTGAGTAAGAGGCTGCCTGCTGTCTTCCAGAACATTCTCACCACTACACCTGTGTCCCTCCTGCATGCTCTGACAGGCTTTGTGAGCGGGCCTGTCACCTACCTCTCTGGCTGCCCTAAGGCCCAGCTCAAACCTTACCTGCACCTGAGAACCTTGTCCTGAAGAGTCTTTCCCCCACCCATAGTCCCCCTCACTTCAGAGCTTTTGGTGGGGTGAGTACAAGGATCGACTCTCTGCTACCAGCCTGGGAGGAATTGTCCCCAGGGTTGGGTCTCTGGATGGCATATGAGGGTCTAGACCAGGACCCAGATGCCTGTGACCTGAAGGGCAGGCTTTCGGTTGCACCAGCTTCACAGAGCCCCTCATCCAACCTGACCTTCTGGGACAGGTCCGACCCCTGCGTCCTTTGGTCTTGGTCCCTACTGGGAACTCTGGTTACCCTGGCTTACCTACTTTGACTCCAGAGGTAATGCTGACATCCTCCGTGAGACACAGTGACAGATTACTTACCTGGCTCAGTCACCATGGCCAGGCAGAGCTCAGGTCCTAGCCCTGTTCAACCTCTGCCTGCTGGGTTCAAGTGATTCTCCTGCCTCAGCCTTCTGAGTAGCTGGGAGTACAGGTGCATGCCACCATGCCCAGCTAATTTTTTGTAGTTTTAGTAGAGATGGGGTTTCACTGTGTTAGCTAGGATGGTCTTGATCTCCTGACCTCATGATCCACCCACCTCAGCCTTTCAAAGTGTTGAGATTACAGGCCTGAGCCACTGCGCCCAGCCTCCCTAACACCCTTCTAGCTCTGGTGCCCTGCAGGGTCTACTTTGGAGCACCTGGAGCCCAAGAAGCTGCCCCTCACCTTTGTGATCCCAGGGACCCCCTCCGTGATCATGAAAAATGTAGACCCAAACCCACTGTGGTGCCTGAAGGAGCAGGGTCAGCCTCTGCCTCCCATGGCCTCTCTGATGGTGAGGATGTTATCCCAGCAGCGAGAGCTGGGAGCAGAATCAGGAGGATTTGGGGTTTTCTCTCTGGGTAGCTCTGGGCTCCAGGGTGGAGCTCTTTTAACCTGGTCCCTCCCCTGTGACTCTCCTTGGCCCCAGGCAATGAAAGCAGCTTGCCCGAGGCCACCTGTCAGGTAGGGACAGAGAGGGATCGGGTTTTTTCTCATCCAGCTGTAGCTCCCCCTCCCCCCGGCGCCTTCCCCCAGGGGATGGAGAACCTGGCATGCTGTGCCCCATAGAAGAGTTCCCTTTCCTTCTGGTGAGGGATGGAAACCAGCTTGGGGTAGGAGGGATGAGGGTTCTAGGGGCTCTCCCAGCCCTGCCTCACATTTGAAGGATGGCATCTGGGTGGCAGCATGGTTTAGGCTTGACAAGGCAGCCTCTAGGTTTATAGCCTGGCCTCGGGCAGGATGCTGCCATGCCACCTTCTCTTCTGCGCATCCTGACCTGGCACCCTACTTAGTTAAATGTCCTCAGGCCTCCTGCACCTTGGGCATTGCCCCCACTCCCTGCGAAGGCACAGCTCTCCTTGTCCTGGCCTAATCTTCAGAGATTCTTGTCCAGCCCACAGCTTTGCTGGACATCGCAGGCTGGGCCAGGCCCCCTGCCCAGCATTAATATCTCTTTGTGAGTCTCAACCAGACTGAGCTGCAGCTTCAGGGTCAGAGCAGATGCTGACTTAATTGATGTGACCCAGGACAGGGGGGTTTATTGATGGTGTCACATCTGCTTAAGTTCTTGGCCTCTATGGTTTCTTTGGGGGCACGAAACCCCTCTGTCCCATGCTTAGGTGCCCACATGTGGCCACAAGTGCCTTTCCTACCACCATCCCTACTAGAGGCCAGTGTCCAGGCACCTGTGGCTCCAGGCAGAAGGCTGAGTGCAGAGCCAGGCCTGGGCAGATGTTCTGCAGGGGCTGCAGGAGCTGACAGCCCTGGCCACCCAGCCCGTGGCCATCCATTCCCCTTCACTGTGGCTGGCCCCTCATCCACCATCCTTCCAGGGGCTATGCCTGGGGCCAAACTGACTTTTTCCTGCCCCTGGTTCCCCTTATGCCTGCCAGGTTCTTGGCTGAGCATGATTGTCTTGTCCATTTCCTTGATTATCCTCAATCAGAGGTTTATAGAGCCACTTGGGGACATCACATCTCCTGTCTACCAGGTCCTCACCAGAGACTGGACTGCCTTGGGCTGGGCCTGGGATAGTCAGGGGTCACACTCGCCTGTTGAGACCTAGCTTCAGCGGCTTCAATCTGGGCAATGGCCTGATGGGTGGCTGCCCCTTCTCCTCTGCTTTGGGGAGGCAGGAGAGGAAGGTCAGGCAGGAGATCTGCTTCCTGCCCACCTGAGGCTGGTTGGAAGCAGGGTGCCCACCTGTGCCTGTCTCACCTTGCTGTAGGTGCAGTGGAGGATGAACCCCTCTCCTGATCTCCTGCTGGTGCGGATTCCAGGTTTGCAGTAGGTGTTGAAGTGGGCTCCAGAGCTCTCCTGGCCCTAGGAAACCCTGGGCTCCAAGAGTCCATGGCCTAGCCAGATTGTTTCCCACACTGTCACCTCCCCAAACATGGGGCTGCATGCTCTGTGCCCTGGGTGGGACATTGGAAGGAGTTCCACCTTCCAGGTTTGGATCACAGTAAAGCCTGTGCCATGGAGATGTGCTGGCTGAGACAGATGAGGTTGAAATAGCCCTGTCACGCTGGTC
Source organism: Colobus angolensis palliatus (assembly GCF_000951035.1). Lineage (NCBI taxonomy): Eukaryota > Metazoa > Chordata > Mammalia > Primates > Cercopithecidae > Colobus > Colobus angolensis. The sequence continues at coordinate 2,777,172 of NW_012123931.1, read as the reverse complement.
TTGGGCAAGTCACCTGTGCCTTGCTTCCCTTTCCCCAGCAGCTGGACAGGGATAATAGCACCTATTTCACCTGTACTCAGGTGCTCACTTGTTAGTGGGAACTGAGTCCTGGAGGAGGTGCAGGTGGAGCCATTGAGGCAGCACTGCAGCTGGACCTGGGTCTGAGTCCCTGCTCCTGGCTGTGAGATGTGTCTCTCCCTCTGTTTATTCATCTGAAGGATAGGGCTGTGCTGTTCTGGGGTCACTGTGACAATGCAACTGGCCTGTGTGAGTTGGTGGTGGCCTTCTGAGATGGTTTGAGGTGAACTGGAGGTGGGTCTTGAATCTCCCCTCACCCCCTTGAGGAAGAACCACTTCAGGAAGACTGACATGTCTGTATGAAGCAAACCAGGTTCCCTGCCCTTCAGCTGTCCTCTGTCCCTTCCCATCCCCCTCTGCTGTCCTACAGGCTCTGGTGGTGGCCATCCAGCTTGGTGGCTATCTGGCTAGTCCACACTTCCAGGTGGACCCTCTCTCCTCACATGGTTCATGTGTCATTGTGTCACCTCCAGACAGGCCATGCTAGCCCCAGGGCCTCCCTTCCCTGGTACCCAGCCCCCACCACTAGGTATGTGCCCCCTCCCTAAAGCCCACCGAGTTCACCAGCTGTGTTTGGACTCTGTCTCTGTGCAAGGCCTCATGGAAAGCCTGAAACAGCCTGGCTTGTAGAGGACCAGGAGACCAAAGCTTGAAAACAGAGTGACGGTCTCCCAGAGTCCACTTAGCCTCAGTCTCAGTGCTGCATCCATGCTGTTCCTGGCTCCAGTGGGTCAATTTTCTCCTGTAACGTCTGTAAGGGCTCCTGTGGTGATGGAGGTGGCTGGAGAGAACAGGCTGCCATAACCCTCCCTCCCTGAGAAGGCCCAATGGGGAGCGTTTTAGGCATCAGGGCATTCCGGGGAGCATCTTCCAGGGACCCCTCCTACACCCTGCCCCGCCCTGGCTCTCTAGTCAGAAATTGTAGTTGCTTAGACAGCGGGGCTGACCCAGGACAAATGCATCTATTAGGCTGGTCTTCAGGGTGCCGGGGTGGGGGCAGGCGCACTTTAGGGATAGGAAGGAGAGACCCGTGTGTTCCAGAAGTGCAGAGGAACCTGGTGCCGGCCGCAGTCAACCCCGATGTGATGACCTTTCTACCCACCCTCTTTGATGTCTTGGTGCTGGCTGCTGTCTTTGGCCAGGTAAGCTCATGGTCTGGGCTCCTGGGGTCCCTTCACTGGGCCTGCCCACTGCTTGCAGGTAGGGGAGCCTACGGGCCAGGACTGTCCTTGGCTTCCCCTTCCAGGTCATGGGTTCAAAGACCATTCCTGGGTTCCACCACCACCAGGCCTCAACAGTGTCCTGATGGGCACAGGAGCTGCTGGGGCTTTCTAGGTTAAGACCCTTGCCTATCCTGGCATTCCCCCCCACAGTATGGGGGCTGCAGGGGTCAGCCTCAGTCTCTGCCCTGGGAGCCTGCCTTACCTTGCCTGGGCAGCCCCACACCTCCCCTGGAAGACCCCCACACACCCAGTGGCTCTGATCCACTGTAGAGCAGCCAGGGGCCCTGTTGCTCACACCCTCTGGCCTGAGGCTGACTGGCTCTGTGGCTGGGTTTGGGGGTCAGGGTTGGGGGTGGGCCTTGCCCTCAGCAGCTCCCATTCCCACTCCGACCCCTTTTCAATCTTCCTCCTCTTGTGGGCTCTATCCTTGGACCCTCCCAGCTCCTCACACCAGATGACTATCTAAATATCCAGAAATCACTTTTTAAAATACCAGCTTCAGGGCTAGGAGTGCCTAGAGCAGACCAAGAAGGCTATGTCCAGGCAGGGGCTCTGCCTCCCAGACTTCTGAGAAGGCAGAATCTGGGCCCAGAAGTTGCTGTGGGACCAGAGAGCTGGGGCTAGGAGCATCTGTGCGGGCTCCGTGAGGAGGGGAGGCAGGTTTCAGATCAGGGCATGCAGAGGCAGTGAGCCCGAGGGAGGAGGCAGGTGGACAGATGGAGGGGGCCTACAGAGGGAAGGAGGTACTGACTGAGGTTTGGGATGACCATCTCTACCAAGAGGCCCTCTGCCTCCCCCAGAATGTGCAGACCCTGGTGCACACAGTCCCACATGAGAGCCTGGGCTGGCACCACCCTGAAGAAGGTGGCACCCACTCTTGTGATCAGTGGATCCAGTCTGGTGGGAGGATCATCCCACTTCAGGGGGCTGGGCAGCCTGAGGGGCCTAAGGGAGGTCATCTCTTCCAGCCTCCTGCCCTCAACCCCAGAACCCAGGTCTGAGCCCTGGGCCACCCAGGGCCACCCTGGACCCACCAGAATTCCTCCACCACCACTTGGTCAAAGTTTTGTAGAGGTCTGAGGACAAGGGTCAGCTGGGGGATCAGGAGAGGATGAAGAGGGTCACAGCTCTAACAAAGTCTTGTCCAGTCATCCCCCATCTTCCCAAGGCCTCTTCCCTGACCCCCCTACTTCATTCCGCCACTTCACCCATCTTGTCAGCTGCCCCTGAAGTGCCCAGAAGTCAGGGCTGGTTTTGTCCTCCAAGGCCTTGGTGTAGTGCTGGCCCAGGATCTGCAGCCAAACTTCATACAGCACCAGCTCCGCCTTCTCCCCTAGAGAGATAGGGGTAGAGGTGGCATCAGCCTGCACTCCCTCTCCTGGAAGCCCTGGGGTGGGACGCACACCCAAGCTCTAATGCTCCATCCAGGGGTCAGCTGCTGCTGGCCTAGAAACAAGATTCCTTGTTGTCTGTTTTTGTGTGACCCATGAGCTAAGAATGGCTTTTACATGTCTAAATGGTTGAAAACATGGAAAGTAGAATCTTGTGACACATGAGAAGTACATGACATGCAAACTTCCATGTCCATAAAGAAAGGTTTCCAGGAATGTGGCCATGCTCATTTGTTGACATGTTGTCTAAGGCTGCTTTCTTGCTACAGGGGAGGATTTGAGTATGTTCTGGCCCTTTACAGAAAACGCTTGCTAACCCCTGCACTGATCCAGCTAATGGAATACACTGCTCACTCCGAGAGTTGATCCCAGTAGGAAATGTTCTGACAATTTAACAGATGCTGCTTTTATGATTTATTTTGTCGCTGCTCTGGTGGGAGACATGTAAGAAAATTCACTCCCTGGGAGGAGGTCATGGTGGGGCTTGTGGCCATCAATGGTGAAGCCTCTTTAAAAGGATGTGTGGGGAGCTCTACCGTCTGCTGTGGGGGTTGTGATGGGCCCTCCGTGTTCAGGAATGAAGAGGGAACATGGCCTGTCTGCTGGGAACTGGCTTTCTGGGGAGCAGAAGAGATGGTAGTTTGGGTCTGTGGAGGCAGAGACCCAAACCAATCTGGTCTCTGGGGTGGCCGGCAGGGAGAGTAGCTGTGTAGGAGTGGGTGCGAGGGCAGAGCCCGAAGGAGGGCACCCCGACCACACTCCCAGGAGGCTGCGGTGGTGGGGGTGGGGCAGCACTGTAGGAGGACCAGCGCCTTCTGTGGCTGAGGGGTCCTTGGAGAGCAGCTCCGAGCTGTACGTACCTGGGGGGGACTGATTTCACCCAGCACTCTCCCAACTTGGGTGTGGACCAGCTCTCCCTGTTAGGATGGCACGAGCTTGCAGAAGTCATCCTATCAGGAGGCCCCAAGAGGAGATACAGGTTTCTTGCAGCCCCTGCACTGGGGCAGAGCTGACTTGGTGGGACAGATCTCGTCATGCATGTGAGGACTCAGTGAGGTCCTGGGCAATCAGGGACGTGACGGGACCCTCTCATCCCTCTGATCTTGACTGCTTCTCACCTATGTCCAGCTCCTTGCTGAAACTCTATGCCCCATTCCTCTCTGTGGCCCCAAAACATGAGCAAGTATTGTCTGAAGAAAATTCTGCCCATTCTCTAGAAGGGGAACACCGAGGTTTAGAGAGGGGAAGAGCCTGGTGGCCCAGAGACACACAGGGATCACAGCCCTACTAAAAACGCAGAAATTAGCTGGTGTAGTGGCACATGCCTGTAATTCCAGCTACTAGGGGGGCTGAGGCACAGTAATTACTTGAACCCAGGAGGCAGAGGTTGCATGAGCCATGATCTCACCACTGCACTCCAGCCTGTGCAACAGAGTGTGACCCAGTCTCAAAAACAAAGTTAAAACCCATTTGTCCAGTATAAACTTTTTCAAAATATATACTCAAACATAGAAAAGTCTAGAAATGTCACCAATGGTAATTTCAGGAAACAATTCTAAGGTGACTTGTTTTGGTTATCTGCATTTTTTTTTCTTTTATTTTTTGGACATAGGGTCTTGCTCTGTCACCCAGGCTGGAGTGCAGTGACCCAATCAGGGATCACTGCAGCCTTGACCTCACAGGCTTAAGCCATCTTCCCCTCAGTCTCCTGAGTAGCTGGGATTACAGGCACATGCCACCACACCTGGCTAATTTTTGAATTCTTGTATTTTTTGCAGAGATGGGGTTTTGCCATGTTGCTCAAGCTGGTCTTAAGTGATTCACCCACCTCAGCCTCCCAGAGTGCTGGGATTACAAGTGTGAGCTGTCTGTGCCAGGCCTATTTTCTATAATGACCATGACCATGGATTTCATGTGCCAATATTTTTCTAGCAATACTATTTACAAAGAATACTATGAAAAATATTCAGAGAAAAAGAAGAATACAAAATTGTAAAAACCATATATGACTAGTTTGTTTGTTTGTTTGTTTTAAAGAAGAAAGAAACAAAGTAGATTGTCCAGGAAGGTAGTTACTTCCACTATGTATTTCTCTGGTGAACTCATTAGGAACTCTAAAAAGTTCCAGGAGTTCCAGGAGAATCACGGGGTCAGAGTACCCCAGCTTTAACTTCTGGTTCAGAGAATCCTACCAACTTACAATGTCACCACCAAGTTCTTTGACTGCCTGAGCAAATCTCACCTTAAATCAATTCTCACCTGACATTAGCTGCTCAGCTTTCCACTGATACATTGATTCCAGGAGACTCCTTTAGTTCTGTGTGTTCAGCTGTCCTCCGGTGGCCCCATTATTATTTTCTGCCAGGTAAAGGTCGGTCACATGCACACAGAGCTCATCACTCATGATATGCTGCAGCTGGAATCAAACAAAGGCAAGCTGTTAGTGAACACACAAAACATTTCTCCATTATACAGCAACTCAAAAAAGGTTTTGATTTCTTTTGCTAGCAATTTTAGAAAATTAATCATACAAACCACTGTATCATTCTTTTGGAGAATAATCAAGCCAAGATTTTCAACCATCTATCTCTGTGGTCCATTGAAAAATGTTCATATCTATTTAAAATCAAAACCAGAGAGAATTCAGGTTAATGTACTTCTTGTTGTTGTTGTTGTTGTTGTTTGAGACAGAGTCTCACTCTGTCACCAGGTTGAAGTGCAGCAGCTTGATCTTGGCTCACCACAACCTCTGAATCCTTGGTTCAAGCGATTCTCCTGCTTGAGCCTTCTGAGTAGCTGGAATTACAGGCACATGCCACCACCCCCAGAGAATAATTTGTACTTTTAGTAGAGACAGGGTTTCACCATGCTTGCCAGGATGGTCTCGATCTCCTGACCTTGTGATCTGCCCGCCTCAGCCTCCCAAAGTGCTGGGATTACAGGTGTGAGCCACAGAGCCTGGCCTAATGTACTGTTTATTTAAAATTCTAAGGATCTTTAAATAATTTTCCATGGATCATATTTTTATTACATTTTAAAATCATTCACAATTTGCTTTCACACATATTCTCCCTCATTTGATCCTCACAACTGCTCTGGGAAGCAGGTTGGAGACAGAGTAGGGGACTGTTAGGAGACAGATTTACACAATGCATAAGAATGCTCACTGTGAGCTGGGTGAGGAAGGGAGCCTTGGAGAATCATGAATGCAGTATCTATGTCTATATTCCCAGCCCAACTACAAAGCCTGAAATTCATTAGGTATTTAAGAAATAGCTGCTGAATTATTGCCTAGGGGTGCTCAATTGAAGAAGCACAATTGGGACTAACAGTCAAGCTTCCTGACTCCTAGCCCAATACTTTTACAAACACACCACCTATTTTTCCATATCGGATAGAAAGTATAGTGCTTAAGTTGTACATAATGTTAATTCACTTTCAATACAGGTCAATCATGATTAACTGTCAGTAGCTTTTGTGACAAACTTAGTAAACTAGAAAGTTGAACCTTTCAGAGTTCCCATTCTCATTGCATATGCTATTTCTGTTTTAAAATAAAAATCCTTCCACATGAAACTTTATCCATCAAAATGACAGAGTAGTGAAAATAGATACCAGAAGAAAGCAAAATATTAATTTCAACATCGATTTGTCTATTTTGCTTTAAAAGTATAACCACCAAGCCAGTTTTAGGAAGATACATTCTTTTTGAAGTGTTAGAAACCATAATAACTATTCTTAACTTTAAGTCCTAACTGACCAGTATGTGTATGAGTAGATAACTGGACACAGTGTAAAGTCAGAAGGGTGACTGAGTGTGGCAGAAAGGGCAGTATGTCCAGCAACTGCAGATGGATAAATGACAATGAGTCCAGATAATGGATTCTGATACAACCATTCAAATAATGCTTTTGAGTACTTGATAACATAGGGAAAAGCTTAGGATACAGTGTTTTAGAAAAAAGGAAAGGTGAAAAAAAATAGATGGAAAGCATGATTTCAATCTTGCATACAGATGCTTCCACTTTATCTTTTTTGTTTGTTTGTTTGTTTGCTTTTGAGACAGGGTCTCACTCTGTCAACCAGTCTGGAGTACAGTGGCATCATGATCTCAGCTCACTGTGGCCTCTATTTCCTGGGCTCAAGCAATGCTCCCACCCCGGCCTCCTAAGTACCTGGGACTACAGGTATGTGCCACCATGCCCAGCTAATTTTTGTATTATCAGTAGAGATGGGGTTTTGCCCTGTTGCCCAGTCTGGTCTCAAACTCCTGAGCTCAAGTGATCTGCCTGCTTCGGCCTCCTAAAGTGCTGAGATTATAGGCATGAGCCACCACCTCTACTTTGTACTTTCTTGTTGAAGTAGACTGTATTACTGATTCCCCACCTGCACCCTCTTTTTGGATATCTGGCCCCTCCTTGAGTCTCTGGAAAGGGGAGCACTACAAATCCAGGGACAACTAGGGAACTCCCACCCTCACTGCTAGGCAGATCAGATTCTCTCTCCTGCTCATTGGAAATGACACAGAGAGTTTTCAACAGATTTTTTGCAGCGGAGCATCTGTATGGAAAGGTCCAGTAACACTGGGACCAGGGGTACTACCAGGGCAAGCCAAAGCCTCAGAGGCTGGAGGAGCCTGGAGCACATGCCGAATGTTCATCCGCAGAGCAGAGCACAAGCATGCAGCAGAATTCCAGAGTGAAGGCATGCAGGAGAGGAAAATCACCTCCCAGTCCAGTCCTTCCATGGTGTGGTCCTATTTTGAGTTTTGTACTTAGATGTCTGTGAGGTTGCCTATTGTATTCTTAATACAAATCCCACTTAAGCCAGCCTAGAATAGGTCAAGATAAATGTAATGACTTGACTTGGCTGCAGTGCAGTGGGATCATGGCTCACTGTAGCCTCAACTTCCTGGGCTCAGGTGATCCACTTCTGCCTCCCAAGTAGCTGAGACTACAGGTGTGAGCCAACTTGCCCAGTTAATTTTTTGTATTTTTCTCATGAAAATATTTTTCAGAAGAAATCTATATACATTGAATATCACTGAATGCTTTTTCTTCTTCTTCTGTTAATGTGTAGGTGTTTGAGTCTCTTGTATTTCTTCTTTTACACAGGATATGGGCTCTTTGAAATCTATTTCATTATCTTCATCATCATCATTCATTTCAGCCACTTCAGATTTTCATTTCTTTAAAAATGTTGATGTACAAACCAGTGTGGGGCCCTAGATATCCACTGTCTTCTCAGGAGTGTCAGAAGTGCCTAAAACCTTTTTCTTCTTCCTACATAAAACCTGGGCTTTTGCAGACATCTGACAATTCATTTTTGAAATACTTTCCATTTTCTGTAAAATCAAAGAAGGAAAATCATAATCAATTCGTTTTTAAGCTAGTTTCTTCCTGAGTAATCCTTCTTTCTTTTTAAATCGCTCCTCCTTCCGTAGCTTTTGTGTAAGTGCTGATTCTAATTATACATTTCACTGATGGATATGATGGCTGCTTAAATGGAATATTCCAGTCTTGAAAGAGTTCTTTCTGTACTTTTTCAGGTGGCATAAAATGACTCTCCAAGAATCTTTCACCAAAGAGGTAGTTGTTCATTGTTTCAGCAACTATCTTGGCAAAATCCTCAGCCTTAAACTCCACAAAAGCATAGCCTTTGCTATTTCCAGACCTTTTATTTCTGGACAGTCTGAACCTTGTAACAGTGCCTTTTAACTGGGAGCAATAGGAAAGGATCTGGGTTTCGTTCAGTAGGTTGGGTAGTTGGCACACATAGACTACTCCAGAAGAAGTGTGTTCTAGTTTTTGTGTTTTGTTTTGTTTCTGAGATGGAGTTTCACTCTTGTTGCCCAGGCTGGAGTGCGATGGCACGATCTCGACTCACCGCAACCTCTACCTCCTGGATTCAAGCGATTCTCCTGCCCTAGTCTCCTGAGTAGCTGAGATTACAGGCATGCACCACCACACCTGGCTAATTTTTGTATTTTTTGTAGAGACAAGGTTTCTCCCTGTTAGTCAGGCTGGTCTAGGACTCCTGGACCCAAGCGATCTGCCTGCCTTGGACTCCCAAAGTCCTGCAATTATAGGCATGAGTCACTGCACCCAGTCCAGCCTTGACTTTGAAATATATGTTGTACATCCAGTCAGCAGTGAACTCTAGGGGAACACCAAAGATGAGAAAAATGAGAGAAGAGATACCTCCAATTAAAGGAGTTAAGACCAGATGCTTGAACTTATGTTTTAAAAAGTCACTGCAGGTTGGGCACAGTGGCTGATGCCTGTAGACAGAGCATTTTGGGAGGTTGAAGTGGGTGTACCACTTGAGGCTAGAAGTTTGAGACCACCCTGGGCAACATGGCAAAACCCCATCTGTACACAAAATAAAATAAATTAGCCAGGCGCGATGGCGCCTGTGGTCCCAGCTACATGGGAGGTTAAGGTGGGAGGTCGAGGCTGCAGTGAGCTGAGATCCACCACTCCACTGCAGCCTGCATGACAGAGTGACACCCTGTCTAAAAAAAAAAAAAAAAATTACTGTTTTATGGTTTTCTGGTTGAAACCTCTGTTTCCATTTAAAATAAAGTGGGGTCGAGATAGTATGTATTACTAATTCAAAATCATAACCAGATGCTTAAATTAAATCATTGTATCTATCATTTCAAAAACCAACCTCAGGATTATTAAAAGTTAGTTTTATTGGGTTTTTCTTTAAGCTGGGCTGGTTCACTCAGGTCTGTCACTTCCAAGCCCATGTTTTCCTACTTTTTAACCCTATTTGGAAGGAAAACTGCAGCTAAGATTATGATCCATCCTGAGATGAAAAGTTTCACACATATACACCACACATACCCCCACCACAGTATTATGACACGGTGACCCAACCTTAGGCTAATGGTGCCACTGCCAGCAAATGCATTTTTTTCTTTATTCTAATTTTTTTCTTTATTTCTTCTAACAGCAGCAAAGGCATTTAACCATTTATTGAGATTCTCAACAGCTACCATTTGGTTTGTAGAGCAAATTGTTTACAAAGTAACTTGTTTCCATTTTTGATATTTTAATGAAAATTATGTTCTTCAGTTTTAAAGCTCCATCCCTCTCCCAAAGAAAGACTAATAACTAACTACCAAGTAATGATTTTTTAGGAAAAGAACAAAAGCAAAAACAGCTTTTAAACACTTCTGGAACATGGGTAAGCTTCCAAAGTCAAGACCTTCTGGGCCCAGTGGAGGTGCTAGGCTGCCTCAGGACACCATCAGCACTTCCCCATGCACAACATCCTCAGCAGCGGGGAGCCATGCGTGGACCCCGGGAGTCTTCCTGTTCCACAAGCTCCCCTCTCTTTTTCCTCTCCACCCTTACTGCTGGGCCTCCCCTCCAAATCTGCCTAACGAAGGCAGCAGGGTCTTTAATACTGTTTGACTTTGTCAGTGGGGAAAGGGTACTCTAGAAAGCTGAGAGAATCCCTGGTACAGTCTAGGGGAGGAAAAAATACGCAGTGTAGCATAGATGGTTTCACTTGTCCACTCACACACATGCTCATACTTATTCAATGGATGTATCAGATGCTTCAAAAGTCCTGATGTGTAGTAGCACACAAGTTGCTTGTAAAAAGGAAGTTGCAAAATGGTAAAAATGTCTGCAGCAGTTCAGGCTCCTGATGACAAAGCTGGTTCTGCTAAGTAGTTATTTTGACATGCACAGCAGCTTTCCCTAGAAGTCCTGTGTTCCGGGGGTTTCATTTAGACCACAGGAAGTTGAAATCGAAGTTTAAAAGGTTGTCTGCTGACAAAATGTGCTATATCCATTGGTGGACTTCTACTCAGTAATGAAAGGAACAAACTACCAAAACCTGTCATATGTCATGGACCAACCTCAAAAACATTAGCTAAGTAAAAAAAACCAGACAGGAGAACACATATTGTATAATTCCATTGATTTGAAATGTCCAGAAAAGGCAAGTTGATGGAGACCGAAATGGTCTGATTTACCTCAAGAGGTAGGGATTCAAGCTCTCTAGAGTACATGTGATACACACATGAGAAAAAATAAGGAAAGAAATTTCAATGTAAATAAATGAAAATAATACTTCTCCCTGATTATAAAGAAAATCACATTCTTTTTGTAATAATTTGGAAGACAAAATATGAAGAAAAGTCTTTAATGTTGCCACTCAAAACGTTCTGGTTTGTTGTTATTTATGCTTCTTTATGCATTTGAACATTTTAATAAGTAGAATCATAATATATAGTCTTTTATCACTATGTTTTGGGCATATTTCTATGGCAGTAAATATATCCTTGGCGTCATCCTTTTTAAAAGTTTGATGTATATTAAGTTAATCATTGCCACCCCTGAAGTAAATTTTCTTATATATATATATATTTTAATGGATGCAAGCAAGCATTTTTGGGCTGAATTCATAGAAGTAGAATTTCTGGAGGAAAATAACATAAAACGCTTTTAAGATTTTTCATAGAAATTTTCAAATTATCCTGCAGAAAAATTGGTTCACAGTTTATACTCCCAAAGTGGCAGAGCTCCAGTGTCCCCCTTCCATTTGTCCTCTTTACTGGTATTTAAGGAGAAAATCTCATTGTTTTCATTACATTTCTTTGGTTTCTAGTGCTTTTGAACTTTTTGTTTTTTTTTCTTTTTTTAGATGGAGTCTTGCTCTATCACCCAGGCTGGAATGCAACAATGCAATCTCGGCTCAGTGCAACCTCTGTCTCCTGGGTTCAAGCCATTCTCCTGCCTCAGCTTCCCAAGCAGCTGGGATTACAGGTGCCTGCCACCATACCTGGCTAATTTTTGTATTTTTTAGTAGAGATGGGGTTTCACCATGTTGTTCAGGCCGGTCTCGAACTCCTGACCTCAGGTGTTCCACCTGCCTTGGCATCCTAAAGAGCTGGGATTACAGGCGTGAGCCATGGCACCCAGCCTTGAATCTTTTTTATATACTTAATGGTCATTTTTTTTCTTGTGGAAAGTGCCGTTTCTCCATTGCCTATTTTGTGGCCAACCTCCAAACTCACATTTCACTTAAATTTTATCCTGCTGATTGAAAGCATTTGAACATAAACAGAAACAGGACAGACTGTAAATATGTAGATCTTGCTCTGTCACCCAGACTGGAGTGCAGCGGCATGATCATAGCTACCACAGAGCCTTGTACTGCTGAGCTGAAGCAATTTTCCTACCTCATCCTCCCAAGTAGCTAGGACTACAGGTGTGTGCCATGATTCCCAGCTAATTTTTGTAGAGATGTGAATTCGCTGTGCTGCCCAGGCTGGTCTTGAACTCCTGACATAAAGTGATCCTCCCACCTTGGTTTGCCAACGTGCTGGGATTACAGGCGTGAACTACTGCTCCCGGCCGAGAGCTCATTTTGCTTGCTAGTGGAGTTCTTGGTATCTTTTTATGTTTGAGGCTTTGGTGCTAGTGCTGAAGTATTACACTCACCATCTGAGGTTTACAGGACTTTTGTTTTTAACATTGAACAGATGGACCTGTTTAGTTCTGTATCTTTGCAGGCATACAAAGTGTGCCTACCAGGATTCTGCTTTATATCCATTGAAAGCAAGAAGTAATGCAGTAAAACTTTGCCTGGCTTAGAGGCTTTGAAAGAATGGAGTATTTTGATTTAATTCTATTAACTTGGAAGTGTGAAGGTGAAAAGAATTCAAAACTTACATTTCTGGTTGAATGCAATTTGAAAATACAGCCAATCATTCCCCTTTTCTTCTGTAGTAAGTTTGGACATCCCAATCTACTTGGTGTTTTATTGTAGAACTGCTAGTGTGCCTGAGACTTACATTGTGAAGATAAGTTTTTACAACTTGAGAGGTAGGAGGGTGTAAATGGTATTGTATGAGATCAGGCTGGATGAGCACTGACACTTGTAAATATACTTTTTAGAGTGAATCTCTGATTGCCACTTGTTTTCTTATTAACTCATAAAAATAAAACACATCGGATGGAGAGTTGGAGTAGGAAGGAGACTTACCTGTTTTAATTGCATGTCCTGGTTTCATATCAAGACAGAACATATGGTATCCCTGGCTTTGGACCTACAGAAGGAAACACATTATTCTACCTACTGTATGCCAGAGGTTCTTGAACATCTGGAGAGATTACTGCAGCACAGATGGCTGAGCCTTACTCCAGAGTTTCTGATTCACCAGGTCCAGGGTGGGGCCTGAGAATTTGCAGTTATAAGAAGTTCTCAGGTTCTGCTGGTGCTGCTAGTCCAGAGACTACATTTTTGAGAACCACTCTTGTCTACTAACTGTAAATTGTAGAACTCTAGAAAAAAGCTTAGTTTGGTGTGGGAAAAGAAGCTCGCAGGTTATGGAGCAAATCGTGAAAGATTCAACCCTTGATCTCAGCCTCGTGTGGAATTCAGGTAACAAGCTATACACAGTGACATAACACAGTTCTTGGTTTTCATGATTGCGAGTCACAGCCAAGTATCAAGTGAGAAATTTAGTTTCATTTGCAAGGCTTAG
>NW_012123931.1:2759927-2762595 GCF_000951035.1 Colobus angolensis palliatus | reverse complement strand
GCCCTCACCAGTTGCCCCATGGTGACTTTTGGCAGGTGACTCCTGGGTCTCCCTGCTCCATACTTGCCCCTCACATCCTGCTGCCCCAAGCCCAACCTCCCTGGGATCTTTGGGCTCAGCTGTCCAAGGATCTGTGTCCCCCAGCCCCAGGCCCCCACCATCGCCAGTCATCCCTGGGTGACTTTGGGCTGGTGACTCCTGGGGTTTCCTGCTGCAGACTGTACTCTCCCCTCCTGCTGACCCAAGCATGACCTCCCTGGGCTCTTTGGACTGGCATCTCCAAGGACCTGGGCACCAGCCCTACATCCCACTCCCCCATCATGGATCAGGAACTCAGCCATTGCACTGATGTGGTTCCCCCCATCCCCAGGAGGAGTGGAATGTAGTGATGTCACAGTGCCCCTTGGAACTGTCATTACTGCTGCAAGACTGGCCTATGATCTTACAACCCAGTCCCCTAAGCATTCTCGCTCCATTTCTGGTTCCTCTGGCCACAGCACAAATTTCCAGCTGGAAGGGGAAGGGGGACTATGGGACTTAGGAGCAACAGGTTTCAGGTTGCCTTACTCCCTTTGCATAGACATTGACTTTGTGAAAAGCCTACCCTTCCCCTGTGAGATCAAATGTTGACAGTATCTCTGGGTGGCAATGGGAGAATGGGTTTGGTTTGGTTTTCTCCCAGTCTTCTACTCTCCAGAGAGACTTTAACATATTTTTCTGAGTTCTCCACCTCATATTTTAATTCTCCACAGTTCTGGGACCAGACTTCTCTTCAGTCAGTGGTCTCTGAAGTGAGATTTGCTTATCTTCTATGGAATGGATCTTGGGAAACTGAATTTGACAGCTTGAATCTTCCTCATATCATCTCAACTTGGGGTACTTTGAGTGCCACAGGATAAATGTGGGTGATCCTTCTGAAGCATCAGTTTCCCTTGATTCTCTTGAGAGAGAAAAAACATTAATGTACTTAGGAATGACAGTCACATACATTTCTAAGAGTACACCAGACTTCTCTCTGAAATGAGACTTGGGTTGTCCTCTTTCTGATAAATTCCCAGATTTAACAAAAAAGCTGTCTTCTGCCATGAGGACACGTGGATATAAAAGTTTGAGAGGTCCTGGTGCACTTCTTCACACTTACAGATGTGTGAGGATGTATGACTCCAAAGCACACAGTGTGCAGTTCCTGCCTACTTAATGTTTAGTTTTCTACCTCTGGCTCTGATTTTGGTGACTGGCAGCTGCTGATTCATGAGCAAACCCCAGAGCTTGGAGTCAGAAGACTGAGTTTAAGTCCCATTATTACCCACCCTCCCTTTTTTTTAGCCATAATATCCATCCCTCTCAATCAGTAAGTGATTGTGAAAACACCTTGTACAGTTGTTGGTGGCATTAAATCAGATGGTGTATAAGAGTATTTTGTAAAACTGTAAAGGGGGATGTGGCTGTAGGGGCTGGTAGTCCTCATGAGTATTACTGCTCTTCTTTCCCACAGCTAAAAGAATATCAGCAGAGGAACAGCCCTGGTGTTCCGGCAGGAGCGAAGACAAAAAAGAAGAAAACTGGCAGTAGACCTGAGACAACCACTTCTGGTGGTTGCCACTCACCGGGGGATGTGAGTCTTGGCTGGCCAGGCTCCTGGGGACAGGGGGCCCAAGGGGGCAGTAGAGGGTAATTGTTAAGATTGCTGGGTACTGGTTAAGAATTCTGGGTTTGAATCCTGCCTCTCCATTGGCTAGGGATCTGATTTATGGCAAGTTGCTTGAGCTCTTTGGGCCTCTCTTTTCACATCTGTAAAATAGGGGTAGTGTTGTTTGATTTTCATTTCTGAAGTTTAAATGATATTCCATATTGTTGTTGTTTTTATGATAATCCCTAGTACATGTCCTGCTGTGAACACCCAGGATACCCAAGAAATGGTCATTGCTGTTTGATTTTCCTGATCCCCAGTCTCAAGGGGGAGCTGGGCCAATGAGTACAGCCACTTGCTATCAAGCTGTCCCTTTAGGAGTCACAGAAGGGGGCTCAGGGTGTGGTGAGGAGAGCCCCAGGCATGAGGAGTAAGGGAAGATCTAACTTGCCGCCAGCTTGCTGGGTGACCACAGAAAAATCACTTCTTACCCTGGGCCTCAAGTTTTCTTCATTGTAAGATGACACTGGATAAGATCACTGTCTTTCAAACTTGTTTTTTAGCTGGAGCCCCCTTAGTTCAAGTGAACCTTTACTCAGGAGTCTGGTTTTTTAATAGAGGTGGAGGGCTGGAGCTCTATCAGATTCATCATCCACATCCTAGACCTGAGGAGAGAGGTCCAGTGAGCATA
Organism: Colobus angolensis palliatus; assembly: GCF_000951035.1. Lineage (NCBI taxonomy): Eukaryota > Metazoa > Chordata > Mammalia > Primates > Cercopithecidae > Colobus > Colobus angolensis. Next base: position 2,760,274 of record NW_012123931.1, on the reverse strand, counting down.
TTAAGAGCTGTGTTGGTCATGTGACTCCACCCTGTGACTGCATGGCTCAGGGAACATTTCCATCTATTTGTTCTTGCCCCTGGCAAGGCCGCAGGTGGCCATTTGGAAGAATGGTATGGGCCATGGTTTCAATCTCCTCTGCTCTTCCTCAGCATTTCATTTTCCTGAACCCACATCTTCCTCCTCCCCAGACTTTTTTGTTTCTCTCTAAGCCACTTCTGTCTTTCTCCCCCTGCCCTTGTTTTTCTCTTGTCCCCTCCTATAGATTCAGGACATTCTGAAGGTGCTGGTGTCCAACCTTAACCATTCCAGTGGGGTAGCGCTCCCCCATTGCACAAGTGGAAGGG
>NW_012123931.1:2757041-2758362 GCF_000951035.1 Colobus angolensis palliatus | reverse complement strand
GGCACCCAGGCCTCACCTGGAGGGACCCCAGAGCAAGGAGCATGCAGCATGGCTCTTCTGTCACTGCCCTCTTTACTGACTCTCTCTTCTTCAGACACCCCTGCTCCAGTCCTTGCCACACACGCCCTGGGGTTGTCACCTCTCAGGGAAGCACTAGCCTGATGGTTTCTCAGGGACCCTGTATTTCTGCCATGACTCAGTCCCTAATTTGCTCTTTGAGTCTGGGCAAGCCACCTCTCCTCCTTGTGCTGGTGTTTCCGAAGGAGGTAGAGCATCAGAGGTCTCGGTTAGCTCTGAGAGTCTGAGATTTAAAGCCTCCTAGAATGTAAACTGAGGGCCAAGGGCTCCTGTCTGTCCTTTTCCATTCTATATCTGCTGTGAAGAACTGTACCTGGCTTGTATGTGCTCAGCAAATGTTTGTTGAATGAACGCACCTTTCTCAATCACAAGCTGGCAGAAGTATAGGCCTTTCTCAGACTCCATCTCTAGAGGTTTATGTTACTGTCCTTTTGAGAGAATCTAGATTCAGACTTTGAGTTCTGTGTCTGTGGGCAAAAACCAACAAAGACCCAAATCCTCTGTCCTTGCGAGCTTGAGGAGTGTTGACCAGTTCATGTTGCCATTGGGTCTGAGAATGTTGTCTTTAAAATTCATTCCTGGCCCCTGCCTACCGCTTCCTGGTCTGGGGAATAGAGTTAAGGGGGCCACCCTCAGTCACCTGAATTTGACTCTCCCCACAGAAACAACAGAAGAAACAAGTGGAACATCAGCTGGAAGAAGTAATGTGATTTCTTTGTTTGCTCACAACATGACTGCTGGGTTTGGGGGGCACTCAGATGTAGAGGCACTAGTCTCTTCTCACCCACCCCCAGCCTGGGGAAGAAGGCACATCCCTCAGGTTTCACCACATCCCCACAGGGTCCCTGATAACCTGGTCCCATGGGTGTGCCTGTGCTGGGGCTTCGGTGGCATGCTGGGGGCACGTCTCTTGCTGTGCCATCTCTGCCTTCCTGTGGTAAGAGCCCTGTCTTCCTCTTCCTACAGGAAAAGAAAGCAAACAAGGAAATAAACAAAGCACAAACGGAGCAGTTAGAGGTGAGTGGAGGGTGGGGAGTTTTCTCCTATCCTCCGGAGAATGTTTCTTTCCTTCTCTTTCAGCACTTGCTTGGCTTTTGTCCCAAACATTCAATTTCAGACAATCAACATCCTCACGCTAGAAAAGTCAGACGTGAAGACCACCCTTTACCATACTAAACGTGCCGCCAGACACTTCGAAGGTGGGAATCAGGGCACCCCATCATCCTTCAACCTGGCACTTTGA
>NW_012123931.1:2755923-2756245 GCF_000951035.1 Colobus angolensis palliatus | reverse complement strand
CCAGACACTTCGAAGGTGGGAATCAGGGCACCCCATCATCCTTCAACCTGGCACTTTGACAGGTCTTTAGAGGGAGTCCATTGGGCCCCATCTCAACCTCTGTCATTACAGAAGAGTCCAAGGATCTGGCCGGCCGCCTGCAATACTCTTTACAGCATATTCAAGAATTGGAGCGGGCTCTCTCTGCTGTGTGTACACAGCAGCAGGAAGAGGACAGGGTGAGTCCAACCAACTGCCCCATCCCCTGGCAGCCTGGCTTCCCACATGGAGGAGAGAGTGTAAAGGTCCCTTCTGCAGGATGCAGTGTCCTGCCCAGAAGGCA
>NW_012123931.1:2749614-2752026 GCF_000951035.1 Colobus angolensis palliatus | reverse complement strand
CTTAGGCAGGCACTTAACCTCGAACACTCCATGTTTTTCATCTACACAATAGCGGTCATACTAGTAACTGTCTCACATGGTGGTTGTGAGGATTACATGGGATTGCTAGTATGGAACCTGGTGAAGCACTCCATAAAGGTTCAAACAGTGGCATTAATCACAGTAATAACAATAGCAATGTTACCTGATCTCTCTGAGCCTCTGTTAGCCAGCTGTAAGTTCGATCTCTTTCCCTGTCCCTCCAACTTTACTGAGTTCTTTTAAGAACCAGGCCACGGGCTTGGAAGTGCCTTGATCTTTATTGACCAAGTTGTATATTGAGCCGAGCCCTAGCCCTTTAAGGGGCACTGCCCGGACTCCCCAGATCAAAACTTCTCACTCTTCACATCCAGTCCTCGAGCCTCAGTGAAGCAGTCCTCCAGCGGCAGTTACAGCAGACCAGAAAGGAGCGGGTGCTGCTGAACGCACATGTGACACAAGTGAGGCTTTGCAGAGGGAGGGATGTGGAGGGAAGATGATCCCAGCTGACCAGGAGCAGGTGAGGACCAGTGCCAGCCCTTCCTCACTTCTGTGCCCATTTTTGCAGGTGATAGAGTCTCTTAAGCAGGTCCAGCTAGAAAGAGATGAATATGTTCAATGTATAAAAGGAGAGAGGGCCGGGTGACAGGAGAGGATGCAGAAAATGTCAATGGAGGTGAGACCTGACCCTTCAGCCCCACGTTAGACGGGTCACTGGATCTTTCTGGGCATCTGTAAAATGGGAAGAGTATACCTAGAAGTGGTCATGGGTCTGGGCTTTGTGGAGATGAGGGCAGAGAGGAAGATGGTACCTTGTCCAGCCACCAGTGCTTCTCTCCAGGGCCCTTTCCCCCTGTGCTTTGGGCAGGCTTGCGCATTGAAGGAGGAGAAGAAGCGTGACATACATCAGATACAGGAGCTGGAGAGGAGCTTGTCCGAACTCAAACACCAGATGGGTAAGATGGGGCTGGTGTGACCTGGGAGCAGGACTGGCATCAGAGGACTGTGGGATGGCTTAGAATGCCACAGGGAGGTGGTGGATGGAAGGGCTTTGAGGCAGAGGAAAGAGGTCTGTGCCAGCAGCTGGCAAGTCTTGTCATCTCCGTGAGCCTCAGGGTCCCCGTCAGCCAAGAAGGAGGAGTGCCCATTGTCAGCCACCCACAGTGCTCTCTATCTGACATGGCTTGGAAATTGGCTTCCATCCGGTGCAAGGAATCATTAGCAGTGAGGCCAAGCCTGAGAGGAGCTGCATCAAAAGGAGGGCTTTTTCTTTGAGGGGGGGTGGTGGGTGGGGAATCCAGAGACCCTTATTGTCTGCTTCATTTCTCAGCTGAGCCCCCAACCCCGGTGGACCCAGCAGGGACATCTGAGGTGGAACAGATACAAGATGAAGCCAAACACCTGAGGAAGGAGGTAGAAAGTCTGGAGGGAAAGCCCCAATTCCAGATGGAAAACAATCAGGCCTAGAGTCTCCTGAGCAAGGAACAAAAGGAAAGGCTCCGGGAGCAGGAGGAGAGGCTCTGAGAGCAGGAGAGGAGGTTGCGGGAGGAGGAGAGACTATGTGAGCAAAAGGAGAGGCTTCAGGAGAAGCAGAAGAGACTGGGGGAGCAGGGTGAGAGGCTGCGAAAGCAGGAGGACAGGCTATGAAAGCAGGAGGAGAGGCTGTGAAAGGAGGAGGAGAGGCTGCAAAAGCAGGAGGAGAGGCTACAAAAGCAGGAAGAGAGGCTGTGAAGAAGGAGGAGAGGCTACAAAAACAGGAGGAGAGGCTCCTGCTCTCCCAGAACCACAAGTTCCACAAGCAGCTGGCCAAGCCACAGTGCAGCTTTGAGGATCTGGTGGGTTGCCCCACCTGGGCAGCCTGCCCTCATCCCTAGCCCTCCAGGCCTTTGTTTCCCCACCTGTAAATTGAGGCAGTGTAGCCCTCACATGACATGGTACTTCTAAAGGCATCTGTGAGCAAGAGCTCATCAGGCCCTGCTCTGATGGCTGTAGGGGAGAGGGGATGATTTTTCTAACCTACCTCCACCCTTCCTGGTAACATGGGAGGCAGACACCAAGTTCTGGGGTCTCCAGCTGCAGTGGCTGCCCACTGATTGCTTCTCTCTGTCCAGAACAACAAGAACCAGAGCGCACTGCAGTTGGAGCAGCAAGTAAAGGAGCTGCAGGAGAAGCTGAGCAAGGTGAAGGAGACAGTAACCTCTGCCCCATCCAAGAAGGGCTGGGAGGCAGGCACCAGCCTCTGGGGAAGGGGAAGTGCCAGGCCAAAGGCAGTTCCAGCTGTAGGACAGGTGACCCCAGCACCCTCCAGGGCAGCTCCATGACTGTTTCTTGCTTCCTGCCCTCTGACTTTTAGAGGTGGGTAGCCCTGGGCTCCTCCCAGGTCTGGACATCATC
>NW_012123931.1:2725591-2741674 GCF_000951035.1 Colobus angolensis palliatus | reverse complement strand
CCTTCCTCTGTGGTCCCTCCCAGACCCCCTTATGCTCTTGGTTTCCCCGCCTTCTGATTTCTCTGGACCTTCACCCCTTCCGGGAGCCAGTGGTCAGACACCACTTAACCGGTGACCAACAGGTGCACTCTCTGAGGCCCCAAGGGAAGGGGCTGTGCTCCACCTCCCTGCCCCATTTGTTCTGTGTATGCCCCTACAACAATACTCACCTCTTGCCCTCAAGTGGCATTTTTCAACTCTGCTGGAGCCAGTTTCCAGGAGGAGCAGGCACGGCTATGTGGGCAATGGAAGGTGTGAAGGCTGTGCTGCCTGCAACTGGCTCACCTGGTGGCCTCAGCCTGGAAGGAGCCAGAGGCAGAGGCCCCAGCCCCAGGGACTGGGGGTGAGTTTGTGTGTAGGGAGGGCTACCGGGCCCTGTAGGAGGTCATGGAGAAGGTGAAGGTGAGTGAGTCCTGGCATGGGCCAAAAAAAGTGGGGGTGGGGCAGGACAGGTCACTCCCATGATGTGACCCCATTATTTTGGCTCCAGAGCAGCTTTATGGATCTCCCGAGGGAGAAGGTGGACGGGAAGCAGCAGGTGGAGAAACTAGAGCTTGGATTCAGCCAGCTCTCTGGAGCGACAGATGGTATGAGTAAGCAGGAGGCCAGGGCACGGGCACGGGGAGCTGCAGGGCCTTCAGAGGGGCCCCAGTGTCTGAGCCGTGTCCTCTCACAGGAGAGTACATCACGGTATATGAGAGCCAGTGGGCAGGGCCAAACACGCAGCACCAAGAGGAGGAAGCCAGCAGGCTGGCCCAGAAAGAGGAGGAGATGAAGGTAGAGGGTGTGCAACATCTCTGCGGGGGTGGGGGTGAGGGTGGCTGCTGGCGCTGGCTCAGGCGTGGCAACTGAGCACCCCTCCCTTCAGGTGAAGCTGCTGGAGCTGCAAGATATGGTGTTGCCGGTTGTGGGCGACCACAAGGGGCATGACAAATTCCTCCCCGCTGCCCAGAACCCTGTTGATGAGCCCGCTCCAGAGGCCCCAGCGACCCAGGAACTTGCGGCTGCCGAGGAGCAGGGTGGTGAGTAGAGCCCTCAGGCGGGGTGGGCAGGCAGGAGCAGGGGAGGCTCGCAGTGTACTCAGACCACTGCCTCCCTCTCTCCGAAGATTTTCACAACAGCGTGGAGCCTGCACCAGGGAGAGGCCAGGGAGGGTTCTCCCCGTGACAACCCCACTGCACAGAAGATCCTGCAGCTGCTTCCTGTAATGCAGGACACCCAGGAGCACCCAGGCTTGGCCACCAAACCCTGCGTGCCATTCTTTTACCGGGCAGCCGAGAACAGGGAGATAAACATCATCATCATCTGAGAGTTGGTCAAGAAATTTAAAAACAACAACAAAAAGTTATGGGGTTAATCCCCTACACAATTCATCTACTTCATTGGAATGTTAGAGCCCCTCGTGTTTATTTATGTTTCTAATTTACAGTTTAAATTTCTTTGTGAAAAGTTAAGGGAGAGTGGGTCTTTCCCTGAGTTCACTCTGGCATCCTTTAGCGTTTTTGGTTTTAATTTGATAATTGTAGGTCATTAGCTTGCATATCGAGTTTGCCCTTACATGGTGGGAGTTCAAACACACAAAGACCCACTATTTGCACAAAACTATTTTTACTGGTTTGGAATAGACTGTCATGCTTTTTAAACGTTATTGCAGCATGTATATTCATTACAGAATTCAGATAAAATCTTCTTATATTCTGCTATTATGTTTGATCGAATCCTAATCACAGTGAGCTCTTTCATTAGCTCGATATGTGGTTTGCCCTCAAGTGCACACTGTTTCTTACTTTGTAATATGCCACTGTGAGTACTGACATTTAGAGTTGTTTAAAGGCCAAGAACTGGAAACAGCTTTTCCCTGTTTTCTGTGTACTGGGGATGGGAGTAATAACATTTTGGGGAACTTTTTAAATCTCACAGAAGAGGAAAGTGGCCTGCTCTGGCAGCTGTGGGCAGGATAGAGTGTGTTTCATTTGTTCTGGTGCCAGGAATGAGCGCCATACTATGGTAGTTCACTTAGGATTTGTATGTGCTCTGGGCTCATGAAGATATTGCATCATGAGCTGCAGCAGTTGGACTCTTTCTCAATGACCTAAAAGGGATTATTTCTGAAGAATGAAAGGCTCCCATCATTGACTGTGGATGTGGAAAATCTTTTCTAGCTTAGAGCCTTCATATCCACAATACATTTTAACGTCAGAGTTCATGTTACCTGTTTTAATCACGTGACTACATGTCCCAGTACACACAAGGGGAGTGGTTGGCATTCTTCTTAGTGTATTTAGGGAAGATCATAAGAAATCCTTTCAGAGTTTAAATGTCCCTGGAACAGGCATACAGGCTCTAGTCAAGAATGAATTTGAGTGAAGGAAAGCTGTGTGACGCCTGGCATTCCTCTGTGTTCATGGAGCTTCTTTGAGCCTAGAAGATTTTACCATCTAGACCTCTCTAGCTAATACCTATTCTTCAACCACATTGATTAATCTGACATAGGAATTTACTTCTTTTCCTTGAAAGGAAAACACTTTTAAAATAATAACAACCATTATTATAAACCAATATATGTGAGAGTACTTGGTTGAAATGAAAAGGCGTTTTATAGACATTATTATATTACATTTGAAAATCAAGGGGAAGTTTATGCAATTTAAAATGTTTACAAGCTGCAGTGCAATCTACTGTTTGTGAAGGTCAAAGTATTATGAGGAAAAGTATCTATACAATCACAGTTATGTTTCCTCACAAAGTTCTTTATGAAGAGTGAAATGTGTTTTTATACCTCTCAGTTTCAGTTAGAGGCATATTTTGTGCCATATTTATGTTCATGTGCCTATACATGATGAATGAATTATTTCAGTCTTACATTGCATTGCCTAAATCATAACTTTATGATGCTTTGGAAAGAATCAACAGCTAAAACTTCATGAAGTTCTAATGCCTGTGTTCTGAAATACGTCACATTATTCGGATGTAGGGAGAGATGTATGTGCGCTTGCTGGGATGGGCATTTCTGCTTCCTAGACCATCCATTTTTTGCATTTGGCATCTTCCTGTTACTTTTATAAATATGACATTAATAGGAGAGCAATAATACCATTTTGCAGATGGACTAACAGATTTGCCTGCATTCACTGAAAGAGTGCAAATATTAAGTCCTTGTGAGTTCAACTGACTTCCAAATTGTATGAATTTATCAATGTAGTAGATAAACCCAGTTTCAGAATGATAAAGAAAAACTGTTAGACCAACTAATGTGGCTAACTAACAGTAGTACGATTTCTAGCCCAAGGGTTTAAAATGGACTTAAAATCCTGTTCTTGCCTTTTATTTTCTGAACTTGCCACTTTTTAGCGTTCTTTGAGTTCAATTTAAAGACAGTTTAAGTCCATTTTAGACCCTTGGGCTAGAAATGAAACCACTGTTAATTAGCCCCCTTGTTTGGTCTAACAGTTTTTCTCTATAATTCTGAAACTGGGTTTACCTAATACATTGATAAATTATTTCAAAGGTATTTTTATAGTTCAAATCACTTCACTTTTACAATGATAAATATAAATGACTAGGAATGACCTTCAGATCGCGTTTAGCATCTGTAACCAATCTGACAATAATGTGTTCATCAGGTACCTATGGATGAAATCACACACTGGCATGTTTAAGCTGAATGTCAGTCTGGAAAAGAAATGTACTGTATTAACTGAAATACCACTCTTTGTGTAGATATTTTGTCATATATTTAAGAAAAATTAAATAGAATGCAAATTGTATGACAATAACTTTAAGTCTTTCTTCAAAGTGCTTGCGGTCCTTTGCAATGCCTCATTCAGCCAAGTATTTGTTCTCTTCCTATTCAGTATAAGGCAGCTTTCAACTTGCTGAGAAGGCAACATTAGAAGGTTAGAGTTTATCAGAAACATAGAATCTTAAAGTGTGAGTTCAACTGAATAAATTTGAATTTCTGTAGGAAGTAAAGGATTAAAAACCTACTTAAATATTGCAATATATAATCATTTTTAAAGTATTTGATTAAATCTGACAGGTTTTCCAGAAATGAAAAAAAAATCAGTTCTAAAATCAAAGCTGATATTTAGAAAATATGAAAATGTAAATCAGCCCTATCCATAAGATAGTTTCTCTAAAACTTTATCTGAGAGAGTCATTTTAAAAGAATAAAACTATTCAAAAATGTAACTGCTATCTTAAGTTTTGAAATAAGTTAAAGCATCTTAAAATATGAATACTGCAGTTTAAAAGAAAGCAACTGGGGGAAGGAAAAGTAGAGAAAGAAATGCCAATTCCAATGCAAAGCTTTATTTGCCAAGTTTTCTTAGAATGACTTTTACCAATTTATGAATTCCTGTCAACAGAATGTGTAATGGAAATACTGAAACCCTGTTGCCTAAAGTGCCATTATTGACTGCTACTGTGATGCTACTGTAATGTAATAAATTAGGAAATTGTTGCAAAGTGCTGTTTTTGCCTTAAAATTTTGTGTGTCTCAAAAACTATGGTGTTAAAGGTATTGAGACTGTGCAAATATTGGGCACACTTGGCATGAGGTCATCAGCTTTTACTTTTACAAAATTGTAACTATGCAAGTGTGTTTATTAAAAGAACACAAACTAAAAAGAAGTTATGGGGTAAAAAAGTTGTGGGATGAAATAGTTATGGGATAAAAAGTGTTGTGGAAAACTTATAGCAAAAAAAAAGTTGTGAAAAAAAGTAGAATAAAGTTTTATGAAAAGTTTTTAAAAAGCATTATGAAAAATAAGTTATGGGATTAAAAACTAAATCATGGGATAAAAATAAAAATAAAAGCAGGCCCCTGTCAGCATAAGCCTGGAGAAGTGGGACTGGAATCTCTACCCCCACCATGTCCCTACCACCTCTCCCCAGTCACCCCTTTACCATTAGGGTAGCAAGACAAGACCCTTGTCTAATGGCTGAGAGATAAACAGACTTTTTGCCACTTTGACCAGGGCTGAGTCCTTAAATTTCTGGACGGTGATCTTTGTTATTGAAGAGCCAGAGGCTGGTGGAGCTGGTTTGTTTGGAGGAGTCCTGATGGCCTCCCTACTTTCATCAAAGCGACTTTTCCCTCAGGCGGGACTCCCATCTTCTTACTGAGAGAGGCAGCTGAGGCGGGACAGTGGGGCTAACCGTAGAGCAGGCGAGGGCTCGGGCTGCTGGGGTGGCCCCCCTTCCCCAGTGTACATATAGTATCTGTGTAACATTTTGTATATTCCGGAGGGTAGGGCCACCTCCTGCATCGTACCTAGTGGAGGTTGGAGCTGGCATATGAGGAGGAGTTTCTAAGCATTTGCGGCTGGGAAACTTATTTATTGATAGCTTAGGACAGAGGAAGGAGGCGGGGATGGGGTTTTGGCTCCCTGGTGATGCTACTCCCATTTATTTTGCTTTTCATTTTGGAATAAATGGATTTATTCATACTGCTCGGCCTGGTGGGTTCCCATTTCCCTCACTGGTTCCTAGAGATTGTGCCACTAAATGAGGAGCCCCAGAGTGTCTGAGGATGCCCAGCTGGGCTACTGGGGACCTTCCAGGCCTGTGACCTGTATGCTGCCTGGTGACACCTGGTGGATTTCATGGGGATGCCATGATGCCTATGGGGCACAGTCAGGCCCTGACAGCCAACAGGCTCAGAAGCCTCATCTAGCGGTGGCTTGAAAGGCAGATACCAGCCACCCAGGCATCTTCCATTCCGTTCCCCTGCCTCCGTTGCCTGTCTGTACCTGGTGGCCTGTTCTGTCTGTCCCTCCAGAGTGCTGGCTGCCCCCCAGGCTCCTCCAGGCTGAGTTCATGACCCTGCCCCCTAGTGGCCAGAGCCGGCTCCACAGGATAACAGCCAGCTAAGCTCTAGGGGCTTTCCAGGAAAAGCGTCCCTTGGAAAGGGTGTGGCCTTTACATCGCTCCCAACAGCACCCTAGAAATGGCTTGGCCTTTTCCCTCCCTGAGCTCCACAGAGAACACAGACAGCAAAGGACACATTCCCCGTCATCCAGAAATGGGTTTCTCAGCCAAGGGACAGCAGGACTGGAGGAGACTGTCAGGCCACAGGGCTGCCTACACTGTGCCCCCATGCTTGGTGGGGGGTGGGAGGGATGGTAGAGGCTGGCTGTCCACGGGCCGGGCATGACAGGGAGGCTCGCTGGAGGTGGCGCGCTTTGGAGGGGAATGTCAGAGGAGAGCTTTCTCTTGTTGGGCCACAAGATTCCACAAGGACAGCACAGCAACTGATTCCCAGCACTAGAGGCGAGGCAGCTGGCCATGTGTAGGGGTATGTGTGTGTGTGTGTGTGTGTGTGTGTGTGTGTGTGTGTATGAGTATTTATAAATATTTATAGAACAGGGCAGGGTGTGCCACAGAAGGGGCACAAGTTTTCAGCATTGGTCACACCTGGATGTGTCAGCTCAGCACTACAACAGACTAAGTCACAGATGAAGGGGGCTGGCTTTGGGCTGGGGAGCCACTGTCAAGTCACAGGACATCCACCCAGGCAGGCTTGGAAATGGAGGCCTCCGAGAAGAGGAGGATCTGTTTAAAGGTCGAAGTGGGGCTGGGGCTCTCAGGTCTGCATGAACTTGCCTGACCTGATCAGCTGGCAGTTGGAGAGAAGCAGAGAGAAAACAGGAGAGAGAAAAGTGAGCAGAGAGCTGGTGAGGCAAGCACAGAGCACGGGCGTGCTGCGGCAGCTGTGGGAGGGCCAGGGAGGGGAGGGCGCAGGTGCAGGTGTGGCAAGGTTCCTGGAAAAAGGGCTGGAAGGAAAAGAGGAGGAAGATAGAGGGAGGAGCTGGAGCTTCACAGGTAGTGCCTGGGGGCTGCGGTGGCCCTCCCCAGCCCACACACGCTGACCTGACCCACAGCACCCAGGCAGTGCACCCACTATTCAGACCAATGCTCAGCCCCCTCAGGCTTCCCTCTTCTCTGGTCACCCTCCCTTCCAACCCACTGGCCCAGGGCCACTTCTTGCCTTGGGGAGCCCCACCCAACAGCCACCAGGCCTGATAGAGAAGGAACACTGCTTGACCCAGGATGCTGAAGTTAAAAGGGATGGATGACTGAAGTAAGTGCCAGAGGCCCCTCTGGGTGGTAAGAAAGCCCAGGACCCTCTGAAAGGACCCTGGGGGAGGCAGGGAGGGCATATTCCACTGTTCATAGACTTATAAGTCTAAGAGGGGAGCCTCAGCTGGTTGCAGGGGGCTGCAGGTCACGTAGGTGAGGCTGGGCCCTTCCTGCTGGGAAAAGCAGAAGACGGAGAGTCCTTGGCAGGGGATGTGGGTAGGCTCGCTAGGCGGAGCTCAGCTGAGCCAGCAGGGACTGTGGGCCCCTTGGCTGAATAGCACAGGTGACCCCTAGGAGCAACAGGCCAAGGTGCGTGAGCCTGGGAGGGAGGAAAGGGGGCTATGTGTCCCTGCCTGGCCTGTGAGGTATATTGTGGGATGACCATCTGTATGGGACTCTCAAGATTTTATCCTAGATCACCACTGGATTGCCAACAGATAGAGGAGGTGGGACCCTATCACTCCTGCTCTGCAGTGGATTTGGCACTCAGCACTCCCAGGCTGGGAGCTGGATACCCTGCCCTGGCAGCATGACTTAGACTGCACAACAGGTACGGCGTGCCCAGGATGATGTTCCTAGGCCTCTGCCCACTTCAGAGTCCAGCCCCACACACAACCCCCTCCAAGTTCCCAGCCCTTACACCATAAAACACAAGCTCTCTGCCCTCTCTGATGAGAACAACCACGTCAGCCAGCTTGGGCACAGAGCCTGTTCCAAGAGCCCACAGGCTCAGCCATGGAGTCTGGGGGGCTTTGGGGCTGTGGGTGCCAGCCCTGGTACCTGCGTCTGGCTGGGATGCTCTGCACCTGCAGCCAGGAGTCGTCCACGGGCCCCTGTGGGAGTGCTGATGGTGGTCATGACCACTGTGCCTACTCTGCTGACTCCTCCATCAGCATGTTCTTGTCCCCACACAAGTACAGATTGGCCAGCAGCTCCGAGAAGATGAACTCCTTGGTCTGAGAGTGGGCAAAGAGGGAAGGAGGCTGGGACCTGATGCCTGTGCCACCCTGGCCACCCCATCAGGCCCTGCTGGGACTGTGTGTTGGACTTGCAGCCCTGAGTATGGCTTTTCAGACGCAGCTTCTACACCACTTAGACTCTAAGACCCACCTCCCCACCACCTTTTCTCACTCAGATGGGGACACTGAGTTCCAGAGGAAATTCACCTGCCCAAGGTCACAGATCTGGGAGGGGACCCAGGACCTATCATGCTACCAGGACACCTGTCTACTCAGTTTTTAATTTTTGGAGACAGGATCTCATTCTGTTGCCAGGCTGGAGTACAGTGGGCGAAATCACTGCTCACTGAAGCCTCAACCTCCTGGGCTCAAAGTGATCCTCCAACATTATCCTGTTGAGTAGCTAGGACTACAGGCACATGCCACCACCAGACCCAGCTATTTTTAAAATTTTTTTGTAGAGACCAGGTCTCATTATGTTGCCCAGGCTGGTCTCAAACTCCTGGGCTCAAGCAATCCTTCTGCCTTGGCCTCCCAAAGTGCTGGGATTAGAGGCGTGGGCCACTGTGCCCAGTCCCACATTATAATTCTATGGGACAGCTCTGGTCTGGACCGTGCCCCTCTCCCTGGACCTGGTCTCATAGGACTGGTTGGCACCTCCCCCAGGCCAACACGGTCACCTGCATCCCCAGTGCCACAGGAGCCCCCTGCCCCCATGAGGCGGTGCATGCACGTTGTTTATCATGAGGTGCATGGTGGTCTCGGGCATGAGACCAACCAGGAGGTCCCACATGGTCTTGTTACAACGGTCATGTAGGAGTCCACCAGGCTCTGGGTAGTCTCCATTTGCCACTCCAGCTGTGTGTCCATGGAGTGCATGAAACTGTCAGAGCCATTCTCCTTGGCCTTGCTGGCCTGTCATGGAAAACACAAGGGCATCAGGGTGGCCACGTCATGCAGCCAGGCTCCAGGCACCCCCAGGATCTCAGCCCCTCGAAGAGTACCTGGAACATTGAGGCACAGGGAGAAGCAACTGGCCAGAACACACACCCAGCTCCCCACACACTCTAGAGGGTTTCAGGTCTCTGCCTCTGAGGACCCCAGACTCCCCTGATTCAGCCTTGTCTTAGTTCTGACTCTAGTACCCAGAATTTGCCTCCATTTCCCAATCTAGAAATTGGAAAAGAACATCTCCAGGTCCCTTGCTTGAAGACCTGGCCAGAGCTGGTGCCAGGCTGCAGACACCTGGCAGGAGGCAAGAGAAGGGCATACTCACTTTCCCCTTGTCCTGGGAGGCCCATGCACCAACATTGCCACCACCACTGCCACCTGGGAGCACAGCCAAAGTAGACACTCACAGGAAAAGGGGAAAGGTTGAGTGAACCTGGGACACTGCCCCCCAACTTTAATGTGTTGATGAATTCTATTTGTTAATATTTTGTGGAGGATTTTTGCATCAATATTCATCAGTGATATTGGCCTGTAGTTCTCTGTTTTGGATGTATCTTTGGTTTTGGTATCAGGGTAATGCTGGCCTTGTAGAATGAGTTTGGAATAGTTGGGTAAGGTCTCTAGTTTTTGAATAGTTTGGGTAAGGTTGGTATGAATTCTTCTTTAAATGTTTGGTAGAATTCAGCAGTGAAGCATCAGGTCCTAGACTTTTCTTTGCTGGGAGACTTTATTACCACTCGATCTCATTATTTCTTATTGGTCTGTTCAGGTTTTGGATTTCATCATGGTTCAATCTTGGTAGGCTGGATGTGTCTAGAAATGTATCGATTTTTAGTAGGTTTTCCTATTTCTTTGCATACAGTTGCTTATAATAGCCACTAGTGTTCCTGTGAATTTTGGGGGTATCAGTTGTAATGTTTCCTTTTTCCTCTTTGATTTTATTCACTTGGGTCTTTCTTTTTGTCTTAGTCTTAATTAGGCTAAAAGTTTGTCAATGTTGTTTATCTTTTCCAAAAACCAACTTTTCATTTCATTGATGCTTTTGATTGTTTTCTTCATTTCAATTCCGTTTATTTCTTCTCTGATCTTTATTATTTCTTTTCTTCTACTAATTTTGGGTTTGATTAGCTCTTGCTTTTCTATTTCTTTAAGATGCATTGTTAGGTTGTTTATTTGATGCTTTTCTACTTTTTAAAAGTAGGTGTTTATAGCCATAAAGTTCCTCTTAGTACTGCTTTTGTAATATCCCATAGGTTCTGCCATGTTGTGTTTCCACTATCATTTAAGAAATGTTTCAGTTTCCTTCTTGATTTCTTCATTGACCCACTGGTCATTCCAGGGCATATTATTTCATCTCCATGTGTTTGTATAGTTTCCAACATTTCTCTTGTTACTAACTTCTAGTTTTATTCCATTGTGATCAGAGAAGATGTTTGATATTATTTCATTTTTTTCTAATGTTTTAAGATGTGTCGTGTGACCTAAGATATGGTCTATCCTTGAGAATGATCCATGTGCTGAGGAAAAAAATGTGTATTCTGTAGCCCAAGGGAGAAGACACCTGCCCCACTCTGCTGCAACACACAGCGCTCTGCTCAGGGATGCGGCAGTGGTGTGCTGTTGTTACACAAGGGGCTCTGTTTCAGGGAGGGATCAGAGTCTGTTCTGTAGTGTTTGACATTTTCTGTGGTGCAAATATTCCATGGCTGATTTCAAGCTGCCACCGTCTTCTCAGTCTGGGCTTATTTGTACCCACCCTTGGGAAGGCTTTCCAGGTATTTGAAAGGATGTGGGTGTTGTGATCTAAACTGTATCTTTCTTAGGGGACACTCTAAGCCCAGTTATGCTATGGTTCTGGCAGACTTATAGAGGAACTGCCTTGGTGGTCTCAGATAAGATCTAGAAGAATTATCTGGGCTACCAGGCAGTAGAGACTCTTATTCTCTACCTGAAATTTTTCTTCAAAAAACCATCTGTCTGTCTGTCTGTCTGTCTCTCTCTCTCTCTCTCTGCTGAGCCACTTGGAGCTGGGGGTGGACTGACACAACATCCCTATGGCCACCACCACTGGGACTGCACTGGGTCAGACCTAAAGCCAGCAAAGCACCGGGTCTCACTCAAGGCCCACTGTCAACACTACCTGGCTATTGCCTATGTTCACTCGAGGCTCTGGGGCCCTACAGTCAGCAGGTGGCAAAGCCAGCCAGACTTGTGTCTTTCCCTTCAGGGCAATGAGTTTCCTGAGGCCTTGGTGGGTCCAGAGATGCTGTCTGGGAGCCAGGGACTAGAGTCAAAAACCTTAGAAATTTACCTGGTGCTTTATTCTAAGGCGGCTGAGCTGACACTGAAACCATGAAACAAAGTCCTTCCCACTCTGTCTTTCCCTTTCCACAGGCAGAGGAGCCTCACCCTGTGGCCACCACCACAGGCCCACAGGGAGTGCTGCCAGGCTACTGTTGATGTTTACTTGGGGCCCAAGGACTCTTAAGTCACTTGTGGTGAATGCTTCCGGGCCTGGGACTCACCCTTCGGGGCAGTGGGCTCCCCTGTGGCCCAGGGCAGGCCCAGAAATGCTGTCTAATAGCCAAGGCTTAAAGTCAGTGACCACAAGATCCCATTTGGTGCTCTCTACTGCACTGTGGCCAGGCAGGTACCTAAGTTGCAAAACAAAGTCCCTTTTATCTTTCCCTCTGCTTTTCTCAAGCAGAAGAAATCTCTCACCTTAGCCACCATAGCTGGGAATGTGCTGGGTCTCAGCTGAAGCCAGCCACCTCGCAGTGGGAATGATTGGTAGAGACTACTATGCAGCCATCTTGCTCTGCCCCTCCTCCCTCACTTCACTTTACCTCCTAAGCGCCCTGTTTCCAATACAATCACATAGAGGGTTAGGGCTCCAAGTATGAATTTTGGGGAGACACAATTCAGCCTATAGCATTTGGACTTGGGGAGAGAGAGGGAAAGAACATGCACAGGAAGGTCACAGTGTAAGCAGCAGTATGGAGGTGGGGAAGTTCAGCTCATGGATAGAAAAAATTGATCCAATTTGGCAGGGCCCACAGGGAGATGTGGTGGAGTGGTGAGAGGTGGGCCACATCAGAAAGAACCTTAAATGCCAGGATGAGGTGGGAGGCATTTCCTGTTGTGTAGAAGGTGCCATGAGGTGGTGGGGAGGGTAACATGATGAAAGGATATTTGGGAGGATGGATCTGGCATCAGTGATGGGTGGGGGTAAAGAGTAAACAAAGCTGGAGGCCAGGAAACTGGACACATGGCCCAGAGTTCAGGCTTAGGCTGTTCAAAGGCAGTTTCCACACTGAGTTCCAATGTGGATCTAAGCATGCAGGGGGCAGATAATTTTAAAAAGCAAAACCATTCCCTTCCCATTACCACACAGTTTCCCAGCTGAGCTCATCACCAGAGTCTTACAAATGATATAATCGACCTGCCCCAAACTCTGTCCCTAGGAGCTGTGAGCCCTTGTCCAGCTGTAGCCCTGGGACACTGCAGCCTGAGCAGGACTGCACCTGTTCCCTCCCAGGAGCCTCATCTCTGGCCAGGCTTTGGCTTCCAATGCCCTCAGCTTTGGCTTCAAAATCTGTTGGGTCAGATTCATGACAGCTCTGGCCTTCTTCAGTTTAGGGATTTTTAAATAGTTTTTTCAAGCAGGCAGTAGATCAACTCTGCTTGCTTACCTCTAAGAACTGGCTACAACTCACAGAAATCTGTTATACTCATAGTTATGGCTTGATTACACAGAAAGGATACAGATTAAAATCAGCCAGGGGAAGAAAGGCGTAGGGCTGAGTCCAGGAGGGCACCAGGCACGGAGTGTCCATTATCCCTTCCCCATGCAGTCAGAGTGCATTACCCTCCCGGCTTTGCTAGGTGCCAGTACACATGGAGTACTCTCAGCCAGTGAGGCTCCCTCCGGCCTCAGTGTTCAGGATTTTTACTGGAACTTCATCACAGAGGCATGCTGGATTGTCCATGTGGCTGCTCTCAGTTTCCAGTCTCCAGTCCTTCCAGGAGTGACCTAAAGCCCAGACTCTAAATCACATAGTCGTTTTTCCTGGCTAGTCCCCACCCTAAATCTCATTATTAGACCATCCATCATGAGCCAAGAGCCCCAGGCAAAGATATTCCTATCAGGTATTACATTTTGATGGTTGCCTCCCAGGAGTCTAGGACAAAGGCCAGACCTCTTTTTGGTCAAGGTTAATTGTTTTTTTTCTTCACTATACAACATGCCATAGTTCTTTTCTCTGTTTTGTCTTCAAAATAACCCTAATGGTGGGTAAGGATGTTTGTTATTATAAACAAGATCTCAAGAGGGAAGATGCTTGGGCAAGGTTGCACAGTTGATCCTGGACTCATGGTACAAGACCCTTTTCACTCTGAGAGGCCCAAGTCCTGAGAAGAAAATGGAAACAAGGTGTGTATGTGTGTGTGTGCACATGTGTGTTTGTGTGTGTAAATGTATTTCTAATGAATATGGGTGGATATGTGTATGTCTCTGTGTGTGTGTATACATGTGGATGTCTGTGTGTCTATATGTATGTTTGTGTATTTGTATGTGTGTATACAGTGGTGCACACCTGTAATGCCAGCTACTCAGGAGGCAGACAGGGGAAGATCACTTGAACCCAGGAGTTTGAGAGAGAGAGAATGTTTCAATGATCTGTTTCTTGCAGTTAGAAGGAAAAACCTGGGGCTGGGCATAAAGAGACAAAGCACAGCATAAAGAGGCAGAGAAATGTCTAATAAAAACAAGTGACCAAGAATTAATTAGTTCATCTATAAAGAAATGTAGCACTGTAGCAGCAGATTAAAACTGGAAGATAATTTCCTCTAGAACCCTGATAATCTTTGTGAGAAAACTCTTGGCCACATATGTTAATTGCCAAAACTCACAGGGCCCTGTGCAACAGAACTGAGGAGTAAAACCATCTTTTTAAAACTCACTATGCTACAAGCGGCATTCAACTGTTTCTCAACCAAGACTTCACAAACCTATCTCCAGCTTCCAGATGGTGAGGGAAGGTGTGATGAGATTTTACAATAAATTGTGCCTGTCTCTGAGCCCATCTCCTCCTATTGAAGAGAAGGAAAATGAGGTGAGTACATTACAGCCCTGCTGACAAAAGTCACAAGAGAAGCAAATAATTATTATTAAAACCAGAGAGTCCTATAATTTATTCACAAATGCCACATGTTCTGTATTAGATCTTCCATTTCAATTTATTTGTATTCTTTGAAGCAAATTTATAAGATTCAGATTATTCACAAAATGCTCCCAAGTGAAGAAAACACTTTAATCACAGGAAGTATCATGTTATACAATATGGTGTGGTGGTGAAGGGTGCAGGCTCTAAAACCAGAAAACACAGGTTCAAGTCCTGGCTCTACCACCTTGGGAAAGTTACATGCTCTTGCTGTGCCTCCATTTCCCCGTCTAAAATGTGGGGATGACAATAGTGTCTATTTCACAGAGTTGTTTTGATGAAAATAATATATGTAAAGCACTTTGAACAGCAGTTAGTGCTATCTAAGTGTTTGCTATAGTTATTTTAACATTTCAGATTATAAATATCTACCCTGTTACTCAGATAACAAGAGCCCCTAAGCTGATAACATGATGAAGAGCTTTTAGGTTTCTTAATTTCCATCAGTTTTGTGAGGGAAAAAATACCACATGAAGAAGAGCAACTGAAGCAGGCGTGAGAAGGAAGCTTGGCTTAAGATTGGGGGACTTGGGTTTATCAGGCTTTTGTCTTCTAAAAATATCCTAAGCTCCACTGATAAGAAGATGTTTAATATCAATCTTCCTAAAAAGGACGAATAGGCCCCATAAGATGCTGAGTTAGAGACAAAAGTAGAAGGGTAATAAATGAAATATGGAAAACTACACAACCAGAAAAATAAACAACTACCAGTACCCAAAACATGGCTAACTCTCACAGGATTATGTTGAATGAAAGAACGCGCACATGATGAATGATTCCATTTCTATGAAGTTCAAGAACAGGCGCAACTAATGCATGGTGACAGACGTCAGGATCCTGGTTAACTTTGAGGGAACAGCAACTGAGAGGGGGCAAGCGGGAGCTCTCTGTGCTGATGGGAACATTCTGTATCTTGAGCTGAGTGGTGGTCACATGAGTGTGCACATATGTAAATACTATGGAGTTGATGGGGTGTGGTGCCTCACACCTGCAATCCCAGCACTTTGGGAGGCTGAGGCAGGTGGGTCACTTGAGGTCAGGAGTTCGAGAATAGCCTGGCCAACATGGTGCAACCCCATCTCTACTACAATACAAAAATTAGCCGGGCGTGGTGGCAGACACCTGTAATCCCAGCTACTCTGGAAGCTGAGGCAGGAGAATTGTTTGAGCCTGGGAGACATAGTTTTTACTGAGCCAAGATGGCACCACTGCACTCCAGTCTGGGCAACAGAGAGAGACTCCATCTCAAAAACAACAACAAAAAAGTACGGAGTTGTAACTTAAGGTATATGCACCTCACGTGATACTGTCTTAGTCCATTTGTGGTGTTATAACAAAATATCTGAGACTGGGTAATGGGTAAAGAACAAAAATGTATTTCTCACAGTTCTGGTGGGTGGGAAGTCCAAGATCAAGGGACCAGCAGGTTTGTAGTCTAGCGAGGGCTGCTGTCTGCTTCTAAGGTGGCACCTTGAACACTGTGTCCTAACATGATGGAAAAGACAGAAAAGCACAAGAAGAAAAGCGAGCTAGGTAGCTCCCTCAAGCCCTTTCATAAGGTCACTAATCCCATTCATGAGGGGGCTCCTCCCTCACGACTTAGTCATCTCCTAAAGACTCCACCTCTTAATGCTATCACATTGGGGTTTAAGTTCCAATATGAATTTTGGAGGAGACCCAATCATTCCAACCACTGCAAACATACTTTACTAAAAAGAATAAAAGGAAAATCTTGTCTCTAAACATAATATTTTAAGAGTTTACATATTTACAGCCCAATTTTCCATTTGCTTACATACATAGCTGTGACCATGAGTGTCATTATTAGC
>NW_012123931.1:2724513-2724966 GCF_000951035.1 Colobus angolensis palliatus | reverse complement strand
AGAGAGATATTAACTAGCAGAATCCAACCATAAAAATAAATTTAAGAGCACAATTCTCCACTAATGACTCCCCCAGACAAATCATTACTTGGATAGCAATGAATCAACTAAAAATGGAAGTGAGAACAGTTCGAGTCCTCTTTGCAATAGATCGGTTTATGAGACTATTAAGTGAAGAGGGTTAGAAACAAGGGGATAAATGGCATGCTAATTTGGAGTTGAATAGAGTAATCTTGGAAATATAAAAATCATGCTTAATGGGATTGTCTACTTGCAATTCAATAATCCAACATGTAAATTCAGACAATGGACATGAACATTCAGAACAAAATACAGAAATAGGGCTGGGTGCGGTGGCTCATGCCTGTAATCCCAGCACTTTGGGAGGCTGAGGCAGGCAGATCACCTGAGTTCAGGAGTTTCTGACTAGCCTGGCCAAAGTAGTGAAATCCC
>NW_012123931.1:2705514-2719510 GCF_000951035.1 Colobus angolensis palliatus | reverse complement strand
GGCGTGGTGGCGGGCATCTGTAGTCCCAGCTACTTGCGAGGCTGAGGCAGGTGAAAGGCGTGAACCCGGGAGGCAGAGCTTGCAGTGAGCTGAGACCACCCCGCTGTACTCCAGCAGCCTGGAGGACAGAGCCAGACTCTGTCTAAAAAAAAAAGATAAGGACCACTGTGTTCCACCTCTGACATCTTTAATTCTTGAGTCATGGGGATGGCAAGCCAGGAACAGAGTCTTCTGACTGGAAGCTAAAACCAGCCTTTGGGGTGGGTTCAGAGAGACTGTTCAGACTCAAGATGTGAAAGCAGATGTTGCCTGGTCGAAAATACCCCTAAGGCAAGGGCATTTTCAAAGACAGTGGTGCTTGGAGAAAGAGAATGCTGTGTGTTTAAAAAGAAAAACAATTAAAAGAATGGAAAGAAGGAAGAAAAAGTGACCGGAGGGTAGGGTGACCATATGTTCTGGTTTACCAGCTACAGCTAAGGTTATGTTTGTGGTCCTGGTGCAATTATTATAGTGCCCCTTTCACTCTCCGAAGTGTCTGGATTTGGATGATAAAGCATATGATCACCCTACCAAAGAGAGGATATTAGCTAGAAGACCCATGTGTCTATTTTAAACAGTGTGGACTGATCCGCAACCATGCTCATGCCGCTGCCCAGCTGAGCGGTGTGCACCACCTCTGCCTCGCCCTACCCCGCCCTGCCCGGATCTCTAGGAAGGCTGGAGGGAAACCCTAGGCTCCCGCGCTGCTGTGGTGCCACCTGCAGGTTATGTGGGGGAACTGCTTCTCCCCACCCCAAACCTGGACGGACTTGGACTTGGCAAAAAGACCTTCAGGTGCTGTTTCCCACATCTCTGTCTTTCCGCTAACACTTTAGGATAGTGAGGAAGCAAGAGAGCTTAAGCTTACTAAGCTCCTACTGTGTACTGTGCACTTTTCTCTCCAGCCTCGCAACTGATGGGAAATAGGTGATTATACAACCAGGAGACAGGATCAGAGTGGGCTAGTGACGTGCTCACAGTCTCTCAGCTGAAGCTGGAACCCAGGGGTCTTTGACTCTAAAGCTAATGCTCTTTTTGGGTCTCCAGCTTGAGCAACAGTTGCAAAATGCAAAGAGCACCTGAAAATCTAGTATTGATCCATGTAGGACTGTATTGCAAACAGAAACATGGAGTGTCTTCGTGGGGGTGACGGGGAGGGGGGAGATTATCTTGATTCTATGCACCTGGGAACTCTCCGAGGAAAACGAATGAAGCATGACTGAGTGCAATTTGTCTGATAAAATCTGTCAGAACGTGGGGACTTGTTGGTCCTGAGTGAAGGTAAGAAACCATACTGCTGGACATTTGCTAAAGTGTTTTTTTGTTTTTTGTTTTTGTTTTTTGAGACGGAGTCTCGCTCTGTCGCCCAGGCTGGACTGCAGTGGCGGAATCTCGGCTCACTGCAAGCTCCGCCCCCCGAGTTTACGCCATTCTCCTGCCTCAGCCTCTCGAGTAGCTGGGACTACAGGCGCGCACCACCACACCAGGCTAATTTTTTGTATTTTTTAGTAGAGACGGGGTTTCACCGTGTTAGCCAGGATGGTCTCGATCTCCTGACCTCGTGATCCGCCCATCTCGGCCTCCCAAAGTGCTGGGATTACAGGCTTGAGCCACTGCGCCCGACCTGCTAAAGTGTTTTTAATAAAATTACTCAGGGCCTCAGGGCCTCCACCTTCTTCACTACCCTGGGCAGTTTCCCCATCTGTCTTCATCCTACTGCCTGGCAGCCTATCCATCAAACTGTTTTTAGAGTTATGTCTCCATAAAATAAAAATCACGGTGGGCGTCATTTACACCCTAGTGAGAGTCATCTAAGATTCCCTTATCTTCTCAGACCTTTTAGCTGAAGTTGGTCATGAGAGAGAATGGGGAGGGGGAAAAGGGACGGGGCGAGCACTCTTGGAGTTTGCACTGTTTCTTGCCGATGCCCTGGCACAGTGTGAATATGTCAATCTAAATGGAGAGCTCTATGCATGTTCCTCTCTATTCCCTTTGTCACCAATACAAATTCCCAAGGCAGAGCCCCAGGAAGGCTGGACTGAAGGACCTGGAGGTAATAGAAAATGCTTGACTTTGGGTTTCAGGTCAAGCTCTGCCAGTGACTTGCTGTGTAACATCAGACAAATCAGTTCACCTCTCTACACCTCAGTGACCTCATCTGTAAAAGGCTGATTTGAACTAGATTATTACTTTTCTTTAGGTTTTGCAGTTGTTTTTTGTTTTAACATTATATTCAATTATTCCCTCATCTTTATTAAAGTATAATTGACAAATAAAAATTGTGTATATTGACAGTGTTCAATGTGATACATGCATACATTGTGAAATGATTACAACAAGTTAATTAACATTATAATCACCTCTCATACTTTTTTGTGCTAAGAACATTTAAGATGTATTTACTTAGAATAGTGTTTACTAGAGGTGAGGAAGGGTAAGGGGGAGAAAGTAGGCAAAGGTTGGCTAACAGGTTAACAGATACAAGAGTACATGGCTGAGTGCAGTGGCTCACGCCTGTAATCCTAGCAGTGTGGGAGGATCACTTGAGCCCAGGAGTTTGAGACCAGGCTGGACAACATAGGACATCCAATCTCTACAAAAAAATTAGAAATTAATGAGGCATGTTGGTGTAAGCCTGCAGTCCCAGCTACTCTGGAGGCTGAGGTAGGAGGATCACTTGGGCCCAAGAGGTCAAGGCTGCAGTGAGTTGTGATTGCACCACTTCATTCCAGCCTAGGGGGCAGAGTGAGACCCTGTCTGGGGAAGAAAAACAAAATAAAACAAAAGAAAGAATACAGCTAGATAGGAGGAATAGTTCTAGTGTCTTTAGCACTATAGGGTAACTCTAATTCATGACAATTTATTATATATTTTTAAATAGCCAGAAGAGTGGATTTTGAATGCCCCCAGAATAAAGAAATGATACATGTTTGAGTTGGTGGAGATGCCAATTGTGATTTGATCATTACACATTGTATACATGTATGAAAACATTATACAGTACCCCATAAGTATATACAATTATGTGTTGATTAAAAATAATAAAAGCAGGCCAGGCATGGTGGCTCACGCCTGTAACCCCATCACTTTGGGAGGCCAAGGCAGGCGGATCATGAGGTCAAGAAATCGAGACCATCCTGGCTAACATGGTGAAACCCCATCTGTTCTAAAAATACAAAAAATTAGCCAGGCCTGGTGGTGGGCGCTTGTAGTCCTAGCTACTCTGGAGGCTGAGGCAGGAGAATCACTTGAACCTGGGAGGCTGAGGTTGCAGTGAGCTGAGATTGCGCCACTGCATCCCAACCTGGGTGACAGAGCGAGATTCTGTCTCAAATAATAGTAATAATAATAGGCTGGTCATGGTGGCTCACGCTTGTAATCCCAACACTTTAGGAAGCCGAGGCAGGTGGATCATGAGGTCAGGAGATTGAGACCATCCTGGCTAACACGGTGAAACCCCATCTCTACTGAAAATATGAAAAATTATCCTGGTGTGGCGGCGTGTGCCTGTAGTCCCAGCTGCTGGGGAGGCTGAGGCAGGAGAATGACGTGAACCCAGGAGTGGCGTGAACCCAGGAGTGGACTCCATGAGGTCTTCCTCCAGCCCCAGCTGTGAGCAAGGCTGGGCTTATACGCTCAATAGATCAGAGTGAGGGATTTGGTCAGAGGTGCTATGCCCAGGGTCATCCTTCTATGAGCCAGACTCTTCGTCATCAAAGGCTTTGCCATCAGAGATAGTTTTAGTCATATCTTGGGTTTACTTAATCAACTGCTGTTCTCCTACTTTCAGGATCTTTACACTAGGCTGCCCCATGTGGGTGTTAGGAAGCCATAGGCATCCTGGCTAAAAACCCAGATCACAAAAAGGGCTTCCTCCTTTTGTGAGGGCAGGAACAATGGGTTGTGGGAGAAGCCCAGCCTGGGCAGTCGTGACATGTACACCACTCTTGATATGTCTTCTGGAACTTTTCACTCCTCCAGTTTGGGTCCTGGTGGGGCACACATGGAAAAGACCATAAATGCTCATGTCTCTGACTAGTTTCCCCATCAGAAGTGGTCATTGCACCAAGCACCCTCCTCCATTAAAACTGGACAGACCAAGGGCCACTTTCCTAATGAATGGGTCTTCTTGGTCTATCTCATGCTCCCAACAGAGCTTCCTCCCTGGGATGGGAATGTACCATGCCAGGAGAGCCCTTTTGACCCAGCCTCCAGCCAAAGCCAGTCCCCCTGCCAAGCAGGCCCTAGAGTTACACTGGAGGGTGGCAGGCCTCACCTGGAAATTTCTTGCTGAAAATTGTCAGTTTCCCACACAAGTACAGCTTGGCAGTTTAATTCAAGTTAAACCCAGAAGGATACTGCTGCTTCAGTCTCGACTGCTTGAAAATTAGTCTGTGTAGAGCTTTTGTTTGCTGGAAATTGTGAGCCAGACATTGTGCAGGTTGACCCAGTAGCTACAGCAAGTACACACATAGGGCACGAAGCAAGGACAAGTGTGGACATGTGCGCACACACACACATGCAGCAGAAAATTGAGAAATAAACTATTTTTATTTCAGCTGTCATGGAAGTTTTGTGTCACTTCCCCAAGCTATCCTCCCACCTCAGCCTCTCAAAGTGCTGGGATTACAGGTGTGAGCCACTACCCCCGGCCTAAAATTGTATCTTTCTTATTATCAGTAAAGCTAAACATTTTTTCATGTGTGTCAGTGGCATTTGTGTTTCTTTTTCTTTGAACTTTCATATATTTTTTCCCATTTTTCTTAGAATTGTTGGTCTTTGTCTTCTCTACTTTTAGATTAGAATGAATATGATATTAATTATACTTTGAATTGTGGCCATGATGGAGTACCTGTATGATGATAGTCTCCCAGCATAAACAACTACAAATCTGGACAAAGTCATGAAGAAGTTGTCTTCAGGCTTAAGGCAATAGGCAGTTCCAGGTACAATCTGAGAGACGGGAATCACATGAAGGGACTGCTATGTTTTTTCTGTGGGGAAAGTTTCCGAACTTTCAATGACAGCATGAGGAAGCAGAGTCCAAGCTGAGAGGATCAGTCTTGTTTGGTGGAAGAAATAGAGACTGCTGCTCAGGGCTGCTAAAATGTGTGTGGCAGAGTATCAGAAAGGACAGAGTTGCAGAGAAGGAGCCCCAGAAATCTTGCAGAGGTTGCTGCAGGTCCTTTGCCAAATCCCAAATGATGAATGTGTGGGGTGAGACTGCAAGGCCCAGCACAGAACAGCCGATGGGGAGCTGAAAGCTAAACAGTGATTTCAGTGGTCACAGACTACTGGAGACACATCTGAATTCCGGCTCAGACAGAGTCTCCACTCTTGGAATCTCAGGTCTTGATGAATATCCCAGACACTCACAGGAGGGCCTAGAAGGCCATGCCTTGGGATTAAGGAAGATTCCCTAGGAATAAGGACAAAACTGAACAACAGCTCACCCTAACAAAACCTAAAATGTAGCCTGACACACGTGATCAAGTTAACCCATCAGTAATTTAATTCCCTGCCAAAACAAAACTCAACACTAGAGCAGGATAACATAATCCACATCTTTACAATGAAGGTTCACAACATCCAACAGCGCAAGAAATACTGACTAGATGTGTGAAAAAGAGAGAAAATGTATCCTAAAATGAAGAGAAAACCACTCAATACGAACAGACCCACTGTGCATGGTGGCTCATGCCTGTAATCCCAGCACTTAGAGAGGCCAAGGCAGGTAGATCACTTGAGCTCAAGACTTCGAGACCAGCCTGTGCAACATGGCAAAACCCCATTCTACTGAAAATTTAAAAATGAGTCAGGTATGGGGGTGTGCAGGGGTCCATAACCCCCAGGCTGTGGACTGTACCAGTCAGTGACCTGTTAGGAACCAGGCTGCACAGCAGGAGGTGAGTGGTGGGCAGTGAGCGTTACTGCCTAAGCTCCGCCCCTCATCAGATCAGCAGGCATTAGATTCTCATAGCAGCGTGAACCCTAATGTGAACTGCACATGCGAGGGATCTAGGTTTCACACTCTTTATGAGAACCTCATGCCTGATGATCTGAAGTGGAACAGTTTCATACCATAACCACCACCCCTGACCCCGTCTGTGGAAAAATTGTATTCCACAAAACCAGGCAGGACTGCTGGTGGCATGTGCCTGTGGTCCCAGCTACTTGGAAGGCTGAGGTGGAAGGATGGCTTGAGCCTGGGAGGTGGAGGTTGCAGTGAGTTGAGATCATGCCACTGCATTCCAGCCTGGACAACAGAGTGAGACCTTATCTCAAAGAAACTACAACAACAAAAAGGGCCATACATGGTGGCTCACACCTGTAATCCCAGCACTTTGGGAGGCTGAGGCAGGCAGATCACCTGAGGTCAGGAATTCAAGGCCAGCCAGGTGAGGTGGAGGTTGGAGTGAGCCAAAATGGTGCCATTGCACTCCAGCCTGGGCTACAAGAACAAAACTCCATCTCAAAAAAAAAAAAAAAAAAAAAGAGCAGACCCATAAATGGCTCACATATTGGAATTAGCAGGCAAGAGCTTTAAAGTAACTATGTATGTAAAGAATTTAGAGAAATATCAACACCTGTGAAGATGGTGAAAGAAGAACTTAGGGAATTAATTTTTAGTATAAGCGTGTCCTAAATATGCATGGTGCATACTTGCTAAAATAGTTTATTTGTTATCAGAAATCTAAATTTAACTGGTTGTCCTATACTTTGTCTGGTATCTCTATCCTAAAACCAAGTAGGAGAGAATCCAGAGTCCTATCTTCCAGCAAGCAACCTAGCCTAGGACAGGGCCTGGCCAGGGGCAATTGGGCATTGGATGGATTAGAGATGCCAGTCATTCAGTGTGTCAAAGGTTTGCCAGAACTGCATATAATCAACATTATTTTTACATAATATTTTTGTCTAAAGCAAGTTTAAAATTTTTAACCTTTTATTTGGAAATACAGATTCAGAGGCAATTTCAAAGATGGTACAGAGAGACGTTTCATGGACTCCTCACTCAGTTTCCTCCAAAGGTTCTATTTTGTATAAATGTAGGACAGTATCTAACAATGTCACATGCCTAGGTCTATGCCATTTTATCACATATGTAGACTCCTTTAATCACCACTACAATAAAGACACAGAACTGTTCCACCACCACAAAAATCCCCCTCCTGCTATTCCTCTGCACTCATTCCTGGCTCTTCCCCTCCACTATTGTTACTCCTGGGAACCACTAATCTGGTTTCTGTCTTTATAATCTCATCACTTCAAGAACATTATAAAATGCAAAAATTAGCCAGGCATGGTGGCACCAGCTTGTAGTTCCAGCTATGTGGGAGGCTGAGGCAGGAGAATCGCTTGAACCCAGGAGCTGGAGGCTACAGTGATCCTGCCATTGCAGTCCAGCCTGAGAAACAGGGCGAGACTCTGTCAATGAATGAATGAATGAATGAAGGCCTGGCATGGTGGTTTACACCTATAATCCCAGTGCTTTGGGAGGCCAAGGCAGGTGGAACTGTTGAGGCCTGGAGTTTGAGACCAACCTGGCCAACATGACAAAACCCTCTCTCCACCAAAAATACAAAAATTAGCCAGGCATGATGGTGTATGCCTGTACTCCCAGCTACTTGGGAGGCTGAGGCATGAGAATCATTTGAACCTGGGAGGCAGAGGCTGCAGTGAGCTGAGATCATGCCACTGCACTCCAGTCTGGGCCACAGAGTGAGATGTTGTCTCAAAAACACAATAAAACAAAACCAAACAAAGAAAAAAAGAATATTATATAAATGGAACCACACAATATGTGGCCTTTTGAGACTGACTTTTTTTTTTTTTTTCTACTCAGCAAATGCCCTTTGAGATTAATCCAAGTTGTGCGTGTTCCTTTTTGTTTTTTCTGTTTGAGATGGAGTCTCACTCTGTCACCCAGGTTGGAATGCAGTGGCTTGATCTCAGCTCACTGCAACCTCTGCCTCCCAAGTTCAAGCAATTCTCCTGCCCCAGCCTCCTGAACAGCTGGGATTACAGATGCCTGCCACCACATCCAGCTAATTCTTTTTTTTTTTTTTTTTTTGAGACGGAGTCTCGCTCTGTCGCCCAGGCTGGAGTACAGTGTCTGGATCTCAGCTCACTGCAAGCTCCGCCTCCCAGGTTCCCGCCATTCTCCTGCCTCAGCCTCCCGAGTAGCTGGGACTACAGGCGCCGCCACCTCGCCCGGCTAGTTTTTTGTATTTTTTTTTTTTTAAGTAGAGACAGGGTTTCACCGTGTTAGCCAGGATGGTCTCGATCTTCTGACCTCGTGATCCGCCCGTCTCGGCCTCCCAAAGTGCTGGGATTACAGGCTTGAGCCACCGCGCCTGGCTCCAGCTAATTTTTTTGTATTTTTAGTAGAGATGGGGTTACACCATGTTGGCCAGGTTGGTCGCAAACTCCTGACCTCAGGCGATCGGCCTGCCTCAGCCTCCCAAAGTGCTGGAATACAGGCATAAGCCACCGCGCCGGGCCCCCTTTTTATTGCTGAATAGTATTTCATAGAATGGATGTATCAGTTTGCTTAACCATTCACCTACTGGGGGTATTGGGTTGTTTCCAGTTTGGGGCTATCACAAATAAATCTGCCATGAACAATCATGTATGAGTTTTTGTGCAGACATCAGTTTTATTTTCTGGTACAAATGCCCAGAAGCAATTGCTGGGTCATATATTGAGGTGGATGTTTAACTAAAGAAGCTGCCAAACTATTTTCTAGAGTGTCTGTACCATTTTGTATTCCCTCCAGCAATGTATGAGAGAGTTAGTTTTGTCTGCATCCTCGCCGATATTTGATATTATCACTATGTTTGATTTGAGCTGTTTTAATAGATATGTAGTGATATCTTACTGTGGTTTTAATTTGCATTTCCCCAGTGGTTGGTGTTGAAGATCTATTAATGTGCTTTAAGTCAACTCATTTTTAAAACCTGAATAAATGTATTTAAAAAGGAAACTTTTGCTTTGGGAGGCCAAGGTGGGTGAATTGCTTGAGCCTAGGAGTTTGAGACCAGCCTGAGCAACATGGTGAAAGTCCATCTTTACAAAAAAGAAAAAAGAAAATCTGGCATGGTGGGGTATGCCTATGGTTTCAGCTACTTGCTAAATGAGGCAGGAGGTTTGCTCGAGCCTGGGAGGTCAAGGCTGCAGTGAGCCGTGATTGCACCATTATACTCCAGCCTGGGTGACAGAGCAAAATTCTGCCTTAAATAAATAAATGAATGAAAGGAAATTTGTGGTTAGTGGTTCTCAAAGTGTGGTCCCTGAGCCAGCAGCATCAGCATCACCATCACCTGAGAACTTGTTAGAAATGCAGATTCTCAGGTGCCATGCCAGACCTCCTGAATCAGAACCTCTGAGGAGGGGGTTCAGTGATCTGTGGTTTAACAAGCCCTCCCGGTGAGAATCGGTCTCATTTACTACAAATAGAAGGTAATGGTAAAAATAAATGCATCGGCATATTGCCTAAAATCCTCTTGGGGGCCCCAGGTTCGCACACCACACTTCCGGGCAGGAGTCCCACTCAGAGAGGCTATGACAAGAATGCTCCTGCCCCTGGGGCTGTGCAGTGACAGCTCACACAGCTCCACGTGGCGGTTCTGAGTTTGGAAAGCGCTGATGCAGTCCTACCACAGCCCTTCCTGCCCTTCACTGGACTGAGAAAATCCAGGCTCTGAGGAGGGCGAGACTTGCCCAAGGTCACCCAGCAACGTGGTCAGTCTCCTTTCCCAGGGTCCTCACAGTGCCTGGCCTGTTTAAAGCCTGCCTCTATTCACTGCTGAGTGAAAACTCCAGCTCCAAAACGGAATATGGGGAAGGATACTATCTTGGGCAGCTTATGTTTATAGCTGCAGATACATGAGAAAAAAAGTCTGAAAATACTGTTGAAGCAGTATTTGGGGAGAGAAGGGGTTTGCTGATGTTTTGTGTTTTTAACTTTTCTATATTTCGTTATTTTGATCACAATAATCATGTTTAGTTACACAATCAAAATGTATTAAATATAATATTTAAAATCGACATGAAGCCTGATCCAGCCACGGCCTATCATTGGCAGAGCCAGGAAACCTTCCAGATAGAGCAGCCCTGCACCTGTCCCAGGTGACACCCTGGGCACATAGTAGGTCCTCTGTCTGGACACCCTCACCCCATGGCGGCCTCCACATCCATACCCACCAGCACCTCCTGTGGGTGAGGCCCTCTCTTGCATCCAGCCCTGAGCAAGCACCCCCTAGCCCAGAGGGCACCTCATGGTGTGAGAGTCCGCCTGCCTGTCTCTAAAGAGAGGAAAGCTCCTTGGGACATGTGTTCCGCTTGACCATCACTCCGGCCTGGTACAGAAAGGTGGACAGTGGGTATTTGGTGAATAAATGAATGATTGGAATGAAACCCCCAAATGGCGACGTCCTGAGGCCCTTCTCCAGCTGGCCCAGGGGGAACTAGTTCCACTTTTCACAGGAAAGCCAGGTGTGAGGAGTGGTGCAGGTATGTGTGAGGGGCCAGGTTCTCGAAGGCTGGATGGACACGGGGCTTGTGGCAGGTCTGGGGGCAGCAGTGCTGCTGTAGGATCCTCAGGGAGGGCTAGGTCGTGGAATCCCCCAGGGTATCCTGGTGCCCCCAGCTGCTGCGTGGCATGAGAATTCCTGGCTGGTGGGGACACACAGGTACTTGTTTGGGATTGGCCATCTGGTCCAGTCCAAGGAGCTGTGCCTCCAGACCCTCAGGGAAAAACTCACTTTTGATGTGTGACAACAGCTGCAGGCAAGGGGAGGGAGAGGTGTGCTGGGCTCGGCCTTAGAAGCCAGAAGCCAATTCATGCCCCTACCTTGATTTACATGGGAAAGGGATAGGGCCTCAGCTAGCTCTAGAGTCCTGGGTTAAGGTCAAAACCCTCCCTTATGGACTCAGTGACTTGGGATGACCCAGCCCCTCCCTGAGCCTCATGGATGAAACCAGGGCTGGGGGAAGTCAGGGACCCCGAACAGAGGGACTAGCTGAAGCCGCAGCAGAAGAACATAAATTGTGAAGATTTCATGGACATTTATTAGTTCCCCAAATTAATACTTTTATAATTTCTTACACCTGTCTTTACTGCAATCTCTGAACATAAACTGTGAAGATTTCATGGACATTTATTAGTTTCTCAAATTAATATTTTTGTAATTTCTTACACCTGTCTTTACTGCAATCTCTGAACATAAACTGTGAAGATTTCATGGACACTTATCACTTTCCCAGTCAATACCCTTGTGATTTCCTATGCCCGTCTTTACTTTAATCTCTTAATCCCGTCATCTTCTTTGTAAGCTGAGGATCTATGTCACCTCAGGACCCTGTGATGATTGCATTAACTGCACAAATTGTTTGTAGAGCATGTGTGTTTGAACAATATGAAGTCTGGGCACCTTGAAAAAAGAACAGGATAACAGCAATCTTCAGGGAACAAGAGAGATAAGACTTCTGGTCACCAGTGAGCGAGGTGGAACAGAGCCATATTTCTCTTCTTTCAAAAGCAAATAGGAGAAATATCGCTGAATTCTTTTTCTCAGCAAGGAACATCCCTGAGAAAGAGAACGAGCCCTGAGGGTAGGTCTATAGACAGCCCCCTTAAGGCAACCGCCTTTTACGGTCAAAGTGAAGGGATGAAATAAGCCCTGTCTCCTATAATGCTCCCCGGCTTATTAGGACTGAGGAAATTCCCACCTAATAAATTTTGGTTAGACAGGTTGTCTGCTCTCAAACCCTGTTTTCTGATAAGATGTTATCAATGACAATGTGCGCCTGAAACTTCATTAGCAATTTTAATTTCACCCCATCCTGTGGTCCTGTGATCTCACCCTGCCTCCACTTGCTTTGTGATATTTTATTACCTTGTGAAGTATGTGATCTCTGTGACCCACATCCTAATCATGCACTCCCTCCCCTTTTGAAAGTTGCTAATAAAAACTTGCTGGTTTTACGGCTTGGGGAACATCACAGAACCTGCCGACATGTGATGTCTCCCCTGGACACCCAGCTTTAAATTTCTCTCTCTTGTGCTCTTTCCCTTTATTTCTCAAACCACCTGAGATGCCTAGGAAATAGAAAAGAACTCACGTTAACCAGCGGGAGCGGGTTCTCCTGACATTAGTCCATTCTCATGCTGCTATGAAGAAATACCCAAGACTGGGTAATTTATAAAGAAAAGAGGTTTAAGTTGACTCACAGTTCTGCATGGCTGGGGGGGAGCTCAGGAAACTTACAATTATGGCAGAAGACACCTCTTCACAGGGCAACAGGAGAGAGAAGGAGAGCCAAGCAAAGGGGAAAGCCCATAATTAAAACCATTAAATCTCACGAGAATTCACTCACTATCATGAGAACAGCCCCCATGATTCAATTATCTCCACCTGGTCCCACTCTTGACACGTGGGGATTATTGCAATTCAAGGTGAGATTTGGATGGGGACGCAGAGCCAAACCATATCATATCCTTTACATTAGCATATACTGTGTCAAAGGAGAATTTTCTTTCTTTTTTTTTTTTTTCTTTGAGACAGAGTCTTGCTCTGGCTCTGGCTGGAGTGCAGTGGCATGATCTCAGATAACTGCAACCTCCGTCTCCTGGGCTGAAGTAATTCTTGTGCCTCAGCCTCCCAAGTAGCTGGAACTACAGGTGTGTGCCACCCCCAAGCTAATTTTGATTTTTTTTTAGTAGAGATGGGGTTTCGCCATGTTGGCCAGGCTGGTGTCAAACTTCTGGCCTCAAGTGATCTGGCCACTTTGGCCTCCTGAAGTGCTGAGATTACAGGCATGAGCCACTGCACCCAGCCTGAAGTGTAATTTTCACAATGTGAAAAGCATGACTTTCATACAAATAATGAAGGAATATGTATAAGATATTTTCTTTAATTCACAAGGGCGTCAGCAACATGGTGAAGCTAGTTCAAGGAACTTTTTGAGAGTGTTTGTAGTGCTCCAGGAAGGGCATTCTAAAATGTATTCTGATATAGAGACAAAACTTGTTAACATCCTACAGTGAGGCTGGGCTTGGTGGCTCACGCCTGTAATCCCACCACTTTGGGGGGTCAAGGCAGGTGGATCACCTGAGGTCAGGAGTTCAAGATCAGCCTGGCCAGCATGTTGAAACCCTGTCTCTACTAAAAATACAAAAATTAGCCAGGTGCAGTGGCGGGCGCCTGTAGTCTCAGCTACTTGGGAGGCTGAGGCAAGAGAATCACCTGAACCCTGGAGGTGGAGGTTGCAGTAAGCCGAGATCGCGCCACTGCACTCCAGCCTGGGCGACAGAGCAAGACTCCATTTAAAAAAAAAAAAAAATCATATTGGGAAATCTTTGGGCGTTATCTTCTCTACTGGACAGAAACCTGTAAATTAACATATATACATATTCTCAAGAATATTCATAACATATTCTCTAGTATATTTCCCTACATTAGTGGTTTTCAAAGCATGGCCTCAAGTTGGAAGCACGAGCGTCACCTGGGAACACAGACATGCAATGCTCGGGCCCCAACTCAGTCCTATTGAGTTAGAAACTGGTGTGGAGCCCAGCAGCCGGTTTCACAAACCCTGCAGGTGATTATGATGCACTCTAATGTGTGAGAACCACTGCTCTAAACAGTCAAATCATCGTTTTTTTTTTTTGAGACGGAGTCTCACCCTGTTGCCCAAGCTGACTGAAATGCAGTGGTGCAATCTCAGCTCACTGCAACCTCTACCTCCTGGATTCAAGTGATTCTTGTGCCTCAGCCTCCCGACTGGCTGGAATTACAGGCACCCACCACCACACCCTGCTATTTTTTTTTTTTTTCAGTAGAGATAAGGTTTTGCCATGTTGGTCAGGCCACTGGTCTCGAACTCCTGACCTCAGGTGATCTGCCTGCCTTGGCCTCCCAAAGTGCTAGGATTACAGGCGTGAGCCACTGCGCCC
>NW_012123931.1:2673941-2704756 GCF_000951035.1 Colobus angolensis palliatus | reverse complement strand
CACTTTCCATTTCTTTCTATTCTATAGAGCAGTTTACTTGTCATGAGCTCTGTCTTTTGAAAACTTGAAAGCCTGCAACAATAAAACCAGCTGCACCTGGTGCATGGGATAGACATGGAATTGAGGAGAGAGCTCAAACTACGGTCAGTCCTCTGTATTCTCAGGTTCTGGATCGTTGGATTTAACCAACTGTGCATCAAAAATATTTAGAAAAAAGTAAAACAATAAAAAAAACACAGGCTGGGTGCAGTGGCGGGTGCCTGTAGTCCCAGCTACTCCGGAGGCTGAGGCAAGAGAATGGCGTGAACCAGGAAGGCAGAGCTGGCAGTGAGCGGAGATCACTGCCACTGCACTCCAGCCTGGGCGACAGAGCAAGACTCCGTCTCAAAAATAAAATTTTTTTAAACTTTATAACAGCTATTTACAAAGCATTTACATTGTATTAGGTATTATAGTAATCTAGAGATGATTTAAAGTATACGGAAGGATGTGCATGGGTTATATGCAAATACTATGCCATATTATATCAAGGACTTGAGCATCTGTGAATTTTGGTATCTCTGGGATCCTGGAACCAACATCCTGAGGTTACCAAGGGACGACTGTTTTCAATTTCTTCTTTGGTTATTGGTCTATTCTCTAATGTATTTTTGTTGTTTTATCTTTCTGTTTTTGCCTCTTCAAGTCAATGTCGGAAACTTAGTTGTTCTAGGCTATGCATTTGTTGTTACCAGTAAGCAGACTACCAATGCAATCTAAGCAGCCTATTTTTCTTCCCCATCAGATTGGCAAAAATTAAGATAAGCATCTATTGATGTTGAAGCTGTAGGGCGTTTTCCTGAGTATGTTAATTATGACAGCCCTTTTTGCTAGGCACCTAGAAGATTCATCAAAATGAAATAAAATATCCATGCACTTGGAGAAGTTATCTGGTTATTTCCTTATCTGGGTGCTGGTTATGTGAGCTCTACAGTTGATGAAAACTTATTAAGCTTTATATTTATAATAGGTACAATTTTCTGTATACGTAGTATATTTCAGTAGTTTTTAAAATATGTCTTTTTCCACAGCCCGCAGCTGTGTATAATGCTATTTGCTTAATAGCGGAAAACATGGCAATGACCTGAAACACCCTGGCTCCCAGGATCCTACCCCCTTAAGTTAAACAAATGAAATAACTTCCACTGTCTTTCCTAATGTCTTAATTCAGTCCTCAGTTAAACTGGCGGTTGGCGCCAGTTTTTTCCAGGGAAGGATTCTGGGAAACAGAACAGGAGACGCCAGCAGTTCGCCGCGGGAACCTCCAGTGGGCTGCGGTCCGTTCCCAGTCTCACTCGAGCAGGCCCCGCCCCCCCAGAGGCCGTTAGTCCCAGTCACGTGATCATCGACTCAGCTGACCCTGCGGGACCGGAAAAAGGAATTCCCGGGCCCTGGCTTCCTGGCGCGATGGTGAGGCACCAGGGATGGAGCGAGGCTTAGGTTGCTGGAGCGGGAATGAGGGGGAGCCAAGTGGCTCCGGAATCGGGGGGAGGTTGTCTGTACTGGCCTCTCCGCAAACATAGTGTGTGCGGGCCTTACGGCTGCGAGTCCGCCAGAGAAAAGTCCACCGCCGTCCCGCTCCCCAGCCGGAGGCGGGGGTTGGCGGGTAAGACAGAGCAGGTGGGCCGGCTTAGAGTCCCTGTGCTTCCCTAGCGAAAGGAAGGGCCCCTGTCTCCCGGGACAGGAACTAGGGCTTGTCTCGAGTTGGGAGTCCTTTCAGGTCTTCCCCAGCTCCAAGAGGACCTCCCAAGGACACCCCCTTCCCCAGCCCTGCTGTGGGACTTAGACAAGAACGTGCTTAGAATCAGGCTCACTCTTGCACACTGTTAGGAAGCCCCTCCGCTCTTTCCAGAGCCAGGAAGTAGTAGTTTTGGGGTTGAGACTTATCCATCCGTCCATCCAATCCATCCATCCGTGCGTTCTAAGCGCCTGGTCTATACCATGAAGTGTGCTAGGCACTGGAAGGACTTGAGCTGCCTGGGGAAGGGGAAATCGGAGGCTTGAATTGGCAGTCATAGTTAAGGCTCCGGGGGCAGAGACCTAACCGCGCCTTGTGTGTGGTGCTAAGGAGGCTCCCTGAGGATGCCATCAACCTTAAAGGCGGATGGCAGGAGCTGGCTGGCTGAAGTACAGTTTGTGTAGGAGGGCTTGGGAGGCAAGGGTGGGAGGCGTGTGTCTTCAGACAGGAAACAGCATGTGCAGAGACTTCAGGTGAGAGAGAGCATGGCTCCCCAGGAATGAATGCATTTCCCATAGCTGGGAGAGTATCAACTGGAAGGTTAGGGAAAGATGAGGCTGCATAAGTAAAGACCAAATCTTCCTGGCTCTTGGATCACCACAATCAAGATACTGAACACATCCACCTGCCCCCAAAATTTCCTTGTGTGAGGGGCTATTTTAAGAAGTATAATAAAGAAGGGCTGTTCTGGCCAGGGGCGGTGGCTCACGCCTGTAATCCCAGCACTTTGGGAGGGTAAAGAGGGTGGATCACCTGAGGTCGGGAGTTCAAGACCAGCCTGGCCAACATGGTGAAACCCTGTCTCTACTACAAATACAAAATTAGCTGGGTGTGGTGGCACATGCCTGTAATCCTAGCTACTTGGGAGGCTGAGGCAGGAGAATCACTTGAACCTGGGAAGCGGAGGTTGCACCATTGCATTCCAGCCTGGGCAACAAGAGTAAAACTGTCTCAAAAAAAAAAGGGATAGCAAGCCACACAGAGAGTGCAGCAGGCATGGAGGCAGGAGCGAGACTGGTGTCCCCCAGCAGCAGCAGGGAAGCCAGAGTGGCTGGAGTTGTGCGGGTATGGGGAAGAGGGGAGAGAGGTCACTCATCTGTGTGAGGCAGAGGACTTTGTTTTGTCCCCTGCAGTACCCCTAGCACTTAAGAGTGGGAGCTAGCACAGAGAAGGCGCTCGATTGATGTTTGCTGAGCAGACGAATGCCTGGAGTAGACCTCAGAGCAGGGTTTGGTGGCAGGGTGGGTCAAGGAGAGAGTTCAAACAGCCTGGTGATAGCAGAGAACAAGTGACCAGAGGGTATCCATCTATGACGGGGACCGGGGTCCCTGCCGGGCAGCAGTGTGGGAGACACACGGATCCTGGCCACACCTCAGCCTTCCCTCCAGCCTGAGTACCTGCCTCCCTCCCTTGCAGAGGTTCCGGTTCTGTGGTGATCTGGACTGTCCCGACTGGGTCCTGGCTGAGATCAGCACGCTGGCCAAGATGGTTAAGTGCACAGGGTCTAGTCTGGGTGGAGGAGGGACATTGGGCTGGGGATTGTGTGTAGAGGATGGTGAGGTTTCTCTGGGGTTAGGGCCTCAGTGCTCTCAGCCTGTGCTACCATGCCTTGTGACCTTGATCAGTGGTTGGCCTGCTCTGAGCCAGTCCCCAGGAAGGAGGGGTGAGGTTTGCCAGCCTGGCTGATGTAAGGACTTCCCTTCCAGTCCTCTGTGAAGTTGCGGCTTCTCTGCAGCCAGGTACTAAAGGAGCTGCTGGGGCAGGGAATTGATGTGAGTACAAGACCCAGCACCTCATTGTCCCATGACCTTATGACCCCCAGTGCCCTGATGCTCTGCACTAGGCCCAGGGAGACGACGGGTGACCCAGCCTGTCAACCTCTCTGGGCACCTCCCATACTTCTTTCCAGCCTGTCTGTTCCTTATCGCAGGATCCAGGCTGGGGGTGAGGGGCTGGTGAATAGGGTACTGGCACCCTCTGAAGGTCTCCTTTCCCTATAGTATGAGAAGATCCTGAAGCTCACGGCTGACACCAAGTTTGGTGAGTACCCTGCTGAGTTCACAGGCCCCAGGCAATCCTGGGCCCTCAGCCTGGTACAGAGGGGCCCCCCACCCCTCCCTGCAGCATCCTTAACCTGCCTTCCCTAGTGGAGGAGCATGAGGGAAAGAAAGACATTGACAGTCCCACCTTCCTGTTCTCTGCCAGCTCCTGGTGGAGCAGGAGCAGTGCCTGTGGCTCCAGGAGGCCTGGGGGCTTTGAGCTGAAGTTAATAGGGCAACAGGGAGGTGGCTGGGGCCACAGCGACACCCTCTGTCCCACCCATGGGTCCTTCAGAGTCAGGCGATGTGAAGGCCACAGTGGCTGTGCTGAGTTTCATCCTCTCCAGTGCGGCCAAGCACAGTGTCGATGGCGAATCCTTGTCCAGTGAACTGCAGCAGCTGGGGCTGCCCAAAGGTACGGGTTGTGGGTGGGCAGCTGGGCAGCCTGTGGGCCAAGGGCTGCTAGAGAGGGGGCGAGGCCCTGTGACCCTATGGTGTACCCTGCCCTGTCTGGGCCAGGAACCCAAGCCCAGCCCCCACCTGATACCTCCAGAGCTACTCCGTTCTACCCCCAGAGCACGCGGCCAGCCTGTGCCGCTGTTATGAGGAGAAGCAAAGCCCCTTGCAGAAGCACTTGCGGGTCTGCAGCCTACGCAGTAAGTATGAGGCCAGCCAGGGTCTGGGCTCATTCTAGAAGGTGCACGCAGCATGCAAAGTGCTAGTTCCAGGGAGATGACTTAACCATGGTCACATGGTTACTAGCAGCCATAGAGCTGGGACCTGGCCCTGGGTCTCCTGCCTCCAGCCCAGAGTCCAGCCAAGACCTCTTGCCACTGAGGTCTGCTGTAGGTGATCTGAACTGATTATTGGGCACCTGCCGTGTTATGAGCCTGGGTCAGTGGGATGGGAGCTTCTTAGAGGCCACGTAGCCTTGAAGGGTTGAGAGCTGAGCCAGAGTGTCAGCTGAGGGCCATTTGGCTTGCCTGCCTTTGATCCTGAGAGCCACCCACCCTATCTCACAGTGAATAGGTTGGCAGGTGTGGGCTGGCGGGTGGACTACACCCTGAGCTCCAGCCTGCTGCGGTCCGTGGAAGAGCCCATGGTGCACCTGCGGCTGGAGGTGGCAGCTGCCCCAGGGACCCCAGCCCAGCCTGTTGCCATGTCCCTCTCAGCAGACAAGTTCCAGGTCCTCCTGACAGGTGAGGCTCAGCTTTCCTCGACGGGTGAGAGGCTCTCCCAGATCCTGCCTGACTGCCTCCCGACTGCTCACCTCTTCCCTCTACAGAACTGAAGCAGGCCCAGACCCTAATGAGCTCCCTGGGCTGAGGAGAAGGGCGTTCCAGGCCTGTGTGAAGCCGCCCTGCCTGTATAGAATCACGCCCTCTGAACTGCTCTTCGGGAGGCGGCCCTGGTTCTAGGATGCTGAGGTCCTGGCCTGGACTCTGGCCTCCCAGATCCCCAGCTGCCTCACTTCTCTCTTGAGAACTCGGCTCAGGGCTCCTGAGGACCTTTCCCAGCATTACCTTCCCTTCCCTCGAAAGGCAATTGTTGGCTGTTTCCATGAGCAGGAAAAATAAACAGACGTATAAAGGAATGTGTGCAGGGGTTCTGTTTGGGTTCAGATCAAAAGTTTTTGTGAGAGAAACAAAAGTGACATATGGGCCTCCTTGGTCCATCGCTCATTTTCTTTTCTCAGTTGCTGATTGAAGGAGGTCACAGGTGAGGCCAACTGAGGACCGAAATGCATCCGCCTGTCTAATGAGAGGAAAATCAGGTTCTGTCTCCCAGATCTGGGATGCTCTTGGCTCTGCTGTCTTTGCCCTCTGGCCATGTCCTCAGGCTAGCAGCAAGTTGGTCACCCCAAAGCCAAATGCCCCTTGTACAGAAAGGAGATTGCCCTTGTTTCACTGCCATCTTTTATTTATTTATTTAGAGATGGAGTTTTGCTCTTCTTGCCCAGGTTTCACTGCCTTCTTACTTATTTATTTATTTAGAGACGGAGTTTCACTCTTCTTGCCTAGGCTGGAGTACAGTGGTGCGATCTCGGCTCACCACAACCTCTGCCTCCTGGGTTCAAGCAATTCTTCTGCCTCAGCCTCCCGAGTAACTGGGATTACAGGCATGTGCCACTATTCCCAGCTAATTTTGTATTTTTTTTTTTTTTAGTAGAGATGAGGTTTCTCCATGTTGGTTGGGCCGGTCTCAACCTCAGGTGATCCACTTGCCTTGCCCTCCCAAAGTGCTGGGATTATAGGTGTAAGCCACTGTGCCTAGCCACTGCCATCTTCTTTAGGAAGAGATAAGTGACCATGCCTGAACCACCATTGGCAAGAGGAACGTTGCCAATGTTATGGACTGAATGTTCATGTTCCTCCAGAATTCATATGCTGAAGGCTTTGTCGTCCATATGCATGCACCACCAGATAAGGACCATATGAGCATACAACGAGAAGGTGGCTGTCTACAAGGCCAGGAGGAGGGCTGTCAGCAGGAACTGAGTCTGCTGGCACCTTGATCTTGAACTTCCCAGCCTCCAGAACTGTGAGAAATAAATCTCTGTGGTGTAAGCCACCGGTCTATATTGTTATAGCAGCTTGAGAAGACTAAGGCAGATGGGCTCCCAGGACCGGGCCAGACCAGCCAGGGCCCCTTGTAGAAAAGGCTGATGCCAGAGTTGGCACATGGAGGGTACAAGGAGGACCCGCCTGGAGTATCTTTCAGTGTAAGGAACCTATCAAAGAATAATGGCTTGTTCCACTGGCCAAAGATGAGACAATTTGAACATCAAAAGAGATAAGTACTGACTCTACTCCTGACTTCTGGAAAAATGAAGTAGGTGTTTTCCCTATTCCTCCCACTAAGTACAGTTAACAACCCTGGATGTTACATATAAAACAAACTAAAAGACTGAGCGATGGAGAGAAGGCAGGCTATCCTGGCTGGGATCCTCTGGACCTGAGGCTCCACACAGCAGAGAAATTCCTGGAATCTGGACCCCACGGCCCAGTCAGGTTGACACATAAAACTGATCATGACCGATCTGTAGGACTACACAAAAGTGCTAACATTCATGATTAGCGTCTCAGAAGTTCAAGGAGGAAGAGAGTGGAATGGAAAAAGTATTCAAAGAAATAATAACTAAAGGCCAGGTGCAGTGGCTCATGCCTGTAATCCCAGCACTTTGAGAGGCTGAGGTGGGAGGATTGCTTTAGACCTTGTGCCTGGCCTGAGCAACATAGGGAGACTCAGTCTCTACAAAAAAATAAAAAATTAGGCCTGTGCTGCTGTTATGAGGAGAAGCAAAGCCCCTTGCAGAAGCACTTGCGGGTGGTGCATGCCTATAGTCTCAGCTACTCAGAGGCTGAGGCAGGAGGATCAATCGCTTGAGCCCAGAAGTTTGAGACTGCAGTGAGCTGTATCATACCTCTGCACTCCAGCCTGGGTAGCAAGAGCTGAGACCCTGTCTCAAAAAAAAAAAGGTATATATAGACATTGGAATACTATTCAGCCCTTAGAAAGCAGAAGGTTCTGTCATTTGTGACATGGATAAACCTCGACAACATGATGCTAAGTGAAATAAGCCAGGCACAGAGAGACATACCACATCACCTCACTTATGCCTAGAACTGAAAAGAAGGCTTGGGGCAGTGGCTCGTGCCTGTAATCCCAGCACTTTGGGAAGCCAAGGTGGGAGGATCACTTAAGCCCAGGAGTTTGAGACCAGGCTGGGCAACATGGCAAACCTGTCTCTATAAAAAATAAACAAAATTAGCTGGGTGTGATGGTACATGCCTGTAGTCCCAGCTACTTGGGAGGCTGAGGTGGGAGGATTGCTTAAGCCAGGGAGGTCAAGGCTGCAGTGAACCATGATAGTGCTCCTGCACTCCAGCTTGGGCAATAGAGTGAGACCCTGTCTCAAAAGAAAAAGTAAATTCATAGAAGTCGACGGTAGAATGGTGGTTAGCAGAGGCTGGAGGAGAGAGGGGGTGGGTTGCGGGGGAAAGGGGAGATACTGGTCAAAAGGTACAACATTCCAGTTAGGAGGAGGAAGTTCTGGTGGTTTATTGCACAGCGTAGTGACTAGTTAATAACCATGTATATTTCAAAATAGCTAAAAGAGGGTTTTAAATGTTCTCATCACAAATAAATGATATTGGAAGTAATAGATATCTAATTAGCCTGATTTGATCTTTTTTTGTTGTTTTTTTCTTTTTTCTTGAGACGGAGTCGCACTCTGTTGCCCAGGCTGAAGTGCAGTGGAGTGATCTCGGCTCACTGCTACCTCCACCTCCCGAGTTCAAGTGATTCTACTGCCTCAGCCTCTGTAATAGCTGGGACTACAGGCATGCACCATCACCCCTGGCTAATTTTTTGTATATTTTGTAGAGACAGGGTTTCACTATGTTGGCCAGGCTGTTTTTAAACTTCTGACCTCAGGTGATCCACCTGCCTCAGCCGCCCACAGTGCTGGGATTACAGGCATGAGCCACCGTGCCCAGCCGATTTGATCATTCCATAATATATACATGTAACAAAACATCACACCGTACCCCATAAACGTATACAGTTATTATTTGTCAATTAAAAATAAAATTATAGGTAAGTCAAACTGGTATTCTAAAAAATGTTCAATTAGCCACAGTTGGGCAAGAAGAAACAAAAATGAAAACCGGGAATAAACAAAGTGATAAAAAAAAATTCACAAGGAGACTAGCCTGAGCAACATGGCAAAACCCCATCTCTACAAAAAAAAACCAAAAATTAGTCAGGTGTGGTGGTATGCACCATTGTCCCAGCTACTCAGGAGGCTGAGGTTGGAGGATCACCTGAGCCCAGGAGTTCGAGGTTGCAGTGAACAATGATCACACCATTGCACTCCAGCCTTGAGTGACAGAGTGAGACCCTGTCTCAAAAATATAAAAAATAAAAAAGAGCTTATCCTGTCTTTTTAGCCAGGATAACCAAATAGCCTTGATCAATGAGGTAAAGCTATACTTGACAGATGTATTCTATCAAATATATTAAGAATGACAATTAGAAAATCACTTTCAGGCTGGACACAGTGGCTCATGCCTGTAGTCCCAACGCTCTGGGAGGCCAAGGCGGGTGGATCGCTTGAGGTCAAGAGTTCGAGGCCAATCTTGGCAAAGTGGTAAAACCCTGTCTCTACTAAAATATACAAAAAATTAGGCATGGTGGCTCCCGCCTGTAATCCTAGCTACTGGGAGGTCGACGCTACAGTGAGCCAAGATTGCGTCATTATACTCCAGCTTGGGCAACAGAGTGAGACCTGTCTCAACAACAACAAAAACCTAAAACTTTATTTTCTTTTCTTTTGAGACAGGATCTCAAAGCGAATTTTTTGTATTTTTAGTAAAGACGGGGTTTCACCATGTTGGCCAGGCTGGTTTTGAACTTCTGGTCTCAAGTGATTCACCCCCCTTGGCCTCCCATAGTGTTGGGATTACAGGCGTCAGCCACTGCACCTGGCCAAAAACCCAAAACTGTATATTCATTGAATATCTACTACCCATTTCCTCCTTCCCGGCAGCTCCTGGCAACCACCATTCTACTTGCCATTTCTATGTGTTTATTTAGATACCTCATATAAGTGGAACCATGGGGTAT
This sequence comes from Colobus angolensis palliatus, assembly GCF_000951035.1. Lineage (NCBI taxonomy): Eukaryota > Metazoa > Chordata > Mammalia > Primates > Cercopithecidae > Colobus > Colobus angolensis. The sequence goes on along the minus strand of NW_012123931.1, from coordinate 2,695,312 downwards.
ACTTTCTGGGTTTTTTTGCTTGTTTGTTTGATGAGATGGAGTCTCGCTCTGTCACTAGGCTGGAGTGCAGTGGCACGATCTCGGCTCACTGCAACCTCCGCCTCCCAGGTTCAAGCAATTCTCCTGCCTCAGCCTCCTGAGTGTCTGGGACTACAGGCGCATGCCACCACACCCAGATAATTTTTGTATTTTGATTAGAGATGGGGTTTCACCATGTTGGCCAGGATGATCTCGATCTCCTGACCTCATGATCCACCTGCCTCAGCCTCCCAAAGTGTTGGGATTCCAGGTGTGAGCTTAAATACTTAAGCATCCGGCTTAAGTATTTGTCCTTCTGTGACCAACTTATTTAGTGCAATGTCTTCGAGGTTACCTGTGTTGTTGCATGTGGCAGTATTTCCTTTTTTTAAAGGCTGAATAATATTCCATTGTATACTACATTTTTTGTTTTTTACAAGGGGCAGGGATGGGGATAAGGTCTCACTCTGTCATCCAGGCTAGAGTGCAGTGGCATGATCACAGCTCACTGTAGTCTCTGACTCCCAGGCTCAAGCAACCCTCCAGCCACAGCCTCTGGAGTAGCTGGGACTACAGATGCATGCCGCTATGCTAATTCTTTTTTTATATAGAGATGGAATCTCCCTATGTTGCCCAGGCTGGTCTTGAACTCGTGGGCTCAAGTGATCCTCCCAAAGTGCTGAGATTACATGCATGAGCCACCATGCCCAGCCTATTATATATCACATTTTAAAAAATCCATTTACCAGTTGTTTCCACATCTTGGGAATAATGCTTCAAAGTGTGTTATCTCTTGATTGGGGTGGCAGTTACATGACTATGTGTTTGTCAAATATTGCAGTCTGAAAGGGGTAAATTTTATTATATGTAAATTATACCTTTATTTAAACAAGAGAACAACAAAGAAATTCATAGATTATTTGGTGATCACAAAGTATGAAGCATGTGTTTTCTAATGCAGAGGTCTGGCTGCCACAGCCCTCGTCTTGATCAATTTCAGCTCCCACAAAAGTGGGACAATGAGATATTGGGTGCCGCCTGATATGATGCAATTCAAAGTACAGAGCAGTGGCCAGGCACAGTGGCTCATCCCTGTAATCCCAGCACTTTGGGAGGCCGAGGCAGGCGGATCACCTGAGGTCAGGAGTTTGAGACCAGCCTGGCCAACATGGTGAAACCCCATCTCTACTAAAAATACAAAAATTAGCTGGGAGTGGTGGCGCATGCCTGTAATCTCAGCTACTCAGGAGGCTGAGGTAGGAGAATCACTTGAACCCGGGAGGCAGAGGTTGCAGTGAGCCAAGATTGTGCCATTGCACTCCAGTCTGGGTGACAGAGCAAGACTCCATCTCAAAAAAACAAAACAGAAACAAAAACCAAGTACGGAGTAGCACCTAGGAAGTATCCCTGAATATTTATAGAATCAAGCCTTTAGATCTAATTCCCAGCATGCAGGATTAACCACAGATAGAGGAACAATCGCTGTGACAATATCAGTGACATCCTCAGGATACATTCAGACAAACTGAGAATGTGATGCAGCATCTATCTCAAAGGATAACTGGCTGAGACTCTTCAGAAAGGTGTCATGAAGACAAAAAAGAAGGGGATGAAGTGGGGGGGAGAGGGGAAGGTGGTTTCATCTAGATTTAAAATTATTAAAAATACATTATCTAGCCGGGCACGGTGGCTCACACCTGTAATCCCAGCACTTTGGGAGGCCGAGGCAGGCGGATCATGAGGTCAGGAGATCGAGACCATCCTGGCTAACAGTGAAACCCCGTCTCTACCAAAAAAATACAAAAAATTAGCCAGGCCTGGTGGTGGGCGCCTGTAGTCCCAGCTACTTGGGAGGCTGAGGCAGGAGAATGGTGTTACCTGGGAGGCGGAGCTTGCAGTGAGCAGAGATCACGCCACTGCACCCCAACCTGGGCAACAGAGGGAGACTCCATCTCAAAAAAAAAAGAGACATAATCCTTGATTGGAATCTGCTTGAACAAACCAGATATATAGACATTTTGAGGGCCGAGCACCATGGTTCACACCTGTAATCCCAACAATTTGGGACCCCGAGGTGGGGGGATCACTTGAGCCCAGGAGTTTGAGGCCAGCCTAGGCAACATAGTGAGAGCACATCTTTACAAAACATGAATTAGCCAGGTGTGGTGGCGTGTGCCTGTAGTCCCAGCTACTCGGGAGGCTGAGGTTGAGGATCACTTGAGCCCTGGAAGTCGGAGGCTGCATGATTGTAGCCTGGGGGACAGAGTGAAATCCTGTCTAAATATATATATATTTGGGACAATTGGGGAAATCTGGATGTGGACTAGCTATTAGATGATATTAAGTCACTGTTGGCTGGGCATGGTGGCTCACTTCTGTAATCCCAGCACTTTGGGAGGCCGAGGCGGGCAGATCACTTGAGGTCAGGAGTTCAAGACCAGCCTGGCCAACAAGGCGAAACCCCGTCTCTACTAAAAATATGAAAATTAGCCAGGCGTGGTGGCACATGCCTGTAATCCCAGTTACTCGGGAGGCTAAGGCAGGAGAATCACTTGAACCTGGGAAGTGGAGGTTGCAGTGTGCAGAGATTTCGCCCCCGCACTCCAGCCTGGGTGACACAGTGAGACCCTGTCTCAGAAAAAGAAGTTACTGTTAACTAATATCTAATAACTTAGATATGATTAGATATTGTCAACTAATATTAAGTTGTTAATTCTATTCATTTATTTTGGCAGAAGTATTTTAAAGTAAATTAGACAAATCATGACATTTCATACCCAATACTTTAAACATGCATCTCTAAAAACCAATTTCTTACAAAGCCACATAATTTTATTACGCCTCATAAGGAGACGTAGCAAGGTAGTGTGGAGGGGAAATCGTGGAGATGGGTTAGGCATACACTTAGAATGAAGTGCAAATTCCACACGGAGCCCCTCCGGAGGCCCAGCTGGACCTGACCTGGGTCCTGATTGCTTCTCTGTCTTCACCTCCCATCACTACCCGCAGCTCCACTCCAGCCACACAGGACTTCTTTGAGTTCTTTCAGTGACCAATCTCTTTCTCGCCGCAGGGCCTTTTCACTGGCGGTTCCTTCCGCCCAACATGTCGGGTTTCTTCCTTTTTTGCGGGCTGGCGCCTTCTGATTTCAGATCTCGACTCTCTCCAACACAACCATCTGAAATGGGTCTGCCTCCCCGCCTTTTCTGTTGTTGTTGCTTGGCTGCACGTCTGACGGGGCCGGCCGTGATGATGTTTGTTTATGAGTTAGGTCTGCCTGTTCGTTGGTGCTTAGGGTCCCCACCGAGTCCCTAGGGCATGCGCGTACCGCGCACCTGCAGGCGACTCCGCTCTGGCTCGTCGCTGCTGTTTCCTCCTGGGGGTGCCGACCCTGTCCCAGGCTAGCTGGGTGACTTCCCCCAACCGCAGAGACAGCGGCGACCCGGAGCCTGAGACCTGCTACCGCATCCCGCCGGCGCCAGGGAGTAGGAAGTCAGGTTCCTCCGCCATCTCCCAACCAGGTAACTGCCCGGAAGCCTGCCCCACAGCCCGGAAGCCCCCCGCCCCCCGGCTCGGGGACCCCACCCCGAGGAGTCGCTACCGCCTCCCTCAAGGACTACACCTCCCAGCAGCTCCCAGCGCGCTCCTGGGCGCCGCCCTTCCTGGCGTTAACCCTTTAGTGGCTGCAGTGGCGAGGAGCGGAATGGAGTGCGGGTTCCCGGGGAGGGGGCGTGTAGGATCGGGGTGCGGGGGTGCGCTGTAGGGCTAAGGAGAGGATGGGCTTTGGGGGGCCCTGAGGAGGAGGGGAGTCAGGACTAACCGAGGACAGGGTTGCAGCGGGGGCATGGGGAGGGCGGGCCCTAGAGCGCCGCTCCTCCCCAAAACTAGGATTTGGAGCCTCACGTTCTCCCAGAAAGCGAACCTGTGGTTGCCAGGCCAAGGGCGGCGCCCAGGTGCGGAGGGGGCAAGGTACGGGCGTCTGCCGTCGCTAAGTGCCCCCTTCCACTTGAGGCACACCTTCGCCTCCGATCCCGAACCGCCCGGGGACAGAGGCAAGTGGCAAAGCGTGGAGGGCGAAGGTGAGGAGTGGGTACCCCCACCCCAGGGACCAGGCGCTGCCGCGGGCCCTTTGCCTCCCCCGGGCCCGGGGCCGGAGCTCGGGGAGCCCTTCCTGGTGCCCCCAGTCCTCCTGCGGAGCCATGGGGTCGGCTCCAGCGCACGGCAGCAGACTCCTCGCCTCATCCTGGCCCCTGCCCTGACCCGGGGGCGGCCGCGGGGGTGTCCGGCCCGTGGGGCAGGCCCGGGGCTCGCTGCGGCCTAGCGGCCGATCCCGCTGCTCCCTCGGGCCAGGCTGAGCTTCACTTTTTCCCTCGGTGGTGCGTGTCCTAAGTGGGTGGGGTGGGGGGCGCAGGGAGGGGCGGCCACGCGACTCTAAGACCCTTTCACATGGTGGGAAGGCCCGGAGAAAGAGACAGCGTGTGCGGAGGGGGTGCCCCCTCAGATGGGGGGTCGGGAAGTCTCCCTCAAGTGTCCAGGACAGAGGGACAGCAGGGGCCAAGGCGGAGATGAGATCAGTGAGTGAGGGGAGCCCGGGAGAAGTGAGGCTGCAGCCGCGGCCCCGCAAGGGTTCGGACTTTCCTCTAAACGGGGCGGAAGCCCATGGAAGGAAGCGGTTAGCAGCAAGGCAGAGTCCTACCCCCTCTGCAGCCCCAGCTCCCAGCGCCCTGGGTTTTCCAGGCACTTGTCCGGGTAGGAGATTCAGGGCAGTGGCCAGGCCCGCACTTTCCTGCCAGCCTCAGCTGGCCACATGCCCCTCTGACCCTCCGAGTTCTCCTCTAAAAATGGGGCCGACAGCCCCTACCTCACAAAGTCCACACCGGGCTCCACCTGCTACCTTCCTCCCCAATAGGACTCCGCCGCCCCGCTCAGGATGCCTGAGGGCCCGGAGCTGCACTTGGCCAGCCAGTTTGTGAACGAGGCCTGCGGGGCGCTCGTGTTCGGCGGCTGCGTGGAGAAGTCCTCTGTCAGCCGCAACCCCGAGGTGCCCTTTGAGAGCAGTGCTTACCGCATCTCAGCTTCAGCCCGCGGCAAGGAGCTGCGCCTGATACTGAGCCCTCTGCCTGGGGCCCAGCCACCCCAGGAGCCCCTGGCCCTGGTCTTTCGCTTTGGCATGTCCGGCTCTTTTCAGCTGGTGCCCTGCGAGGAGCTGCCACGCCATGCCCACCTGCGCTTTTACACGGCCCCGCCTGGCCCCCGGCTCGCCCTGTGTTTTGTGGACGTCCGCCGGTTCGGCCACTGGGACCTTGGGGGCAAGTGGCAGCCAGGCCGCGGGCCCTGTGTCTTGCAGGAGTACGAGCAGTTCAGGTAGGGCCAGCACCAGGTGTGATGAACATAGTCATGCTCTGTTAGTGCCTTCTTGGCCAACAAAGGGCAAGTCCCTGCCCCTTCTGGGCCTCAGTCCCCTCTCTGCAGATCAAGACAGTGCCCCTGTCCTGGGTCAGCTCCCTGAGCCAATGGACATGGAAACTCAAAACTAATTGGGGGCCGGGTATGGTAGCTCACGTCTGTAATCCCAGCACTTTGGGAGGCCGAGGCAGGCAGATCACTTAAGGTCAGGTCGAGACCAGCCTGGCCAGCATGGCGAAACCCTGTCTCTACTGAAAATACAAAAATTAGCCGGGCATGGTGGCACATGCCTGTAACCCCAGCTACAGGCTGAGGCAATAAAATTGCTTGAGCCGGGGAGGCAGGGGTTGCAGTGAGCCGAGATAGCACCACTCCACTGCAACCTGGGCAACAGAGCATGACTTTGTCTCAAAAAATAATGATAATAATAACTGATGGGGGAGGAGAGAGGAGAGTCAAGAGGAGGATGAGTAGGCACTGCCCTGAGGACATGTGGCCAGTTAGTGTCAGAGAGGCTGGGGCTCCCACCCACAATCCCACACCACCTCTCAGGGCTCCCAGGAGGCTGAGAAAGTAGAGGAGCTTTAACATGGTAAGTGAGGCTGAGCAGAATTGTTTCAAGGGGATGGGGAGGGGACTACCTCATGACATGGCTTCCGTCTTGGGCTTTGTGGTCTCCCACATCCGGCCTGCCCACTACTCTGTGTCCTGTGGTCTCCTCTGTGCCACTTCCCTGCCTGCAGGAGGGTGTAACAGCCCCACCTGGGATGCGATGCAGGTCACCTCAGATGGTACGGTGTTGGCCACTTCCTTTCCTCTGAAGAGGAAACGTGTATGAGTCTGCTTCGTGCCAGGCCTTGTTCTAGGGGCTTGGGGTACAGCAGTGAACAAGATGAATGTGGCCCCTGCTCCCACAGAACTGATGTTCACATAGGGGAGGGGAATGAGAAATGGACTCATGCCTGAGGAAAACCCAACGGGTGAAGGAGGTAGAGGATGACTTGGCTGAGGGTAGGGGTGCATTAGCAATGGCCACTCTAGGGAGGTTTGAGCTGAGGCCTGACTGATGAGAAGGAGCCAGCCAGAGGAAGGCATTGGAACTGACAAGAGTCACAAATGCAGAGGCCTGGAGTGGGCTTGGCAAGTTCTCCCTTTCTGGGGGACGCTGGGTGTCCGTTGGCCCTTAGGAGACTTGGATGCCTGTGGGATGGGTCGGGGATGTCTCTGGTGCCTTAGAAGGCCATTGACTCCTGGCCTTCCCATGTGTGAACCCCAAGCACATCCCCAGGGAAACATCTGTCTTTGGTTCTGAATTCCTCCAACCTCAGCCTTCCTGGGGAGTCACGCCGCAAGTTAACTCTGCCAGCTGGCTCTGAAGTTTCTCTCAAACCGCGAGCATTTGGGCTATTTTCTTAGTCCTCCAGCTGGGGCGTGTGGCGATTGGCTTCCCTCAGGGATCAGGGCACCTCCCAGGCTACCCTTGTACCTTCACCCCAGAGCTCTGTCTTCTGGTCCACTCATCACACCCGCTAGTCAGTCTTGCCATGACCCTTTTCCGCAAAGAAACAAGATGTGCATCCTCTTTACTGTGGGGAGGAGAGACCCATGACCCTTGGAGGTGGGGTGGGGGCTGCTAGGGCCCTCACTGGTACCCCACATATCTGCTGCACAGAACCAGACAATATCTAGGATCTTGAGAAGAATGGACCCTAACAATGGCAAACCCACATATAGTCTCTAACCCACCACAAATGCTATACAGGGAGCTCCAGACTGCAAACGCACTTGAGGTCCTGTGGCCACACTATTCTCATGAGGTGATAAACTCACAACCTCATATACAACCTCATGTTGCTTTTTTTTTTGAGACAAGTGTCTCACTTTGTTGCCCAGGCTGGAGTGCAGTGGTGCCATCACAGCTCACTGCAGCCTCAACCTCCAGGGCTCAGGTGATTCTCCTACCTCAACCACCTGAGTAGCTGGAACCACACGAGCACACCACTGAGTCCCTGGCTACTTTTAAAATTTTTGGTAGAGATGGAGTCTTCCTTGTTGCCCAGGCTGGTCTCCTGGGCTGAAGCAATCCTCCTGCTTCAGCTTCCCAGACTGCTGGGATTATAGGTGTGAGCCACCACACCAGCCTCACGTTACTTTACATCAGTATTTTTCACCTTTCACAATGAATTTATTTTTAATTTTGTTTTTATTTTTTGAGATGGAGTCTCGCTCTGTGGCCCAGGCTGGAGTGCAATGGCATGATCTCAGCTCACTGCAACCTCCACCTCCCTGGTTCCAGAGATTCTCCTGCTTCAGCCTCCCAAGTAACTGGGATTACAGGCACTCACCATCATGCCTAGCTAACTTTGTATTTTTAGTAGAGACAGGGTTTCACCATGTTGGCCAGGCGAGTCTCGACCTCCTGACCTCAAGTGATCTGCCTGCCACAGCCTCCAAAGTGCTGAGATTACAGGCGTGATCCACCGTGCCCGGCCGTCCTTTCACAATGAATTTAAATCCCATGATGTTCCCATTTAACAGATAGGAAAACTGGGGCAGGGAGAAGAGAAACTGGAACTCCCAGTTTCCTTCCCCTTGCACCCAGAAACAGGTTCTCTGAGCCCCTCTCCCCATCCCATGGAGAGTGGGGATGGGTCTTATGCACCCAGACTGTGTCCCTCCAGGGAGAATGTGCTACGAAACCTAGCAGACAAGGCCTTTGACCGGCCCATCTGTGAGGCCCTCCTGGACCAGAGGTTCTTCAATGGCATTGGCAACTATCTGCGGGCAGAGATCCTGTACCGGTCAGCAAGCAGGCATGGGCATGGGGACTGGGGTGGGCCAGGTGTGCCCACATTCCCCACTGCCTAGCATGGCTTCCCCTCCCCCCACTACAGGCTGAAGATCCCACCCTTTGAGAAGGCCCGCTCGGTCCTGGAGGCCCTGCAGCAGCGCAGGCCGGTGAGCCCAGAGAGGGATGGAGCACATATGCCGGCATGCTGGTGTCCACGTGGGCTGGCAAGGAGATGGGTGGGGTCAGGTGTCGCCAGCTTAGCTCAACAACGGGGGTGGGGAGGGGATGAACCACCCAAGTTCCGCTAAGCTCACAGGGAAGGTCAGCTGCCTTTACATTGCCCGGCTGACAGGTCCTGCCCCTGCCCCTTCCTCAGAGCCCAAAGCTGACCTTGAGCCAGAAGGTTAAGGCCAAGCTGCAGAATCCGGACCTGCTGGAGCTATGCCACTCAGTGCCCAAGGAAGTGGTCCAGTTGGGTGAGGCCAAAGATGGCAGTGACCTCTGCTTCAGCAAATGATTGTGTAACCCTGGGGCACTTGTCCCTCTCTGGGCCTGATTCACTGATTTGGAAGTTTGTAGCCCTAGTTACTCAATGGACTAGGCCTCCTCACTTGTCAGTAGTATTTCCAGGCCAGATGCAGTGGCTGCCTGTAATCCCAGCACTTTGGGAGGCCGAGTGGGGTGGGTCACCTGAAGTCAGGAGTTCGAGACCATCCTGGCCAACATGGTGAAATCCCATCTCTACTAAAAATGCAAACGATTAGCCAGGTATGGTGGTGGGCACCTGTAATCTCAGTTACTTGGGAGGATGAGGCAGGAAAATCACTTAAACCGAGGAGGTGGAGGTTGCAGTGAGCTGAGATCACGCCATTGCACTCTAGCCTGGGCAACAAGAGCAAAACTCCATCTCAAACAAAACAAAACAAAACATAGTGTTTCCTCCAAGCTGCCCATGAGACAGGCAGGACAGGGATTCTTTCATATATTCACACACACACACACACACGTGTATATATATTACTTTTGGTAGAGATAGGATCTTGCCATGTTGCCTGGACTGGCCTCAAACTGGGCTCAAGTGATCCTCCCACCTCTGCCTCTAAGTAGCTAGGACTACAGGCTCATACCACCACACCAGGCTAATTGTTAAATTTTTTTTTGTAGAGACAGGATCTCCCTATGTTGCCCAGGCTGGTATTGAACTCCTGGCCCCTAGGGCTCCTCCCACCTAAGCTTCCCAGAGTGTTGGGATTACAGGTGTGGGCCACTGCACAGGGCCAGGACAAGGATTCTTAATCCCACTCCAGGATGGGAAACCCATGGCCGAGTGGGAAGAAACCAGCTGAGGTCACATCACCAGAGGAGGGAGAGTGTGGCCCCTGACTCAGTCCATCAGCTTGTGTAGCTGAGGTCTGGGCCAGGTCTAACCAGGCTCCCCACTCCTCCCAACCTGAGCCTGCCCTCTGATCTCTGCCTGTTCCTCTGTCCCACAGGGGGCAAAGGCTACGGGTCAGAGAGCGGGGAGGAGGACTTTGCTGCCTTTCGAGCCTGGCTGCGCTGCTATGGCATGCCAGGCATGAGCTCCCTGCAGGACCGGCATGGCCGTACCATCTGGTTCCAGGTTGGGCCCTACTGTTCACACAGGCAGAGACCCCAGGAAGCTGATGGGTGGAAACGTGGGCTCAGAAGAATTCAGGTGGAGATACTCAGGGCCTGTCTAGACCCTCCAAGGATCACACTGTTCCTGAGGGTCACATCCCTCCCCTCCCTTGCGTCCCAGGGTCGCAGCTAGTGGAAGTAGCCCAAGGGCAGGGCAGCTTTGCTGATGTGGACTCTGACATGGGGGAGGTCTTCGAGGCTTCCTAGGGGAGAAGCTACATTGATCTGGATGGGTGTGTGTGAGTCCCGCCTCTCCAAGGAATACTGCCCCTGTGCCAACCCAGGCTGATTCCTGAATTATCCTCATCCCATTTTAGGGGGATCCTGGACCCTTGGCACCCAAAGGTAAGCTACTCCTAATGTAATAGGCTAAGAGAGCAGAAAGGACTTCACACCTGCAAGCACCCTTCTCCACCCTATCCCCCTGCAACCCTGGGAGTCACCCCTGGGCAGGATAGGACCCTCCAACTCCAACACCAGTGTCCTGCAGGGCGCAAATCCCACAAAAAGAAATCCAAGGCCACACAGCCGAGTCCTGAGGACAGAGTGGAGGTATCGCTGCCTGCTCCCGCCTCCTCTTCCCCTGCACTCTCCAGCCCTGACTGCCCCTCCTAGGCAGCTGCCTTACCCTAAGAGGGTGGGGGGAATAGTGGGCCCTAACCAACCTCTGAACTGCTCTCTGAGCATCTCAGGGACCCATGTCTCCTCCATCCAGGACCCTTCGCATCCAAGCAAGGCCCTTTCCAGGACACGAAGGGCAAAGAGAGACCTTCCTGAGAGGACAGCAACTCAGCGGCCTGAGGGAACCAGCCTCCAGCAGGACCCAGAAGTTCCCACAGTGCCCAAGAAGGGGAGGAGAAAGGGGAGACAGGCAGCTTCTGGTGGGCTTTCCTCATCACTCCCAGCAACTAGCTCTACGGGAGAGGATAGGATGGTGGCCTAGGAGCGCGTGAACAAAGGTGGGAGAGAGGCTGCCACAACAGCCCCTGGGAGTCTGAGCTGACCATCTTGCCTGTTCTTCCCCCAGGCCACCACAGACCCCGGAAGGTCAAGGCTGACACCCCATCCTTGGAACTGGAGGGGACCTCAGCCTCTTAGCAGGAGGATCTCCTTGCTGCACTCACCCTTTCTTGTCTTGCCCTGAATCTGGGGGTCTGAATTCTTGGGAGCAGGCAATATCTGAAGGTGCAAACAGGCCCTACAGCTGTTCCCTGCACAACTGTCATGTTTTTAATTGTACCGCACCTTCCACATCTTTAAAGCTTATGTGAAAAATGCTGCATTTTTAATAAACTGATAAATTTGAACTTCTTGGCACCTCTTGGTCTGAGATGGCCAGATAGGAAAGGCCTGCTGCCCAGTCCTGGGGACAGGAGGCCCAGCTCCTCACAAGGCAAAACTGAGCCCCCATGCCAGTCCTCAAGTCTCTGGCTCTATCAGAGGACAGTTTGCCTCTGCAGGGACAGCCCCTCAGAGGTGGTACAAAGACCCTGGCCCCAGGCCGCCCAGGAGCCATAGCTCCTTTAGTTCAGATTCTCCAGGGTCCAGGGTTGTTCCCCCATCCTGGCAGGAGCCAGGCAAAACCCACCCTTCGGCCCCTCCCCAGCCCCAGGCCCAGGCCCAGGCCCTTTGCCTGCTGGCACAGGGGGGAGCTTCTCAACTCATAGTCTCTTCATTGGCTTTTGGTCACTCAAGGTCACCAATCTCTTGTGGGGGCTGCAACCCAGACCCTGCACACACAGGTACTTTAGGATCTTGCCCCTACCCACCAAATAGCTGGGAAACCATCCCACCCCAGACCTCCCACCCCGACCCCAAGCCTGAGGATGGGCCCTAAGGGGAGCGAGCAGCAGCTACCAGCAGGGTTCCTGATCGAAGGATTTATTCCACAAGAAGAGGCTGATCCCTGCTTTAGGCTGGGGAAACAGAAATTAGGAGTCCTCAGAGCCTTCCACAAACAAAACCCTAGCCCCAGGGACTCAGTGTGGTGGAGGCTGAAGCACGAGCAACAGGGACAGCACTTGGAAGGGAGAAAAGGTGAGCTTCAGGCGGCTGTCCCGAAGGGGCAAGTGGCCAGCAGGGTCTGGTCGTTCCAAGAGGTCGCAGCTAGAGAACAGGAGGGGCCATGAGGGCTCTGCGAGGGTGAGACTCTACCCCCGCTCCCATCCTGCACCGCCACTCACAGGATGGCCTCCTGAACCGGCAGCGACAAGTGCAGCCAGCAGTCCACGTGGCTGCCGTGGGCTTCATACAGCCTCAGGACCAGCGAGCGGCGCTGGGGGCTGCTCTCGGCCTGCAGAGGGACACGGCTGGTGGGCGGGGCCGAGGGCGGGCCCAGTCCAGGACCCCGCCCCCAGCACATCCCACCCCTTGCCTGCTTGACGGTCTCCAATACGACCGCGGGTGAAGACAGGGAAAAGGCACTCCAGGAGGTGGCGGGCGCTGGGCTGGGGGCTGGCAGAGCCAATAGGGGGAAGTTTAGGCTGTAGGCAGCTTGGATAACGCCAGCATCCTGGAAAGAGCCTGGGGTATGACCAGGAAACAATGCTGGTGGAGAGTGTGGGCTACCCTCCCATGTCCCTAGAAGGAACAGGTAGCCAGGCTGCTGGGGTTTGGGCTCATAGAAGGGCAGAGAGGTGTCTAGGGCTGCAGGAAGGCCCCACCGTCCCCAGCACTCACCCTTGTGCGGCATCAGCGCGTAGGTGAACTCGTGGCGCCCCATATCAGCAGTAAAGTCTGGGGCTTTAGGCGCCCGCAAGCTGGGGTAAGGAGAGCGGGTAGGGGCCAGGCTGAAGCTGGTGGAGTTGTGGCCGGGAAGACCCATGTCCCCATGCCAGCTCCCAGGCCTGGTGGGTACCCCACTTACAGCGAGAGGCTGAGGATGCTGCCTCGCACTGATGCGCCATACTTGCAGTTGTTGAGCAGGGCCAGTCCGAAGCCGTGTTCTGACAGATCCATCCAGCGGTGGGCCCACACCTGGAGAGCAGATCCAAGACCCACTTGGTGGCCCTGTGCCCCTCTCTGTGCTTTCAGACTCCAGAGCTCCTGTCACTAGGCTGAGCACAAGCTCTAGAACCACACAACTGAACTCCAGCTCCCACTGCACGGGGCTCTGGGCATGCCACCCAACCTGCCTAAGCCTCAGTTTCCTTATCTGTGAAATGGGAATAAATAATAGTACTCACCCCACCGAATGATCATGAGTATCAAATTAAATGCAAAACTTTTTTTTTTTTTTTTTTTTCACACAGGATCTCAGTCTGTCACCCAGGCTGGAGTGCAGTGGCATGATCTGGGCTCACTGCAACCTCCACCTCCTGGGTTCAAGTGATTCTCCTGCCTCAGCCTCCCAAGTAGCTGGGATAACAGGGCATGTACCACCACACCCGGTTAATTTTTTTTTTTTTTGAGACGGAGTCTCGCTCTGTTGCCAGGCTGCAGTGCAGTGGCACAATCTCAGCTCACTGCAACCTCCACCTAAAAGGTTCAAGCGATTCTCCTGCCTCAGCCTCCCAAGTAGCTGGGACTACAGGCGTGCGCCACCACACCCAGCTAATTTTTTTTTTATTTTTAATAGAGACAGGGCTTCACCATGTTGTCCGGGATGGTCTCGATCTCGACCTCGTGATCCGCCCGCCTTGGCCTTCCAAAGTGCTAAGATTACAGGCCTGAGCCACTGCGCCCAGCCAATTTTTGTATTTTTAGTAGAGACGGGGTTTCACCATGTTGGCCAGGCTGGTCTTGAACTCCTGAACTCAGGCGATCCACCTGCCTCAGCCTCCCAAAGTGCTGGGATTACAGGCATGAGCCACCATGCCCGGCCAATGTAAAGCATTTAGTTCAATGCCTGGCACGCACCTTAGGAAGCAGCAAATGTTGATTATCCTCTTCCTCCCCAGCCCGTACCACACAAGCAGTCTCCCCAGCCAGGGAGGAGTCCAAGGCCACCCCCACCCTGCCATGTCAGACCTCAAATCGAGCCCAGTCCCAAGAAGTATTGTAGTGGGTAGGTCGCTGCAGGTGCCCAAACTGGATCTCATAGGTAGCCTGGGAACTGCGCACGCGAGCAGGGAACTCCACCTTCAGGAACTTGTGGGCCTCATGCCAGTGTACCTGGGAGCAGGATGGAGGGTGGGAGTCAGGGAAGGAAGAGACACACCCAGGCCTGGGGCTGGCCCCTCCTTACCAAGCACACCTAGGGAAAACAGCCACCCCGTCCCCCTCCCCCACTACCTCAGTGTGGAAGCGGACATAGGGGCAGCCAACATCCAGCACGACCTCCTGGCTAAGCCGACTGTTGGGGCTGATCTGCAGCAAGAACCAGGCGCTGCCCCGCAGGCCACCCTCTGTGCCCACTGCCAGGGTCCCTGCCTGGCCCAGCACAGGCTTCCTATGGGACAGGGGTGGACATACTGAGCCAGAGCAGCCTGTGTTCCTGCCACCTCCACCATCTCCACATGCTGCCCAGCCCATACCGTGTCTCCAGGTGGTAGTCCATGACGTCCCATGCATCCCAGTACAAGGGGACATCATCAAACAGCACAAACTGGTTCCCCACAGCACCCTCAGCAATGGCCTCCCTGGAAGGACATGGGATTGATGCTGTACAACCATCTGACCTTGCTCCCTCCAGCTGCTCTTGGTGGGGTAGGGTGGAGTGAGTAGACCCAGGGGACAGGGGACTACTGCCCAGCCTGCCCTGCTCCATGTGTGGGTTCCAGCCCACAGCCACTGGTGGGCTGCTGTGGGCAGTGTTGCAGCCAGGGGAGAGAGGAAACGGGCTGGGGTCTACTTGCCAGGCACTGGGAAAGGGCAGTAAGGAGTTGGCACCTGCCAGAGGCCACCAGGACCAAGGATGTCAGGCGGCCAGTCGGGTCCAGCTTCACTCGGATGATGCCATTGTCCAGAGTCACGGAGCCGTCAGTCTTTGTGGGAGAAGGCCTTGAGGCTGAGTCTGTAGGGGTTTCCCACACCAAAAGTCCTCCCACCCCAACCCCAGCCCCGCCTCACTACTTGCTCCAGGCAGGGGAGCTCAGTTGTTAGAAAGCATCCCAGCACAGCTCCTGCCCCTCAGGACATGCAGGACTCACCTCTTGCACTACGAACACAGGCTGCTGGGGCAGCAGGGGCTGCAGCGAGGTTGGGGGAGGAACAGGAGCATAGCCCATGCTGGGCACTGTCACCAGGGCTGGGGGTGAGGCCTGGGCGTCAGTGCAGCCTTCCTGACCTTTCAGGAAGCTTGCGTAGGTGGGGGTAGGGTGGTGGCAGATGAGCTACTACTCTCCAGTCAGGGGCACCCAGATCCCTAGGGGTATCCCAGGCCTGATCTGTCTGGCCTCCATCCCTCCTGCTGCAGTAGCAACCCTTCCCCTCAGTTTGTACCTAGGCTGTGGGCCCCACCAGGCTTGGGCAGGGCCATCACTTCGGTCCGCTTCCAGGGCAGTGTGTTGACGATGAGGAGGCCCTCGGGACCTGGCTCCCCAGCACACAGGGCTGCGGCTGCGGCGCTGAGCAGTGTATTGCCATGGCAACGGATGTCTGAGGAGAGACTGGCTGGTCATAGGTGGGCAACAGGTCTGGAATGAGCCCATGGGTATCCCACAGGAGACACTCCGGGCTCAGCCCTGGCATTGGAGAGAGCGGGAAGGACTATTGTGAGCCTAACCTTCGTAGTGGCACATGGCTTCCTCTGCCACCATCTGGATGCAGCTTCCAGTCACCACATCATGGAACTGGTTCAGAAGCAGAAGCCTGCAGGGGCCAAGGGCAGGGATGGGAAGACTGGGAGGGGCAGCCACAAAGGTATCTGCAGTGAGCAGTCAGGTGGGTGGCAGGGGCAGAACCAGGCTAACCTCCAGAGGTGCTGCAGCTGGGCTGCTGGGTATAGGAACTGGGCACTGCGGGCCAGGGCCAGGCTACTGAGCAGCTCCACATCGTGCAGGATTCGCTCACATTCCCGGTTCCCCTTCTTGATCTGAGCCCAGGATGAGATGATTAGTGTGGAGCCTGCTTAGGTGTCCCAGGACACCTTCCAAAGCCCTCCCTTACTCAGAATCCCTGAGGACCCCCCAAGGGCCTCGTGGAGAAGGCCTCTGGCTGTGACCTGCCTTAAATGCCTTCCCTCTTCTCCCCGCAGCCCAAACCCCTTTCTTCAGGGACACTGCCTCCTTCAAGTTTTCTTGACCAACCCAGGTCTTGAACTTCTCTCCTCCAAACTTCTCTTCCCCTAGATCCGGCCTGGGCTCTCTCCCCTGCTGCTTTCTCTGACCCTCTGCAGATCAAGGGCACACCCTCCCTGCACAGCCCTGCAACCTGCCCCTGACCTGGGCATGGGTGGTGTATGTGCCATTGTGCAGCTCCAAGAAGAGCTCCCCAACCCACGTGCACAGCTGCCCTGAGTCACTCTCCAGTGCCGAGAAGAGCTGCCTTGGAGAAGATAGCTGCACCCTGAGGAGACCACAAGTCTGGGTCTCCCAGCCTTGGAGACCACATGGCTCACCCTTCTTCCACACCAGAGCAAAGGATCCAGCCCCTACAGAGAGGAGCCACTCCAGAAAGCTCCCCGTCCACACATTGCCAGCCCCGGACGCCCTAGGAGAGCCTCTCTGGTGGGCTGGAGCCCTTACCACCTTCAGCTTTCCCCCCACCCACCCCCAGGGTGGAAGTTTGGAGGAACCCGTGGTCTAGGATTGGAACAGGACAAGGTCCAGATGAGGGGTTGGGTCCAATGTCTGAGGGAAGGCAGGGCTCATGGCAAGGGCCCAGGTTGGGGCTAAAGGAGAGCCAAGGCCCGGCCTGACCTGGGCAGCCCATCCGTATTGCTCAGGCGCTTCAGGCGGTCCAGCATGGTCTGGGTGGGGCCACCACCCCCATCCCCAAAGCCAAAGAGGAAGGCACTGTGGTTGGCCCGCCCCTTGTCCCGGTTGTTGGCCACAGTCTTCAGCACCTAGACAGGTGAGGGCAGGCCAGCATGGATCAGCCTGGGACAAGCCAGCCCTCTCCAGTCTGCCCCTACCCCACCACCCTAGGTGACCCCTCACCTCCTCCACGCTGCCCTGCATCACATAGGAGTCGCCAGGTGGGAAGTGGACCAGTACACGGGAGCCATCCAGCCCCTCCCAGAAAAAAGTATGGTGCTACCAGCAGAGAAACAGAGGCAGGGCAGAGAGGCCAGAGTCAGGGCTGAGGCAGAGCCAGGCCTTCCAGACTTGGTCCTGCCCCTGCCTGCTATGTGACCCTGGCAGAAGCAGTGAGGGTTTGGTGGTCTGTCTAGGACCCCTCAATAAGGGGGAAGAGGCAAATGGGCCAGGTGGGACTCTGACCCACTCTGACCCTGACCCCCCACCCGGGGCCCTGCTTACTGGGAAGGAGTTCACTAAATTCCAGCTCAATTTCTGGGTGAGAAAGCGCCTGATGCCACAGCCGTGCATGATCTGGGGGAGCTGTGCTGAGTAGCCAAAGGTGTCCGGCAGCCAGAACTGCGGGGAAAGAGGATCCTGGAGTGCAGGAACCAGAGCTCCAGGTGGACTCACCCCAGCCTCAGCCCCTCAGCACTCCAAGTCGAGCGCCAGCCCCACTTGCCCACAGCCTGGTGCAGCAGCTCTCAGCCTACCTCGGAGCACATCTTCCCAAACTCCTGCAGAAAGAAGTTCTGGCCCTGCAAAAACTGCCTCACCATGGCCTCTCCACTGGGCAGGTTCCCATCCTGGCAGCGAAGGAAGTGGGAGGCAGCCCAGGTCAGCGCTGGATGGGGAGCAGGCAGGCACTCAGGCCAACCCACTCCCTGTAGAAGCCAGGGCTGCTCCAACATGGGAGTTACAGCCGGAACTCAGGAAGGGCCCCTGTCCTTCAGGCCTGACTGTCCATCTGCCTGAGGGGGTGCTTAGAACTAGGCCATGCAACTTGTCACAGTGTTGGAGGCTCGTCTCCCCCTTCAAGTCCCAGGCCTTGAGATCCCAGGGACTAATGAGCCAGCCCTGCCACACAGGGGATGAGTGGCCTGTGGAAAGTCACCAGCAAAGCCAGGAGGGCTGGGGCTACCTGAGGAAAAGCCGTTGTCATATGGTTCAAGGCTGAGGGGTGCTCAGTGCACTTACCATCTCCACCCAGGTGCCCCCCACAGGCACAAACTGCCCACGGCACGCAAACTCCTGGAGGCGGGAGTGCAGGCCAGGGTAGCGGCTCTTCACCCACTCCAGCTGCTGCGCCTGTGGGCAGGTTGAGGGGAGCTGGGCCCAGAGTGACGAGGGCCCCACCCAGGACAGAGCATATGGGACTCAGTAGGTGGCTAAGGGTGAGGAGCAGCCCTGCCCCCAGGCCCAGGAAGCCTTCAGGGCCTGTGGAGCTCCAGGGAGGGCCATGTGCCTCCCTTCCCCCTCACAGCTGTCCCTCTGACCTGGGAGCAGGCAAAGATGAACTCAGGGTTTCGCTCCATGAGCTGCAGGGCGGTCACCCAGCTCCGGGCACATTTCCTCATGGTCTCTTTGAAGGGCCAAAGCCAGGCTAAACGGGGAGTAGGGTGGAGGATGGAGGGAGCGGCAAGGCTGACCAGGCCCGCGCTGGGGTTCCAGAGGGTCACCTAGCCTCCCTCCCATCCCAGGCCCTTCACTCTGGAAAGCCCTGTGGTGTCTCTCCTGAGTGGTCACTTCACTTCACTCCAGCAAGGTGGGAGGGGGGGCTGGGGAAAGGAGGCGGCAGTGCTATAAGGCCAATTATACAGGTCAGGAAATGGAGGCTCCAGGTCCCGGAACAGCTTCAGTCCTCTTGGGGAATTAGACATCCCCTAGAGGATCCTACGAGAGGCAGCAGGGTCTACCCTGCCGCTGCACACACTTGACAGATACCTGGGAACAGGGGCATGGCTCCCAGGATGGAGCCAGCTGTCTGTCCTGCCAGAGGTGCTACAGCCTCTCCTGACCCCCAGGCCGCAGTTCCTCAGTCTAGAACCTCTCACACCTTACCCTACATCTTGGCACAGCAGAGAAAGCCCTTGTTCTGTGATCCCAAAACTTCAGCTGCATCAGAATCAATACCTTCAGGAGCTTGTTAAAAATGTGGATTTCCCATAAAACTCAGACACTGCAAACTTGAGGAAGCCTCTTTGGAATCCCCCAACCCAACTGGAGTAAGTACCTCTTCTGTGCTCTCCAGTGCCCCAGACTCCCCACCACTGTGACACCAACTCTGCCTGCTGAATCCTTCTCTATAATCCTACCCTCAATATCTAGCATGGGCCCCATGAGGCATCATATTTTGTTGAAAGAATCAATGAGGCTGGGCACGGTGGCTCAGGTCTATAATCCCAGCACTTTGGGAGGCCAAGGCAGGCGGATCACCCGAGGTCAGGAGTTTGAGACCAGCCTGACCAATGTGGTGAAACCTCGTCTCTACTAAAAATACAAAAATTAGCCAGGCATTGTGGTGGGTGCCTGTAATCCCAGCTACTCAGGAGGCTGAGGCAGGAGAATCACTTGAACCCAGGAGGCAGAGGTTGCAGGGAGCCGAGATCACACCACTGTACTTCACCCTAGGTGACAAGACTAAGACTCCATCTCAAAAAAAAAAAAAAAAAAAGAATAAGTGAATCCAAAGCAAGCAGAGCCCACAGTCCAGCCCCCTGGTCCCATTTTACAGATGGGGAAAACTCAGGTCCAAGAGGGACAGGAACTTGCTGAGCACCACACAGTGCTTCTAGGACACATCCAGGTCTTCAAGGGCACTCCTGCCTCCCCAGCCAGCCCAGCCAGCTGCTGTCCTACCTGTATCGATGTGGCAGTGCCCTGTGGCATGAATGGTGTGTTGGCTTTCACCTCCACGTTGGCCAAAGAACCTGGAGGCCAGGGCCTGGGCCACTGGGAAGGTCTCGGGCTGGGCAGGGTCACACACGTTCACCATCTGGTTGGCTGTGTACAGGGCCTGAAAGCTGCGCTGGTTGTCCTTCCCGAGGCCCTGCAGCAGGGTTCTGCCCCTTAATCCCCTTTTCAAGCACGGCTTCCAGACCTAGGCCCCACTGATCTCCTCAGGGATCTCAGCAGAGCTCCCCTGACTTCCAACCCTTTTTCCCTGCTGGTACCCCTGCTCAGCACCGTCTCCCCCGCCTCTTCACATAGGAAAATTCTCTCAACCCTCAAACAGGTGGAAACCCTCTTCCTACTCTGGATTCCCAGAGTCCCATTTATCTGACCCAAAGAATAACCTTGGAGCAGGGCTCTAGAAGGTAGCAGGGGGTACAGGGGGTGTCAAATACCTTGGCTATGCCCAGCAGCAGCTCCAGATCCACCAGGAGCATGTGGACATCTCGGTGGAACACAGCCAGCTCAGCCCGGCTCAACTGGAACATCTTCTCAGGATCAGGGGCTGCAATGATGCTTCCCTTCCCGGCCCCCAGGAGCCCACTGCACGCTACTTCCACATAGAGGGTGAGGCTACAAACATGGGGAGACAGCCTCAGGCTAAGGGACTAGCACAGCACTCTGGGCTCTTGGGGAGGGGGCACCCAGGAGGCATCCAGCTGAGGCCAACCTGTCTGCTTTCAGGATCCACTACCCAGAGTATCCCACAGTGTGTCAAGAGCGCATGTGGGAGGGTTGGGGTACAAACACCAGATGGATCCTATGTCCTGCTGTCAGAGAGAATAAGTAGCAAAGTTTGGAACCATGTAAATTACACTGCTGTTGAGTCTTATATTTCCAAAGTTGTCTTTGCAAAGCACTGCCTTGGTCTTGGAACCCTCTTTGCATATTAAAAGCATGTTCAGATCTCCCAGGCTTGAACTTTTAGACCCAAGATCTAAAACCAACATGGCTAACATGGGCGGGCCATTCATTGGAGAACAGGCTGGGCTGTGGTGATGCCATACTCAGGCTTCAGAGAACAAACAGACTTCCTTAGGGAGGCCTTGCTGACTCCACTTCCCCACTAAGTCTAGAGCAAATTCCTCAGTGGAGTACCCAGGATTTTCTTCCAGAGCCTTCAGCTTTGTAATTATATGAGTAGACCTGTCTCCCTTTGTTGGCAAGGACTATTTTATTCACCACCATTCTCCCAGTGTCTGGAAGCATCTGAAACAGTGTTCAATCAATATAAAATACAATAATAACGTCTAAGAAGTGTTTTTAATGGTGTCATAAAATGTCCATGCTATAACATGGAATGTAAGAAGTCAGGATACAATCTCAATTAGTAAAAACTACACCAGGATGAGTCAGGCACGGTGGCTCATGCCTGTAATCCCAGCACTTTGGGAGGCTGAAGTGGGTGGACAGCCTGAGGTCAAGAGTTTGAGACCAGCCTGGCCAACAGAGTGAAAACCCATCTCTACTAAAAATACAAAAAATTAGCTGGGCATGGTGGTGGGCACCTGTAATCTCAGCTACTAGGGAGGTTGAAGCAGGAGAATTGTTTGAACCTGGGAGGCAGAGGTTGCAGTGAGCCGAGATTGCACCACTGCACTCCAGCCTGGGTGACAGAGCGAGACTCTGTCTCAAAAAAAAAAAAA
>NW_012123931.1:2640544-2673891 GCF_000951035.1 Colobus angolensis palliatus | reverse complement strand
ATTAGCTGGGCATGGTGGTGGGCACCTGTAATCTCAGCTACTAGGGAGGTTGAAGCAGGAGAATTGCTTGAACCTGGGAGGCGGTGGTCGCAGTGAGCCAAGATTGTGCCATTGCACTCCAGCCTGGGTAACAAAAGTGAAACTCCATCTCAAAAAAACAAAACAAAACAAAAACAAAACAAACAAACAACAACAACAAAACTATGCTGGAAAGATACACCAAGAACATGAATACTGAGCTGGGCGTGGTAGCTTGCGCCTGTAATTCCAGCACTTTGGGAAGCTGAGAAGGGTGGATTACCTGAGGTCAAGAGTTTGAGACCAGCCTGGCCAACAAGGTGAAACTCTTTCTCTACTAAAAATACAAAAAAATATCTGGGCGTGGTGGCACACACCTGTAATCTCTGCTACTCAGGAAGCTGAGGCACGAGAATCACTTGAACCTGGGAGGTAGAAGTTACAGTGAGCTGAGATAGATCACGCCACTGTACTCCAGCCTTGGCAACAGAGTGAGACTCTGTCTCTAAAAAAAATAAAAAAAAAAATCCGGGCGCAGTGGCTCAAGCCTGTAATCTCTGCTACTCAGGAAGCTGAGACACGAGAATCACTTGAACCTGGGAGGTAGAAGTTACAGTGAGCTGAGATAGATCACGCCACTGTACTCCAGCCTTGGCGACAGAGGGAGACTTCGTCTCAAAAAAAAAAAAAAAGAACATGAATGCTGAGATGTTAATAATGTTCATCTCTATTCTAGGGAGTGGAATAACAGTAGTTATTTATTTCTTTGTGCTTTCCTGTATTTACCACAAGGCAAACATTATTATTTTTGAGACAAAGTCTCACTCTGTTGCCCAGGCTGTAGTGCAGTGGTGTGATCATGGCTCACTGCAGCCTCGGCCTCCTGGGCTCAGGTGATCCTCCCACCTCAGCCTCCCAGGTAGTGCGGGTCACTGCACCCAGCCCATTATTTTTATGGTTAGGAAAAAATCATGCTTTTAAAAGCAAACAATGAGATGTGAAGATGATTGTGCTGGAGCAGAGGGGTGCTTCTGAGATCACTCTGGGCCTCAGCTCCTCCTTGCTCACTGGTACTCCCTCCCTGACAGCACTGGTCAAACAGGGCACAGGGACTCACCTTCGGGGGTCTCTTTCCCCCAGCCTGTCAGTCAGGACATAGCTGGTCTTCTCACCCTCTTTGGTTAAACCCTAGTAGGGAGGGGAGTGAGAAAGACAAGGCTTGAGGCCTTTGGACAGTTCAGATAAAGTGTAAGCCATGGGGAGACAGGTCCCTCCATCTGGTCCCCAACTCTGGGTCCTCGCTCCCAAGCAGGGCCAAGATTGGCAAATCAGGGACCCTTGGCAGTAGATGCCCCAATTCCCATGGCAGCCAGCACCATAAGCACCAAATAGCCCCTGTTTACCAGTGGCAAAGCCATGGTCTTATGGGAAGGGCCCTGGGAAGGGGTTAGGAGGCCTGAGTGTGGATTCTGGTGGCCTCTGCACCCCTAAATAAATACCTGAAAAGAAACTCCATGAAGTTAGGGGCAGGTTTGCCTCATTCTCTGCCACACCCTAGTGCTTAAGAGTATGGCCCAGAATGGACACCAGGGGATATTTGCTAAGTCAGTGAAGGGAGGGAGGGAAGGTCTCTGCCTTCTTGTAGCCAGGAAGAAGTCTTAACCCCAGATTGAGAGTCAATCCAACTTGAAATGGAAGCTGTGTGAACCTGAGTGAGTGAACTAACCTCTACACATCTCAGTTTCTTAATCTGTAAATGGGTATAAAGACCTACTAGATAGGAGTATAAGGACTAAATCTGATAAGGGTGGAACATGAACAAGACACTTAACAGTGGTTATAGCTGGGGAATGGGATGGGTGATAGGGAGAGATCCATTACTTTATCTAGAACTGTTTGAAATGTTTTCCTATAAGTTTATATTACATAGAATAAAAACTAAGGACCAATTGCAGAGATGCCCAAGTGACAACTTCCTTAGTCTTGAAATCCTGATACCACGCTGTAGGCAGAGCAACTCAGCTGTGGCTTCTCTAGAGTCCACAGGAGAAGGGCTGTAGTCATTTCAGGGCTGAAATGTGGCCATACCTGGCCCTAGGGCAGGGTTCCTCACCTGGACAGGTTCCCCATCACGCCACACCAGACCTTCTCCATCACTTTCCCAGCAAAGGTGAACTTCCTGGCCTACCCATGCCTCTGGGATGGTCAGTTCCACCCGGAACCAGCAGGTCCACCATCTGCAAGAGAGCTGTTGTGATAGGCCCAGAGCCCAGATAGCCCTATCCTGATATCCTTCCTTGGATAAAGTGTCGGCCGGGGCTTGCAACTCTCCAAGAATCTGCAGTGTCACAAGGTACTCAGCTTTGAGTCACAAGAAAGGAGCCACAAGGTGAGAAGCAAGATGAGGGAAAGAGGCAGAGGCGTCAAAGGTTCGTGATCCCTAGGGTGCCCTTCCTAAGGGATGTCCAGAGGCGGCTATGTGGGGATGAAAACCATCCCCTGAAGACTGAGGGACCAGGGAGCTGTTCCCAGCAGAGGGTGCTGCTCGATCCCACGTAGTTGCCTAGGGCAGAGGGCGGACAACGAAGGTGTGGCCGGGAGCTGGGTTGGGGACTTCCCTTAGACCCGTAGCCCCGCCCACCCGCTGGGCGTTACCTACGTGGGTCCGAAGCTGCAGCCGACTTGCGCTGGGCGGAAGTCCCGCTGGACTGCCTCCTGGTAGGGAAGCCTATCTGGCGTCAGGAAGCTGGAGAGCGCAGCCACAGGGCAGCTGGCCCCAAAAAGCCTGCATAGGACGGGCCGGTGGGCATATGCTGGAGGCCACCCCGTTTCCGCCTGGGTGCCAGCTGGCCAGTAAGGCCGCACTTTCCCTGGATCCTCCGCCAAGAGGGCTGCCTGGCCGCGCTGCGGCAGTCCATTCCCTACCCCCTCCTCCCCGGCCTCTGCCCTGCCCGCGGCGAGCACTTCATTCCGCGGCCCGGGTGGCTGTAGCTTGGGTTTCTCCCCGGAAGGAAAGCCTGAAGCGCACGGATGCGGTCGGCCGGCTACCGGGACCAGGGGCCACACCTGCCGCGGAGGTTACAGTCGGTAAAGTAGACCGGCGACACGAACTTCTCCACCCGCTCCAGCGTGGTGCGCCAGTGCTTCAGGGCCGGCGCAGCCGCCATCGCCGAACTCTCGCTCCTCTTTCCGGAAGGGCCCTGGCACTACAGTCCCGCTCCACCGCAGGAAACCAAAGGTTCCGGCGTCCAGAGGGCGCCTCCCAGCCCCGGGCAGCTTTGCTTGGCACACCGGCGGCGCTCGGAAGCCCAGCTGCTGTCTGAACCTTGAGCCGAGTTGCAAGCCAGAAACTGTGTTTTTGAGGCCCCCCCTATGTTGTCCGAGATAGTGGGCCGCAGGCAAATCTCAAAATAAAATGGGAAATTTGACGATTAGAACTCCTGAAAGTCTCGGGACAGAGACTTAGGCCATTCGGCAAGAAGGGCACAAGCCTCAGCTGCTGCAGACCCAGCCTCAGAAGCAGCAACCAGGAGGGAGACCTCTGGCTCTAGCTGTCGCTGAACACAGAAAGTAGTGTTTGCTTAACGTGGAGAGCCAGACTACCCGCAGTAGGTGTTTTCATACCGGACGGAGGTCCGAGATAGTGGGCCGCAGGCAAATCTCAAAATAAAATGGGAAATTTGACGATTAGAACTCCTGAAAGTCTCAGGACAGAGACTTAGGCCATTCGGCAAGAAGGGCACGAGCCTCAGCTGCTGCAGACCCAGCCTCAGAAGCAGCAACCAGGAGGGAGACCTCTGGCTCTAGCTGTCGCTGAACACAGAAAGTAGTGTTTGCTTAACGTGGAGAGCCAGACTACCCGCAGTAGGTGTTTTCATACCGGACGGAGGTCAGGGTGTTAGTGAGCAGGAAGGTAGAGCTTTACGCCCAAGTTACCACGACTTCCTGGATTACAGGCTTTACTGAATGTATATTGCTAACTCTTGCACATCAGCAGAAACTCTGGAGTTTGAGGTGGCAGAACAGTCATAGCATTGACGATTCCAATAGAAAAATGTATTCCACCATACAGGACTGTAGAGTCCAGGGAAATCATAATACCAGAAACAGAACTCCAGTTTCATTCTCACCCCTAGTACTCCACTGACAGCTTTTTTTCTCCTGGGGTTGCCAAGAGAGTGTCTATAAAATCATTAGGAACAAAAAAAATACACAAGATTAGCCCTGATATTTTAATGGAAATACTGACCAAGTTTACAACATTTCAAATGCAAATCACACGGAAAGGTGACTAAGTACAGAATACCAAATGTGATTTAAAATAAAGATAACCTGCTGCTGCATATAATACAGGTTGGGTTTAGAGCTTGGAGCTCAGATGTCAGACAGCAGGAGGAATAAAAATGCTACTTGTGAAAACCCAGGCTGTAGGTGAAACTGTCTTCTGTTGGTTGCACTGGTGGGTTGGGACTTTCTCCTGAACTGGCCTTGAAATCCTTTTCTGACCTGCAGGCAGGTGCTCTGGATATAACACTGCAGGGGCAGCAACAGCCAGGGCTGACCCTGATCACACCCCACCAGTTTCCCCTATGGTTCCAGGTCAACATGACCTTTCTTGAGGGAACACAGGGGAATAGGTGAATCATTTCTGAGAAAACCTCAGGATCTTTCCCTGAAATCAGTACACACGACCACTCCCAAGTCAGACATTGCCCCAGTTTTGCCCTAAAATCTTATCCCACAAAGCTCTTTTTGGCACCCTACACTTCGGCTCACAGTCTCCTCTCCCCAATACAAAAGAAGCCTAAAAATCAGGCTGGTTCTGGTGGCTCACACCTGTAATCTCAGCACTTTGGGAGGCCGAGGTGGGAGGACAGCTTGAGGAGAGGAGTTTGAGACTAGCCTAGGCAGCATAGCAAGACCCTATCTCTACAAAAAGTTAAAAAATTAGCTGGGTGTGGTGGCATGCAGCTACTCAGGAGGCTGAGGTGGGAGGACTGCTTGAGCCTGGGAGGTCAAGCCTGCAGTGAGCTATGATCGTGCCACTGCACTCCAGTGTGGGTCATAAAGTGAGACTTTGTCTTTAAACAATAACAAAAGCCTAAAATCAGGTCTACCATGTAGTTTGAAAATCCAAGAGCCAAAAAATTTTTCTTTTTGGTGGTGGTGGTGATTTTTAACTAAAACGCAAACATAAAACACACAAAACATTGCTGCTTACAACTAAGACTCGCGTAATGGTTGCTGAAGAAAAATCCACCAGAGTACTGGAAGGGGCTCAGTTGGTCTTTGTTCAGAAAGTCCAGGTTAACCACATAGAAAAATTCTAATCATTCATGTTTAAATGCTAGTTTAAATTTATGTAATTAAAAAAATAGGTATCCCATTTCAAATTCTCTCCCTCCCAACCCCATTTATAAGGTATACCACATGCCTTATACACACTTTTTTTCAAATACTGGTTTGGTATTTAAGTTGCTCACCCCCATCCATCACCAATGTGAATAAGAAAAAATATATAGAAATACAAACTACATAGCCTGACAACTTACCCAAATATAAAATATTTTCAGATAGTTGAACAAGGGGAAAAAACATGTACTAAAAGACTAAAGTATTCTAAGATTTTGGAATATTTTGATTTAGAATAAGTAACAAGTATTTAAAGCAAAATCCTGTTTCTACCCTGGATAAGGAACTGAAGCCAAAATCCTTGCTTCACAGTATTTTCTGGTGAGGACAAGGGACATGGGTTGAGAGTTTATTCCTTAAGTAAGAACCAAGCTTTATTTATTTACAAAAAAAAAAAAAAAGTTGGGGGCAAAGGGGAAGACAAGTTTTACACAAAAGTACTACAATGGTAACTCCCTTTGGTAAAAAGTGTAATAAATGTCTTGTACATCTGTTCATAGGTACTAAATCTGAAGCCACATAGTACTATGGTACACAAAGAAGCTAGAGCGATTATGCTAGCACATCAAAGCATATTTCTTTTAATAAAAAATTGACAGTATGTACATTATGTACAAAAAAACAAGTTAAAATCGTGTGTGTGTGCATGTGTGTGTCAGAGAGTAAAGCTGGTGGATGGCACTAGGGTAGACTAGTAAAGAGGCAGATACAAAACAGTTCCACGGGAGCTAAAAAGGACGACTGATTTGAACTCGTTGAGGTTGAGAACCAGAGGAGAGAAAGGGTAGGCAGCAAGGGATTCGTCAGGAATAAAATCCACAAGATGATCAATCCCAAAGCCAAACTGCAGGTCCCAGATAAAACCTAATGGGTGATCTTAGATGTGCTCAAGTGACCAGAAAAAAAAAATCAAATCCAGTTTGTTTTTTTTTTTCCTTTTGTGGGGAGGGGAGAGGAGCAGTGACCGTGATAGTTCCAATCCATCTGAGTATTAAGTCCTTCCCCAGTCTGTTTTGTAAATGCATCTCCATCCAGACAAAGTGTGAACAGCATCCGGTTCCCTCACTGAAAGTTAGGCCGCAGGACACTCCAGTCTTAGCTCTGCTGGTGTGTGCAAGCAAACTGCACGTCTTTGCTTGCAAGGACTTCCTTCCCCTCCAGGGCAGGCTATACCCAAAACCCTTTGGGAAAAGTTCCAGCTTCAGCTTTGTAAGGTATTCATGTTCCTAACAGGTAGCCCACTTGGTGCCAGGCTGCACCAGCCACACACAGGTCAGGTGGCCATGTCCCAGAGAGGCCCAGTGAGGCTTGAAAGGCATCTTCCTTGTTTCTTCAGTGTGTGAATGCATAGGCCTACACACACACCCCCACACACACCCCAAGTTATCTGCTCTGGCTTTGCAGTTAAGGGGCTTTAAATACTGTGCCGTATTTGACACGATACTTGTTAATGCTCACAAAATGCAGGGTCTCTGTATCACAGGTGGTGGTACAGGGCACCAGGCCCTCCAGCCCCTCACCCATGAGCCACTTGCTGGTCTCTGCTGCCATTTCACGGGGCACATGCTCCTTGGTCCATTTATCTACCCAGGCCTGGAATCTCTGATGTAGACGCTTGCTTACACGCTCATGGGACTGCAAAACAGAAAAAAAAAATTATTTATTAAATGAAGCAGAACCAAAAAAGAGCCCTTCAAATACAAAGCCTAATCTTCTTCTAAAGGAGCAAAGGAGAGATTGGGCTCAAGTCTTAGATACTGTTTTTGTTTTTCTTTTTTTTAAAAAAAAAAAAAAAAAAGGATTCTCTGTTTAAAGAGAAGTTAAAGAGGTAGTAAGAACATAGAACATGTGAGGGCATGAAAATCCATAAAGCCTCCAAAGAAATGTGAACACAGGCTCTGGGCTGAAAAAGCTCAGTGTTCTCAATTTTAGCATGCATTAGTATAACCTAGGGAATGTGTTAAAAAGACACATTTCCGACGAGGTGCAGTGACTCACGCCTGTAATCCTAGTACTCTGGGAGGCCGAGGCAGGCAGTTCGCTTGAGCTCAGGAGTTTGAGACCAGCCTGGGCAACATGACAAAACCCCATCTCTACAAAAATACAAAAATTAATCTGGCGTGGTGACACAATCCTGTAGTCCCAGCTACTCGGTAGGCTGAAGTGGGAGGACCACTTGAGCTGGGAGGTGGAGGTTGCAGCGAGCTGAGATGGCACCACCGCACCCCAGCCTGGATGACAGAGCCAAACCCTGTCTCCAAACACAAACAAAAAACCCAAAACCCCACACTTCCTTGGTTTTACCAATGTGCATTTTAAACCAGCAACCCAGCTGATTGTAATGTATCTTGGGTAGGACCCAGTGAGCCACTGATCACTTCTATCAGCATGGAGATCCACTTCTAAGCCAGATAGTGCAAAGCAAAGGGCTTAAAACCCACTCTCCCTCCACTGTGTTACCCCACCCTGGCAAGCAGAGTCCAGGATTGTCAGATCTTCTGCAGGGGGTTCTGTTCCCACCAACACACCCAGTAAAAATTTATTGGTGACCACATGCAAGGATACTAGAAGAGATACAAAAACAAAACTGGTGTTGCCCAGTGTCCCAAATAATGTGAATCAGAGACAGGCAGACACACAACACATAGCAAAAAAAATTAGTCAGGCGTGGTCGTGCACACCTATAATCCCAGCTACTCGAAAGGCTGAGGCAAGAGAATCTCGAACCCGGGAGACAGAGGATGCAGTGAGCTGAGATCATGCCACTGCGCTTCCCTCCGTGCCATGAGAGAAGTACAGCAGACTCTTGAACAACATGGCTTTGAATGGCACAGGGCCACTGACAGGCAAGTTTTCTTCCACCTCTGCCAACCCCGATATAGCAAAACCAACCCCTCCCCTTCCTCCTCCCTCTTCAGCCTACTCAACAAGATGAGAATGAGGACCCTTTATGATGAGCCACATCCACTTAATGAAGAGTAAATATATTTTCTCTTGCATATGACTTAACATTTTCTTTTCTCTAACTTCCTTTATTGTAAGAATATACAGTATAGGCTGGGCACAGCGGCTCACACCTGTAATCCCAGCACTTTAGGAGGCTGAAACAGGTGGGTTGTTTGAACCCCTGAGTTTAAGACCAGCCCTGGGCAATGTAAGGAGACCCTGTGTCTATTTCCATTAAAAAAAAAGGAAAAAAGAATGCAGTATATACAATACATACAACATACAAAATATGTCTATCAACTGTTTATCAGTAAGCCTTCCAGTCAACAGTAGACTATCAGTAGTTCCATTCCGGGGGAGTCAAAAATTATACACAGATTTGACTGTGTAGGGGCCAGTGCCCCAAACCCCGTGTCATTTGAGGGATAATCATTAAACTGTGTGTTCAACATCTCCCACTGGAAAGTTTTGTAGTCCTTTCAAACTTAAAACAGCACTTCGTCTGTCTCCCAAATCTCATAACCCTTTTCTATTAACAGGTGAGCCCCTAAAATCTCCACTTAAGCAAAACAAAACAAACCAAAAAACCCCAAAACGAATTAGGCACCATCCTTGATGTCCTCCTTTCGCTTACCCCCACATTTGATCCAACACCATCTCGTCAATTAAATATCTAAATTATATCTACATCTGGGCATGGTAGCTCACGCCTGTAATCCCAGTACTTTGGGAGGCTGAGGTGGGTGGATCACTTGAGGTCAGGGGTTCGAGACCAGCCTGGCCAACATGGTGAAACCCCATCTCTACTAAAAATACAAAAAATCAGCCAGGCGTGGTGGCGCATGCCTGTAATCTCAGCTACTCAGTAGGCTGAGACAGGAGAATCGCTTGAACCCGGGAGGCAGAGGTTGCAGTGAGCCGAGATTGGGTCACTGCACTCCAGCCTGGGCGACAAGAGCGAAACTCTGTCTCAAAAATAAACACACACATAAAATCTACAATGTAATTCTTCCAATTCCACTGCCACCCTAGTAGTCTGGGTGGTCCCCAAATCTCATCTGGACAAGGGCACCCTTTTGAGTGGTCTCTGCTCTTCCAACTTTATACACACCCATCTCCACTCTCCTCATAGCACTCTAAGCTATCTTTGTCAAATGTCCCAGTGCATCTCAAACAAACTCCAAACCATGGCCTATTAGACAAAGTAATGTGGCCTCTGCCTACCCTTCTAACTTCATGCAACCTTGAGTCACAATGGTGTCTGTAATTTCTTGAATATGCTATGTCCTTTCCTCCCAGCCTTGTACTTGCTGTTTTGTCTAGAAAACACCCATCCTCTACTCTTCACCAGGCTAATTCCTTGTCATTATTCAGGCCTCAAGCATCACCTCCTTTGGGAAGCCTCCTCCAGTGAAAGCAAGGCCTGTATGCTAGTTACCCTTGATCACTGCACCTGATTTGTTTCCCTGGTAGTACATATCATCACATTACTTCATCTGCTCAACTTCATGGCTGTAGTCCCACGGCCTGGCATAACACCCTGTACACAGCTGCAGCAGGAAGTTTTCACAATTGAGACAATGTAAAAACAGGTAGAATTCATACGAGCAAAAGATCAGATACTACTTGAGATGTAAATACTGGGAGTAAATTCACTAAAAAGGTGCCACCAGGTATTTATGTGCTTTTAGGGGCTGAAGTGTGTTCTCCCTAAAATTCTTATGTTGGCTGGGTGTGGTGGCTCACGCCTATAAAGCTAGCACTTTGGGAGGCTGTGTCAGGCAAGACTATCTCAAACAAACAAAAAATCAAATATTGAAGTCCTGGCCCCCAGTACTTCCAAATGTGACCTCATCTGGAGGCAGACACACACACAGGTAGAAACACCATATGAAGATAAAGGCAGGGATCTACAAGCCCAGGAATGCCAAAGATTGCCAGCAAAGAACCAGAAGCTAA
Source organism: Colobus angolensis palliatus (assembly GCF_000951035.1). Classification (NCBI taxonomy): domain Eukaryota; kingdom Metazoa; phylum Chordata; class Mammalia; order Primates; family Cercopithecidae; genus Colobus; species Colobus angolensis. Next base: position 2,663,556 of record NW_012123931.1, on the reverse strand, counting down.
GAGAGGCCTAGAACAGATTGTCCCTCACAGTCCTCAAAAGGAACCAACACTGCTGACACCTGACTTTGGACTTCTAGTCTCCAGAACTTTTGTCGTTTAAGCCACACTCTGTGGTACTCTGTCACAGCATCCTTAGCAAACCAATATACCTACTTCCTCAGCTAAGTCTCAGCTCCAAGAACAGGTTTGCATAAACAAAGAGAAACAATCAGAAGACTCTGGGCCTCCCCTGCTCCTAGCTAGGGTGGCAGATGTGTACAGAAATTACAGTTACTGGTTCTCACCTGATGAGCCCGGAGCAGGGCAGTCCTCCGATACATATAGTCCTCTGATTTGATCACATACACCATCTTGTAGGAATTCAGCTTGAATCTACACTCCAGCTTATCCAGACTATCCACATTCTCCATGGTCTTCTTACTGTTTCCTTCCTTCCCTTCCTTTTCCTGCTGCTCTCGACCACGCTGACATTTCCGGATCCGCCGCAGATTCCTATGGCAGAAAAGCCCTGAAGGATGAGAGCTCGTCCAGACACAGATTCCCGTGACTTCCCCCAAGTGAGTTTTCTTTATTATATGCTTACATAGTACTGATCCCAATTTGTTAAATACATACAAAAATGTTCAGTTGTTTCATTGCAAAAAAAATTTCAACTGCAAAGGTACAGAGAATAAAAAGTAGAAATCTTCGCCCATCCCCTACTTGCCTTAGCAGATGCAGCCAGTTAAGAGTTTTAATGAGAAACTTCTGGGCCTCTGTCTGTAAATTCACACATGTAATTACCAGCTATAATTCTGCTTTGGGATTTGTTTTTAAGACAAAATAGGATCATACTATCTATTTTGTCCTCAACTTTTCACTTACTGTCATGAGTATTTTTTCATTTCATGACAGATTTGTCTTACTCTCTTTAACTGCTGCAGAAAAATGTACCCCAATTTATCATTCCTTAACAGTTTATTTCAACTGAGGTTCCTCATCTGAATCACGTAACAAAAAATTATTTGAATGCCTATTTTTAAAAATTCCCCCAGATGATATAAACTAGTGCCACTCTACATACACAAGAAAGAAGATAATTCACATGAATGGATGCCCTGGGGGGTGGGAGGCTTGCTAATCTCCTCAACATCCAGTGAAGAAAGGTTATCAGCTAGACAATTATATTGTTTCTCATAACTTGCTATTAAAAACACTGCTTCAGGTTGGCCGTTGTGGCTCATGCCTATAATCCCAGCACTTTGGGAGGCAGGTGGATTGCTTGAGCTCAGGAGTTTGAGACTAGCCTGGGCGACATGGCAAAAACCCCTTCTCCACAAAAAATAAAAAAATTAGGCAGGTGTGGTGATGTGTGCCTAGAGTCTCAGCAACTTGAGAGGTTAAGGTGGGAAGATTGCTTGAGCCCAGAAGGTGGAGGTTGCAGTGAGCCAAGATCCCACCACTGTACTATAGCCTGGGAGACAGAGTCAGATACTGTCTCCCACAAAAAAAAAAAAAAAAAACCCAAAATATTGCTTCAGTGAGTATCTTTGTATACATGTATTTCTGTAGACAGCAGTTCTTTGTCCAAAGGGTCCCAAGACCCTTTCAGGAGATCTGTGAGATCAAAACTATTTTCATAATAATACTAAAATATTATTTCCCTTTTTTGCTGTGTTGACATCTGCACTGGCACCATAAACGTAATGGTGAATAAAAATGGTGGTGGTGGCGCCAAACTGTATTTGCAATATCGAACAAATTGTTACCAAATTCCAGTATCAATCTATATACATCACTGAGCTTTTCATACAGTTGTCAAACTCTATTGGTTTATCTTGTACCATGAATGAATCCTTTTACTTCCATGATTTTGTAACTTCATGCGATTGTGATTCAAGTCTTTGAACTTCACACTGACCATACAATGACATTAAGTGAAAAAAGCCAGTTTCACTTAAGAAGGTTTCTGATGGGCCAGTCACAGTGGCTCACACTTATAATCCCAGCACTGTGGGAGGCTGAGGCAGGAAGATCACTTGAGGCCAGGAGTTTGAGACCAGCCTGGCCAACATGGGGAAACCCCATCTCTAATAAAAGCACAAAAATTAGCCAGGCATGGTGGTGGCGCGCACCTGTAATCCCAGCTACTTGGGAGGGTGAAGCAGGAGAATCACTTGAACCTGGCTGGTGGAGGTTGCAGTAAGCCAAGATCATGCTACCACACTCCAGCCTGGGCAACAGAGTGAGACTCTGCCTCAAAAAAAAAAAGAATGCTCTGATGAAGGAGTAACATTTTTTTATTAAATCCCAACCCCTTAGTTTACATCTTTTTAACATGCTGTGTGATAAAATGGGAACTACATATAAAGCACTTTTGTGTGCTAAAGTACAATGGTATTCTTAAAGAAAAGTACTTGAGCAATTGCTTGAGTTGTAAGCGGATCACCATTTTTACCTGAAAGAACAACTGACTAAATATAGTCAATCTCAGCCAAGTATTTGGCAGATGTTTTCTCAAAAATGAACAAGGGACCCTATCACTTCAAGGAAAATAATGTTGCCAATAATAAGATTAGAATTTTCAAGCAAAACTAAGAATTGTGGTGAACTGGTATTAGCCACCCTGAGCTTGACAGCTTCCCAATACTTAAAAGATGTGTTTGATGACCTAGCGATAGTGATATTAATCAATGTGATTTTTTTTGGAGACACTGTAAAATATATCAACATTTAGTAGGTCTGTACAACTTAGTGAGCTAATATTTCTAAATAGCCAATTGCATAGTTACAAAATCATAGAGAAAAAAAGATTCATTCATGATACACATGAATGAATGTGAGAGCTCAGTGATGTATAAATTGATATTGGAATTTGGTAACACATGTGAGAGACACGTGATGATGGATTTTGACAACTGTATGAAAAGCCCACTGATGTATAAATTGATATTGCTACTAACCTTTAAAGAAACTACTGGCCAGGCGCGGTGGCTCACACCTTTAATCCCAGCACTTTGGGAGGCCGAGACAGGCAGATTACGAGGTCAGGAGATTGAGACTATCCTGGCTAACATGGTAAAACCCCGTCTCTGCTAAAAATACAAAAAATTAGCTGAGCGTGGTGGCAGGTGCCTGCAGTCTCAGCTACTTGGAAGGCTGAGGCAGGAGAATGGCGTGAACCCGGGAGGCGGAATTTGCAGTGAGCCAAGAAAGCGCCACTGCACTCCAGTCTGGGCGACAGAGCGAGACTCCATCTCAAATTTAAAAAAAAAGAAAAAAAAAGAAACTATCACTGGGGCCAGGTGCGGTAGCTCACACCTATAATCATAGCACTTTGGGAGGCTGAGGTGGGAGGATCACCTGAGGTCAGGAGTTCCGAGACCAGCCAAATCAACATGGAGAAACTCCATCTCTACTAAAAAAACAAGAACAGCTGGGCGTGGTGGCACATGCCTGTAATGCCAGCTACTCGGGAGGATGAGGCAGGAGAATTGCTTAAACCCAGAAGGCAGGGGTTACAGTGAGCCGAGATCACCACTGCACTCCAGCCTGGGCAACAAGAATGAAATTCCGTCTCAAAAACAAAAACTATCACTTGTAGTTTTGTTGTCATATCAAAGAATATCCAGTTATCTGAAGGATCTGAAAATATTCCTTTTTCCAGCTACACATTTGCGTGAGACCAGATTTTCTTCACATATTTCAACCAAACAACATAATGCAACAGATTGAATGTAGAAGCAGACACGAGAATCCAGCTGTTCTTCTAGTAAGCCAGACATTAAACAAATTTATGAAATACAAGCAATGCCACTCTACTCACTAGTTTTTGTTTTGAATTAGCTTTTCATTAAAAAATATTATTAAAAAATATAATGGGATATATATATATTTTTTGGAGGCAGAGTCTCGCTCGGTTACCCAGGCTGGAGTGCTGTGGTGCGATCTCCACTCACTGCAACCTCTGCCTTCCAGTTCAAGCGATTCTCCTGCCTCAGTCTCCCAAGTAGCTGGGACTACAGGCGCCCGCCACCACATCCAGCTAATTTTTTGTATTTTTAGTAGAGATGGGTTTCACTGTGTTAGCCAGGATGGTCTCGATCTCCTGATCTCATGATCCACCGCCTTAGCCTCCCAAAGTGCTGGAATTACAGGCGTGAGCCACCACGCCCGACCCAATATTGTTATTTTTCAAATGAATTAAAGATTGAAAACATTTGTTTTTATTTCTAACTTGGTAAATATTACCAGTATAATCCATACAAACAAAAGCTTTTGGAGAACTCATGCTCTAAGAGTGTAAAGGGTCTCAAGGCCAGTAAGGTGAGCCCCTTAGCTGTCAGACAAATCATTAAAAACTGAAATTCTGGAGGGAAGGTTCCATATACTTCAACTATCCTGCCACCAGAACGATTATATCAATTTCTTTTTTCTCACAGTACATAAATGTGCCTCCTTCCTCACATCCTGGTGAGAGACACATGATGACAGGTTTATTGTAGTATGTTATTAGCATGGAGCCTGTTTTGTTGAGAGGAATCTGACACAGAGCAACTGCTCAAATATGTTAAATGATTCCATGAATGGAAAACCTGGCAGGGCCCATTTTTCTGGTACCCCTTTGCCCATGTTCTCATTAGGACTCAATAAGTCTAATAACACTGGGATGATACTTTCTTGGAAACCTAAGACATAAGATTTCAATTCAAAACTTTTAGGAAGGAAGAAAGCCATTCTACCCATTTTATACTTCTTTTTTTTTGAGACGAAGTCTTGCTCTGTCGCCTGGGCTGGAGTGCAGTGGCCGGATCTCAGCTCACTGCAAGCTCTGCCTCCCGGGTTTACGCCATTCTCCTGCCTCAGCCTCCCAAGTAGCTGGGACTACAGGCGCCCGCCACCTCGCCCGGCTAGTTTTTTGTATTTTTTAGTAGAGACGGGGTTTCACCGTGTTAGCCAGGATGGTCTCGATCTCCTGACCTCGTGATCCGCCCGTCTCGGCCTCCCAAAGTGCTGGGATTACAGGCTTGAGCCACCGCGCCCGGCCCCATTTTATACTTCTTAAACTCTGTTTTCATATACTTGGAGGATCAGTATCACAATCTGCCTATATACAGAGGGAACATTTTTAAAATTCTGTGCAGAAAAGAGTTAATGTAGCAGGCCTAAGACTGCTATTCTTTGAAAAGCCTGCTTATAAAAGTTGACCCTTGGCTAGGGGCTGGGATCTTGGATTTTGGGCAATGTTCTACCATTCCTTAACTCATGTAAGTGTCACACTGTACCTAAACTGTCTGTACAAACTCTATAGCTTATGCTGAAAACCTACTTTCTTTCTGAGAGTTTGGGATTTTGGTAGATGCTAGACATACAGTGCTTAGATGACTAGATCTCAATAAAAATCCTGGCATAGTCTCTAATGAGCTGCCCTAGTAAGACAGCATTTTACATGTGTTGTCACACTCATTGTTGGAATTAAGAGTGTCCTGTGTGACTCCACTGGGAGAGGATTCTAGGAAGCTTGCACCTGGATTCCTCCAGCTTTGCCACAGGCACCTTTTCCCTTTGCTGATTTTGCTTTGTATCTTCTTGCTGCACTGTATCAGTTTGACTGTGACTATATGCAGAGTCCTGTGAGTCCTCTTCCATCGAACTGTGGAGACTGACACACATTGCCATCCAAAGCAGGGAGGTTATTGTTGATTCTCTATAAGTCTCACCTCCCGGATGCTTTGACACATGCTCCAGGCAAGCCCATGGTGTGACAGCCATATAAACCTTGAATTAGCATCCCCGGCAGATAGAACAAATGAATAAAATATATGAAAGCCAAGAACGTGAAAGTCATTTAATTCTCCATTCCTCAATCACGCACAGTACGGGCTGCTGACAGATGACATGGCTCACTCACCTGGGGAGAAATACTGGTTTCTGTGCTAGATGTTCACGAAGCTCAGGAGAGGTAGTATCTGAATTCATGTATCGTTCCACGTAGTCTGACCAGCGCTAAGATGGCAAACACAAAATACAGGTGGAAGGAAATCACAAAAACAGCTCGTAACGCATTGGGTACTCTAGTAAATTCTATGACTACAATGCCCCAAATTCATAAATTTCAAGATCAAAAAAGTCCCTTTCTATAAAGACATGATTGTTAGTAGGTACTGGAACACAGATTAAAAATTCTGTTAGCCAGCAATACTGTTAAGTTTCTCTGAGGTGCTAAGGTTATCGGAAGTCATAAACAGGTAGAAGCTGGCTCACTGACAAGTTTCATTTCCCCACAGAGGATTCTGTTAAAGAACAAAATTTACAGTGGCAAATGTGTGAAAGTTTCCTTCACATTACAATCTAGATTTCTGACATCGCTTTAAAAAACAAAAAGATCTGCCAACAAGCCAACATTCCCACCAACAAGGTCATCCCACATGTCCCCCGCAACATCATACATATGGCCTGCATCTCCCGTGTACATTATCTGCCATAACCAATTATGATAATCACACCTGTCTATTCAGGGGTTGAAAACTCTGTGCTTTATCAGTTCAATATAAAGTAAACATGACCCAAAGAATCCAGATGACACAAGAAAGACAGTACCTCATTTGTTGTTTTTTATACTTTAGGAAAAAACAGGAAAGCTGCCAACCATAAGACTTACTTAGAGGAGACAGCTTTACTAAGTGCAAGATGAGGTTAACATCTATAACCAGGCAGCCCTTCTCTTCAGCTAAAGACGTGGCTGAATTGACTTGTACTTTAAGCATCCAGGTCCTGACCCTTAAACAGGCCTAAGGTGCCTTGGCCTTTTGGCAGACAGGGTCACTGGACAGACTCTCAAGACACACCAGCTCTGCTTGGCACCCAGGGTGTGTGATGCACTTGCTCATACCTCTGCTTCCACAGGGTCATCCGAATTCTCCTCTTCTGTGTCCAGAAGCTCAATAGTCAGCTGGACCTGGCCTTGGCTCTGAATAAACATAAGCTGCAAATAAGAAACCTAAGCGTAAACAAAAGACCGTCTCTACAGCTATAATCTATCCTCTCAAGGAAATGAGAGGTGCAGAGGCAATAAACTTAGTAAACTTTGCTCCAACTGAAGAGACGAGGAAGATACTAGATCTTGGGAGGCCAGTGATAAAGGCAAAAGTCTACACTTACTACAAGTAAAATGAAATATGTTAAAGGAAAAAGTACCATTTCATGTTTCAAACTTCTAGAATTCGCTAAAATAATAATCAATGCCAGTAAGAATGTTTTACAAAACAAATATTTTGTTAGAAAGAAATATGGCACATGTAGCCAGAACCAAAAAATGTCAATGCTCTGTCCATTGATAATCCCACTTCTAGGACATAATAGACAAGGTAACTATCAGAATCACACGGAGAAGATCAGAGCCTGGAAGGAAACCTGAGAATTTTTTATTTCACCTTTCTTCATTTCACACAGAAACAAAACTGAAATTCAGAGTTCTGGTTTCTCAACGCACACCACTAGTCAATAAACACACAGAGTCAGAAGCTAGATCTAGCTCAGTGTTCTTTTAAAGCTTTAAAAAATGATCTCTGCTAGTAAAGCTTACAACCTGACAATAACATAACATATACACACAAATACAGTTACTTCCAAAATAGATTTCGGGGGATAGGGGGCAGACCCTGCATTTTTACAATTTATAATTTAAGAATTGCAAAATCTGTCTCCAGTATTCATAACAGGATGTCATTAACCAATCCCCATAGTGGGTTGGACGTCTAGGTTGTTTCCAACTATTTGCTTTTATAATTATCCATTATAATGGTGAAAAATTGGAAACAACCTAAATGTCCAATAATACAGGCATTAATTCTCTAAAAAGTGAGTATCAAATAGCCATAAAAAAGACATTAAAGACCCAGAAGTGTTGCTAATTGATCAAAAATACATTAAAGACCATTTCAGGTCAGATGCAGTGGCTCACACCTGTAATTCCAGCACTTTGGGAGGCTAAAGCGGGCAGATCAGTTGAGGCCAGGAGTCTGAGACAAACCTGGCCAACATGGCAAAACCACATCTCTACTAAAAGTACAAAAATTAGGCTGGGTGCAGTGGCTCATGCCTGTAATCCCAGCACTTTGGGAGGCTGAGGTGGGCCAATTACCTGAGGTCAGGAGTTCAAGACCAGCCTGACCAACATGGTGAAACCCTGTCTCTACTAAAAATACACACACACACACACACACACACACACACACATACACACACACACACACAAAAGCTAGCCATGGTGGCAGGCATCTGTAACCCCAGCTACTCAGGAGGCTGAGGCAGGAGAACTGCTTGAACCCAGGAGGCAGAGGTTACAGTAAACTGAGATAGCACCACTGCACTCCAAGTCTGGGCAACAAGAGTGAGCCTCCATCTCGGGGGGGGAAAAAAAGACCATTTTGTCCAGCATAAACTCTTTCGAAATATATACTCAAGCATAGAGAAGTTAGAAGCATAGAGATGTCATCAATGATAATTTCAGGAAAGATTCTAAGGTGATTTTTTTTGGTTATCTGCATTTTATTTTCCTTTTTATTTTTTGGGGACAGAAAATGCTTGCTCTGTCACCCAGGCTGGGGTGCGGTGACGCGATCAGGACTTACTGCAACCTCGACCTCCCAGGCTCAAGCAATCCTACCTCATTCTCCCAAGTAGCTGAGACTATAGGTGCATTCTACCACACTGGGCTAATTTTTGTATTCTCGTATTTCTTGCAGAGATGCGGTTTTGCCATGTTGCCCAAGCTGGTCTCAACTGATCTGCCCACCTCGGCCTCCCAGTGTGCTGGGATTACCAGTGTGAGCCATGTGTGCTGGGCCTATGTTTTCTTTTCTATAATGATCATGACCATGGATTTCATGTACCAACATTTTTCTAACAATAATATTTACAAAGCATACTATGCAAAATGTTCAGAGAAAAAGAAGAATACAAAATTGTAAAAATCATATATAACTAGTTTTTTTTTTTAAAGGCAGGAAAGAAACAAAGTAGACTGTCCAGGAAGACAATTACTTCTACTTTGTATTTCTCTGGTGGACTCATTAAAAGTTCCAGGAGTAGAATCACAGGTCAAAGTACCCTGGCTTTAACTTCTGGTTCAGAGAATCCTAACAACTTACATTGTCACCAGCAAGGTCTTTGACTACCTGAATAACTCTCACCTTAAAGCAATTCTCATCTGACATTAGCTGCTCAGCTTTCCGCTGATACGTTGACTCCAGGAGGCTCCTTGAGTTCTGCGTGTTCAGCTGGCCTCCGGTGGCCCCATTATTATTTTCTGCCAGGTAAAGGTCAGTCACCTGCACACAGATCTCATCACTCACGATATGCTGCAGCTAGAATCAAACAAAGGCAAGATGTTAGTGAACATAGAAAACATTTCTCCACTATACAGTCAACGTTCCTTTGACTGATCTAGTCACTCAACTCAAAAAAAGTTTTTTTTTTTGGGGGGGGGCTGGCAATTTTAGAAAATTAATCACACAAACCACTGTATCATTTTCTTGAAGAATAATCAAGCCAAGATTTTCAGCCGTATCAGTGGTCCATGGTAAAACTTTCATATCTATTTAAAATAAAAACCATAGAGAACTCAGGATAATTGTACTATTTAAAATTCTAAGGATCTTTAAATAATTTTCTATAGGTCATATTTTTATTGCATTTTAAAATCATTTACAATTTGCTTTCATATTTTCTCTCATTTGATCCTCACAACTGCCCTGGGAAGCAGGCTGGAGAGAGTTGGGGACAGTTAGGAGACAAATTTACACAATGCATCAGAAAGATGGCTCACGCCTGTAATCCCAGCACTTTGGGAGGCTGAGGTGGGCCAATTACCTGAGGTCAGGAGTTCAAAACCAGCCTGGCTAATGTGTCGAAACCCCAGCTCTACTAAAAATACACAAATAGCCCGGTGTAGTGGCAGGCGCCTGTAATCCCAGCTACTCGGGAGGCTGGGGCAGGAGAATCGCTTGAACCTGATAGGTAGAGGTTGCAGTGAGCCGAGACTGCACCACTGCAAAGCTCACCACGAGCTGGGGTGAGGAAGGGAGCCTTGGAGAATCATGAATGTAATATCTACGTTTATATTCCCAGCCCAACTACAAAGCCTAAAACTCATTAAGTATTTAAGAAATAGCTGCTGAATTATTGCCTGGGGTGCTCAGCTGAAGAAGCAGGGTTGGGACTAAAAGTCAAGGTTCCTGACTCCTATAGCCCAATACTTTTCCAAACACACCACCTATTTTTCTATATCTGATAGAAAGTATAGGGCCTACATTGTACATAATGTTAACTCACTTTCTATACAGGCCAATCATGACTGACTATCCAGTACTTGTGTGACAATCTTAGGAAACTAATGACTAGAAAGTTGAACCTTTCAGAGTTCCCATTCTCATGTCATGCTATTTCTATTTTGAAATAAAAATTCTTCCAAATGAAACTTTACCACCAAAATGACAGAAGTGAAAAATAGATACAAGAAGAAAGCAAAACATTAATTTCAATATCGATTTGTCTATTTTACTTTAAGATTATCGTAAACACCAAGCCATTCTATTTTTAGGAAGACACATTCTTTTTGAAGTGTTAAGAATCACGGTAACTATTTATTCTTAAGTCCTAAATGACCAGTATGTGTATTAGTAGATAACTGGACACAGTGCAAGGTCAGAAGGGTGACTGAGTGTGGCAGAAAGGGCAGTATCTCCAGCAACTACAGATGGATAAATAAATCACAATGAGTCCAGATAAAGGATTCTGATACAACCATTAAAATAATGCTTATGACTTGATATCATGTGCAAAAGATTAAGATACAGTGTTTTAGAGAGAAAAAAGGTGGAAAAAATAGATGGAAAGCATGACTTCAATCATGCATACATATGCTTCCACTTTATACTTTTTTTTGTTTGTTTTTTGAGACAGAGTGTCACTGTCACCCAGGCTAGAGTGCAGTGGCATCGTGATCTCAGCTCAGTGCAGCCTCAACTTCCTGGGCTCAAGCAACCCTTCCACACCTCAGCCTCTTAAGTAGCTGGGACTACAGGCATGTGCCACCACGCCCAGCTAACTTTTTTGTATTTTCAGAAGAGATGGGGTTTTGCCATGTTGTCCAGTCTGGTCTCAAACTCCTGAGCTCAAGTGATCCCCCTGCCTTGGCCTCCCAAACTGTTGGGATTATAGGCGTGAGCCACCGCCTCTACTTTATACGTTCTTGTTGAAGTAGATTGTATTACTGATTCCCCCTACCCCCACACCCTCTTTTTGGATATCTGGCCCCTCCTCGAGTCTTTGGAAAAGGCAGCACTACAATCCAGGGGCAACTACGGAACTCCTACCCCCACTGCTGAGCAGATCAGATTCTCTATCTTGATAACGGAAATGACACGAAAGTGTTTGATATATTTTTTGAGGAGGAGCATCTGTATGGAAAGGTCCAGTAACACTGGGACCGGGGTACTGGGAGGGCAAGCCAAAGCCTCAGAGGCTGGAAGAGCCTGGGGCACATGCTGAATGTCCATCTGCAGAGCAAAGCACAAGCATGGAACAGAACCCCAGAGTGAAGGCATGCAGGAGAGGAAAATCACCTCCCAGCCCAGTCCTTCCATGGTGTGGTCCTATTTTGAGTTCTGTACTTGAATGTCTGTGAGGTTGCCTGTTGTATTCTTAACACAAATCCCTCTTAAGCCAGTCTACTATAGGTAAGATAAGCGTAATGGCTTGACTTGGCTGGAGTGCAGTGGCGCGATCACGGCTCACTGCAGCCTCAACCTCCTGGGTTCAGATGATCCTCCCACCTTAGCCTCCCAAGTATGCTGGGACTACAGGCATGTGCCACCACGCCCAGCTAATTTTTTTGTATTTTTAATACAAACAAGGTTTCCCCATGTTGCCCAGGCTGTTCTCCAACTCCTGGACTCAAGATATGCCTGCCTTAGACTCCCAAAGTGCTAGTATTAGAGGTGTGAGCCTTGACTTTGAAATATATGTTGTACACCACGACCAGCCTTGACTTTGAAATATATGTTGTACATCCAGTCAACAGTGAAATCTGAGGGAACACCAAATACAAGGAGAATGAGAGAAGAGACACCTCCAATTAAAGGAGTTGGGAAGCTTAAAAATGTTTTAAAAAGTCACTGTAGGCTGGGCACAGTGGCTCATGCCTGTAATTACAACACTTTAAGAGGCCGAAGTAGGTGAACCGCTTGAGCCCATAAGTTTGAAACCAGCCTGGACAACATGGCAAAACTGCATCTCTACAAAAAATACAATAAATTAGCCAGTGTGGTGACCCCTTTGGTCCCAGCTACTTGGGAAGCTGAGGTGGGAGGTCGAGGCTACAGTGAACTGAGATCACACCACTGAACTCCAGCCTGGGCAAGAGAGTGAGACCCTGGGTTGGAAAAAAAAAAAAAAAGTCACCGTTCTGGGGTTTTCTGGATGAAACCTCTGTTTCCACTGGAAAAAAAAAAAAGCAGGGGTGGCGTGGGTGGTGATAGTATTTATTACTGATTCAAAATTATAACCAAATACTTAAATAACTATATCTCTTGTTTCAAAAACTAACCTCAGAATTATTAAAAGTTAGTTTTATTGGATTTTTTTTAAAGCTGTGCTGGTGGTATGAAAGACTTTGTTCCTAGCTGAAGGAGCAGCAAGCCTGTAATCAGCAACATAAGCACAGGGTAACTGGAGTCTGTATTTTATATAAATTTCAGGGAAGTTAACGAAGATTAGTCTGAAAAAGTATGACTATGGGTGCCTATGTATCCATCTAATGATTTCTGCCAGTTACCATCCAGACCTCTTATGGGAAGGCCTAATAACTTCTTCAACTTATTGGAAACAACAATTTGACAACTTTCCCCCAGATGTTAAGGTTCATTTATGTGAAGGGCTCTTCCTAAATCCTGCATAGACACTGTGGGAGGAGTGCAAAGGCATGCACTCTTCCAAAACAAAGGCAAAAGCAGGGGTACTTTGCAAAGGATTCAATATTTTAGCCCAAGAGAACATTAAGCAACAAGCTCTTTCCTTCTATAGTGGCAGTGTGGACTCTAGAATTAGAAATTGCTTTTTGCAAGTTTTTGCTTAAGTATTTCACTGCCTTTCTGCTGAGCTGTTCTATGGAAGAGGGCTGTAGGTAGCCACAGTGCCCAGGTGGAACAGCATGATCCTAAAGCCCTACTTACACAAGGAATCGCAGTGGCCCATGGCCACGTGGTTCAACCAGCCAGCCCAGAAGATCTGCAGATGCAAGCAAAAGCACACCACACTGACCTGCACCCTGCATCTGGATCCATCTGGCCCATGGTAAGGTGTCCCACAGTGAGGTATCACACCAAAGTACAAGCTGGCAGGGGGTTCAGCTTAGAAGAGTTAAGGGTGACCAGCATCCATAAGAGGGTGGAATAAGTCTACCACGTCCCTGCGGGCCAATGTTCAGCACGTGAAGGAGTAAGACTCTAAGCTCAACCTCTTTCCCAGGAAGCTCTTAGCCCCCAAGAAGGGAGACAGTTCTGAAAAACTCAAATCAGCCACCCAGCTGACAGGACCAATAATTCCCATACAGAATGTCTATAAGAAGGAGAAAGTCAGAGCCATCACTAAGAACTTTAAGGTATTTGCCAGTCTTCACATGGCCCACATCAATTTTCAGCTCTTCGGCATATGGGTAAGAAGGGCTAAGGGACCCACAGAACAGGATGCTGAAAAGGAAAAATGAAGCCCTACTGGGGACTTGCAATATATCAGCGGTAAAGCTGGGTCTCCAAAAAAAGGAAAAAGCAGTTAACCAACAATCTCTCTGGGAGTTCAGAACTCAAGTCCAAGAAGTAGAAATGTGACTATCTGTTACAAGCTATTTTTCATATCACTGTTGTAAAGAACAACATGTTTACAAGTTCCCAAGGTGCCACAGGAAGAACACACAAAACCAACCACAAACCTAACTTACAGGGAACCACAGATAAGTGAGGTGGGCAGAGTATTGTAAAAGATGTTATGTGAACCATCTTATAAAAATAATTTCAAAAATTGAATAATGCAAGTACATAAGAGTTACCAACACCTTGACCAGGCGCAGTGGCTCGTGTCTATAATGCCAATGCTTTAAGAGGCCAAGACAGGAGCTCCTGATCACTTGAGACCAGAAGTTCAAGACCAGCCTGGGCAAACCAGTGACACTGTGGCTCTATTTAAAAAAAACAAAAAACAAAACAAAACAAAAAAACAAAAAACTTACCAACACCTATGGAAGAGGCAAGGTTCCACACTGTGTCCTTGCCCATGGCAGGCAAGGTAAGAGATAGACAATTTGGGCAGGAAGCTGGGGTCAAGACCACTGCCCTCTACAGATGGCCCACAAGAAAAGATATGGGGTAGGTAGGCTCATACACTGCAAGTTTGTTAACATGAGAAATCAGGCATCGCATTAACCTTCCCTCCTCTCTTCAGAACCTTATGTTCATAAACACTGTTATATGAAAAAGCTGCCTTTCCTTTTCCTTGTCTTTTCTTTGCCTGGCCCATCTCTAGGTAAGGATTTCTTCCCTCACTCACCCTAGCCTCCTCCATGCCCTCACCTGTCTGACAATGCTCTGGATCAGTTTGTCCATGGTAAAGGCAATGTAGGCATGAATGGTGAACATCTCTCTCAGTGAATCTTCATACTGTGATGAGTCTATGTTGCCATCCAGCAGGCTCCGCACCATGTCCAGGAAAGCTGGGTAATAATCTTCTACATCAACATCCACTGTGGGAGAGATGGGATAGGTGAGGCCTTACCTTGCTAAGAAAAGACTAGGGATAGAGTACAGGGCAAATCCCATAGCTGGCCTAAATGGCATTTGAAAGTATGAACGCCAGGTATTCAAAATGTACTCACTCATTCCAATGTAAACAGAGATGAATTCTGACAGGTGACTACAATCACCAGCACTATCTATCAGAGAGTGACTCTGCAACTTTAACAGTGGCTTCTAATATTCTGACTGACCATGCTAGAAAGATAGTTCTTTATGGTACTGCTGGGCCATTTTAGCAGAGGAAAGTATCCTAGGGAAGCCAGTCCTTCAAAGAGCTGTTGGCTCCCCTGCTGAGAGAGGAACCTGCTCTTCCAGACTGCACAAGAGCATTCCTCACATGGGTCACTTGCTCATAAAGCTATTTCAATGAAGCATAAAGTACAGATGAGAAAAGGCAGACACAGCCATACTCCAAGCACCGGGAAACCTCTTGGGAACAGAAAAACAGGAGTGCAAATTAAACCCTTTATGAATAATGAAGTAATCTGCATTTGTCAAAGTCCTTTTGTTTAAAAATGGATTTGCAACATTGTATTTCACAAATTGCATTAAATCGTCTGTACTTACTGCACATGAATCATTTCAACCACTAGCTAGAATAAATCTCATCAGTTGTTACAGACATTTGGCAACTAGCAGAGAGCACAAGGAATGTTAAAGAGTTTTGCCTTTAGCTTACTAAAGACCCATTTATATAAAGTTCGAAAATAGACAAATCTAATCTCTAGTGTTAGAAATCAAGAAAGTGGAAAAAGGATTGGTTATCAGAGTACTGGTTATGTTTCGTTTCTTGAACATAGGTACGTCTAGTCTGTAAAAATTCACTGAGCTTCAAAATTCTGATTTGTATACTTTTCTATATATATATGCTGTACCGTGTGTGTGTGTGTATATTTTTTTTTTTTGTAGAGATGGGGTCTCACTTATTAACCAGGCTGTTCTCAAACTCCTGGCCTCAAGTGATCCTCCCATATTGGCCTCCCAAAGTGCTGGGATTACAGGTGTGAGCCACTGCACCCGGCCTATACATTGCATTTCAACAAACAGTTGACTAAAATGAAAAGAGTTACAAAACCAACTATTTGTCACTGAGTAATTGGTTACTTGCTAGTCGTGTTTGTGCTGGGGAAAAAATGCTAGGAGCAAAACCGAGTTGTCTCCATTTATCTGAAGTCTGACGAATTCATTAAAAACAGGCAAAACAGGACAATTACTGTTTAAAAGAGGCAACTGGCTTGAGTTTCATCACAGAGTATCACATTGTTTAGGTCCATAGAATAGGTATGGGCTTTAGACTCCAAAATATACCACTGCTATGAAAACTGCTTTTATGCCAGAATGAAGTTTTGAGTCCAAACAAGCTATGGTATGTGTGAGGGTTGGCATTATCAGACAAGACAATATTACGTAAAGCCTCAAACCAGGTTAAGTCCATGACCAAGCTAGGAATAAGCCATTTCATTTCTAATTTCTACCCAAGTAGATTGAATCACCACAATGAGGTCTAAAATTTATCTTTTTCAAGCTAGGACTAGTCCAGATAAAAGCTTTCAGAACTTCCAGTGTCATTAGCTCCTCAACAGAGAGAAGGCTAGGGCCATATCTGGGCTTCCTACATCAGCAACGCTTTTAAAAAAAGAAAAGAGGCCGGGTGCAGTGGCTCAAGCCTGTAATCCCAGCACTTTGGGAGGCTGAGACGGGCGGATCACGAGGTCAGGAGATTGAGACCATCCTGGCTAACACGGTGAAATCCCGTCTCTACTAAAAAATACAAAAAACTAGCCGGGCGAGATGGCGGGCGCCTGTAGTCCCAGCTACTTGGGAGGCTGAGGCAGGAGAATGGTGTGAACCCGGGAGGCGGAGCTTGCAGTGAGCTGAGATCCGGCCACTGCATTCCAGCCTGGGCGGCAGAGCGAGACTCCGCCTCAAAAAAAAAAAAAAAAAAGAAAGAAAGAAAGAAAAGATACACTCCTCAGATTGACTATTTCCTTAAGAGCCCAGAAGAAATCCTTCATGAAAAAGCTTTTGGTTCACAGCTCAAGTACTTAATTTATAAAGTGAACTGGAAGCAGGCAGTACAAAATTACATAAAGTACATGACAGCGTCCTGAACCCTCACTTACTTTACTTTTCCTGGGTTCTACATCTTTATCCCTGTCCTGCCTGTTCTCCATGTCTCACATCACCTCTTGAGTTCCAGTCTCCTTTGCATAAATTATTTCTACATATTAGGAATGAGCCATAAACCCTACTGGTTAAATGGAAGTCCTGCCCAAAAATATGAGAAAATTCTGTTTTAAGCACTAGGAATTTATGTTCTGTCATGGATTGAAATTGTGACAGTTTAGTCTCTATCTGTACTTTGAAACAGCTGGCAGTAACACAGAAATCTGCCATTTGACAAATTAAGTGATACCCTCTTCCCTGGTATGTCCACAATACCAACCACTGACCAAGTGTCCATGATCTAAGCCCTGCATAGGATACTTTGCACAAAGCAACAGCACAAGGCAACTAGCATCTCCATTTTTCATATAAACAGATTCAGAGAGTTTAACCAACTACACAGACTCTAAGGCCTGTGCTCTATTAATAAAAGAAGCAGTCCCAAGTCTAGGTAGCTCTAAAGTCCTCAACCTCACACATCCTCTGTAAATCAGAGGTCTCAGCACTCACTAGGTTCTTTGAGACGTAGCTGAATGGCAGGGCTGTCACTCTTGTCTCGCTTTATGCCCAGCACTTCCCGTTCCCATTCTCTCTCTCGGTTTTCTTCTTCAATTTGTCGTTCAGCTTGGGAACAAATCCGTAGCAGCCTCAGGCAGAGAATCTGGTGCAGTCGCATAAAAATATACCAGTTGTTATTGACATAGAAGAGGTTGTATACTTCATCCATTCCTCTTAATTTTTGAGCTGCTGTGTTACTAAACAGTAACTTGGACTTAGGGGGACTGCTCCCAACACCATTGTGCTTCTTAACTGCCCCTGTGGCTTCATCTACATCCATCTCTTCTTCTTCCTCTTCCTCCACATCTGAGAGATCACCTCTTTGGGCAAAGAGCAAATCTGGAATAAAATGATGCATGATTTGTTTTATCTTATACTTGTCCTCCTTCTGAATGCCTGTCTGCCTCTTCACATGGTGGATAATCAGAGCAGCAGCATCTTCCAGTATTTGTTTGTCTTCATACGCAAGTGAGAGGTGTGGGCCAACAGGTACACCAGCATTCTCCTCCGTAGCCTGCTCTTGCC
The DNA here is from genome assembly GCF_000951035.1 of Colobus angolensis palliatus. NCBI lineage: Eukaryota > Metazoa > Chordata > Mammalia > Primates > Cercopithecidae > Colobus > Colobus angolensis. The sequence goes on along the minus strand of NW_012123931.1, from coordinate 2,645,479 downwards.
TCTGATGGGACAGACACACAAAAATATTCTGTGAGGTGTCTACAGCAACAACATGCCTACGAGACCACACCAGCCATACATTTCATTATCAACTACAGTGTCTATATTTTTCTAATAAAAAACTTAGGACCTGGGGTTGGGAGTGGTGGCTCACACCTATAATCACAGCACTTTGGTAGGCCAAGGAGGGCGATCACTTGAGGTCAGGAGTTTGAGATTAGCCTGGCCAACATGGTGAAACCCCATCTCTACTAAAAATAACAAAATTTAGCTGAACATGGTGGTGGGTGCCTATAATCCCAGCCGTCGGGATGCTAAGGCAGGAGAATCACTTGAACCCATGAGGCAAAGGTTGCAGCACGCCGAGATCATACTACTGCACTCCAGCCTGGGCAACAGAGTGAGACTCTGTCTCCAAACAAAAAACAAAAACAAAACTTAGGCCCGAACCGTAACAATAATTTTTGTCCCTCTTCCAGAAACAAATAGGTAATGACAGAGATGTGGTTTGATGTCAAAATACAGGTACCTTCTATACACCAGTGACTTACAGGGCGAGTGGGACAGAACTGGAGCCATCTTTTTCTTTTTTTTTTTTGACAGGGTCTCGCTCTGTCACTTAGGCTGGAATGCAGTGGAGCAATCCTGGTTCACTATAACCTCCATCTCCCGGGTTCAAGCCATTCTCATGCTTCAGCCTCCTGCATAGCTGGGATTATAGAAGTGTGCCACCATGCCAGGCTAATTTTTGTATTTTTGTTAGAGATGAGGTTTCACCATGTCCCCAGGCTGGTTTCGAACTCCTGGCCTCAAGTGATCTGCACACCTCAGCCTCCCAAAGTGATGGGATTATAGGCGGGAGCCATTGTGCCCAGTGGGACTATCTTTCAAAATTCTGGACTAGTATTTATATAGAGGATATGATATAAGGTCTGGGATTTACTTTACTTTTGGGGTGGGGTACGGAAGGTGACAAAGTAACATCAGCAAAATAGGGAGGATTAAGTTTATTTATTTTATTGATTTTGAGATGGAGTCTTGCTCTGTCACCCAGACTAGAGTACAGTGGCATGTTCTCAGCTTACTGCATCCTCTGCCTCCCGGGTTCAAGACATTCTCCCACCTCAGCCTCCCGAGTAACTGGGACTACAGGTGCACACCACCATGCCCGGCTAATTTTTGTATTTTTAGTAGAGACGGGGTTTCATCATGTTGGCAGGGCTGGTCTCTTAACTCCTGACCTCAGGTGATCCGCCCGCCTCGGCCTCCCAAAGTGCTGTGATTACAGGCGTGAGCCACTGTCCCCGGCCTGATGTGAGTTCACGTAAGAGCTCATTTTACCATTTTTAAAATTCAGGATCACCCCCTCCAGGAATTCCCAATTGCACTGCATTTATGTTTCTATCCATCTGCTAAAACTGAGCCCATGGAAACCAGAATTGATTGCTTATTCATCTCTGATCCTAGCTCCTAGTACTATTTATAGTTCTAGTAGGCATGCTGAATAAGCAAGGATTACAAAGAGTTTGGTGGTCAATGACAAGTTTTGAAGCTTTGGTAAGGAGAGATGGGACTATATGAATACAAGGTATTGTTTGAGGGAAACAGGCAGTGAGAGAAGTGGAAAATGGAGGCAGGAGGTATAAGCTGAAACCAGGATAGTAAACTAGGAAACCAGTCAAATAGCTTAGGTATAAAGGTAAAGTTTAGATTTAAAATAGTAGAATGAGGAATAGAAAAGGCTATGCCAGCTATAAAGCAAGAATCAACAGGTCTTAGAGAGTCTCACCTGCATTTAACAAAGGTAATTTCCAGAAATCAAAGCTGTGCTAAACATAGACTAGAGTCCTCTCACAGATGTAGAAAACCCCAGCTTACCTCATCATAGATACTCTCAATCTCATTGAGTAAGCTCTTAGACCTCAGGACCTTTGTGTCATTCTGTTTAAAGTTGATCCCCTGGTGGTCCAGAGACTTCAAGTAGTATTTCTCATTTTGTTCTCGCCATACTTTGTTAAAGCCTCGCTGAGCTTCTCGCCATTCTTCCTCTTTCATCTTCAACCTAGTGAAGTGGGAAGGGATGGAAACAACACATGGGAATTCAGAGGGTTTAGAAGAAAGAAATTTGCCAGGTTTACTTTCTTTCAAGAAAAGTCAAAGCCATATTAGGTCTGTCAAAATTATTGGCAACTTGGGTATCAAACCAGTCTCAAACTCTGTTTCATGAGGAAATTACTTATCCAAGACTTATTTTGGGGAAATGAGTTATCTCAAAGTCAAATAATTTACCTAGAATGGTTACTTATCAAACAGCATTCCAGGGAATACCTTTGAGATGTAAATATTCCTTGCAAAAAGAGTTCTTGTTTCTCTGCTGTAGGACTTTGTAAAATGTTCACAATGCTAATAGAAACACAAAAGTCCAAGAGCAGAGCACTTGCACAGTTATGTTCCTCTGGATACAGTCTGGAAAATTCTGATCAGAACTGCTTCTAATAACCCAGAAGAGAGCAGACTAAGACAAAAAAACAGCACTAAAACTGAAGAATAACCTATATTTCAAAAGCCAGAAGTTAAATACTATAGGCAAGAAGAAGAACCATCAATCTGTGCCAGCTCTTGAGAGGAAGATGAGGGAGGACAAATAAAATCTGGGTATTTGTGAACTGTGCAGCAAATAAGAATTAGTTTTTACCAGATGATACTGGGAGAACCAAGCTCCTAACAAAGGATTCACAGTGTGGTCAATAATGACATGGGGCTGGGCATGGTGTAGCTGGTGCCTGTAATGCCAGCACTTTGGGGAGGCCAAGGCAGGAGGATTGCTTGAGCCCAGGAGTTAGAGGCCAGCCTGGGAAACATAGCAAGACCTTATCTCTATTAAAAAAAAAAAACAAAATAAAAATTAGCTGGGTGTGGTGGTGTACTCCTGTAGTCCCAGCTATTCAGGAGGCTGAGGTGGGAGGATCACCTGAGCCTGGGAAGTTGCGGCTGCAGTAAGCTGTGTTCTTACTACTGCACTCCAGCCTGGGTGAAAGAGTGAGATCTTGTCTCAAACAAACAAAAAAACCACAAAGATGTTAACAACAGTTAGTCCTGAGTGTGGCAGGAACATGGGTGGTAATTATCTTCTTTTCTGTATTTTAAAATACTCCCCCAGGGTTGGGGAGAAAGAGAGGTCTCATGGGACAACCAGGTTGAAAATGAGAGCCTTATTTAATGGGACACTGAACCAGTAATGAAGTACACACTAAAGCACTAAGGGCACATTTGCTCAGGTACCTTTTAAGGACAATCGGAACAGCAATGGAGGGATTCTTTCTCAGACCATCAATGATATCAGCTGCTTTATCAGCATATATCCTCTGGAGTGCTTTTCTATGGATGACTTCTGATGTGCCCCCAAGGGTGTTGTCCAAGCGAAATTTGGCTTGTTCCTCAGCAGACAAGCGGGAAAGCTTCTTCTGTATTGCTTCCAGAACCCGGATTGTTGCCAGATTGGTCTCTAAAACTACATCAAGCTGAAGAGGAAGACAAAGAAGGGTATGCTCAGGACCCAAATCAGAAGAGAATAGAGTAGTGATTAGAAAAATAAGATAGGGAGCTAAACTCCTTGGATCTGAATCCTGGTTCTGCCCTACTAGCTACGTAAGACTGTTTCTTTATCAGCAAAATAGGGATAACAGCACCTATTAACTCTCACAAGCCTGTTTCTGGATTAAATTACACAATCCACATAAAGTATTCAGCACAATACCTGGCACATAAGAACCACAGGATGAAGCTGGATAAACGGTAGTTATCACCACCACCACCTGCACCGTGTGCTTTGCTTAAGACTACCGATCTTAGACCAGAGGAACCTAACAGGAGATGATGACTTTACTGATACTTTTCCCTGAACTTTCCTGAATTGCTAAGATCCGTTATGAACAAACAATAACAATCAAAACAATACCAAAAGACGGCTCTGTCTTGAGAGTTTTTTTTTTGTTTAACTTGAAATATTTAAATATATTCAAATACTAAAATACTCAATAGCCTTGTTCCACATCCAGTAATAATAAGAGCAGTGACTATCATACCCTAAGGAGTTCACTGTTGTATCTGCGGGTAATGATTTAAATTAAATGAATCCGCATGATTCTTATCGGACTCCTGGCAGCCTATGAGTCTAACTTTTTCCTTAGCTTAAAATAAGGTTCTCTAAATGAAAAACAGAAAATGAAGTAAATGAACAGTCTACAACCAAATGTTTGCAGAGGTGTTCCCTAAATTTTCTTGTTTTGGAAATGTGGTCATCATTTTGTCAATATTTCTGGCCCCTCTTGCTCTCCAATTACTGACAAAAAATGGACTAACTTCCTGGCTCCCTTATGATTGGATAGGGTCATGTAACTAGTTCTGACAAATGAGTTGTTACGAGTTGAGAAGAAGTAATGTTTATCACTTCTAGGCTGGAGCATTTAAAGGTGTGAGATCCTTCTGAGATCTCTTTTCCTCCTAGTGACTAGCAACAATCATAATGGTGGCAATCCCTTGGCCTGAATCCCCGAGTGATTCTGATATGCCAAATCCCCTGCTAAACATCAATGTATATGTAGAATGATTAGAAATTAAACCCACTGGCTTTACAAGTCACTCAGATGTGGGAGCTGTCTGTACTGAAGCATTACTAACCTATCTTGATTGGTAAAAGCATGTTCCTTCAAACTAGCTCATCCCACCAAATCTTAAACACATGCTTACCCCACTTCTTTCATCTTTGCCCTCGTAGTCATAAATGGGAAATGAAGTTGCCTCTCATTTGGAGGCATACCAGTTGAGAGGGGATAGGAACATTCTGTCAAAAACAGATGCCAAGCTCTGCTAATTCATCAGCTAACCTTACTAAACATAAGTAACAAAGAAATGCTTTCTTTTTTTTTTTTTTTT
>NW_012123931.1:2633670-2639463 GCF_000951035.1 Colobus angolensis palliatus | reverse complement strand
GGCGGATCACAAGGTCGAGATCGAGACCATCCTGGCTAATAAGGTGAAACCCCATCTCTACTAAAGAATGCAAAAAACTAGCCGGGTGACGAGGCAGGCGCCTGTAGTCCCAGCTACTTGGGAGGGGGAGGCAGGAGAATGGCGTAAACCTGGGAGGCGGGGCTTGCAAAAGGAGCCAATCAGGCCAGGTATGGTGGCTCAGGTCTGTAATCCCAGCACTTTGGGAGGCCAGGATGGGATGATCACTTGGGGCCCAAGAGTTTGAGACCAGCCTGGGTAATGTAGTAAAACACTGTCTCTATAAAAAACAAAAAATTAGCCGCAGGGGGTGGGAGGCAAGGGGAGGGAGAGCATTAGGACAAATACATAATGCATGTGGGGCTTAAAACCCAGATGACGAGTTGATAGGTGCAGCAACCCCCATGGCACATGTATATCTATGTAACAAACCTGCACGTTCTGCACATGTATCCCAGAATTTAAAGTTAAAAAAAAAAAAAAAATTAGCCAGGCATGGTAGTACATGCCTGTAGTCCCAGCAACTTGGTGGTGGGTAGGGGTGGGGGTCTGAGTGGGAGGGTCACACTTGAGCCTGGAAGGTTGAGGCTGCAATGAACTGTGATTGTGCCACTGCACTGCAGCTTGGGCAACAGAATGAGACCCTGTCTCAAAAAAACAAAACAAAACAAAACAAAGCAATCAATACCAGAAACATGAAAGAAAAATTCCAGTTCTCGTAACAGAGCTGGTTTACTAACCATGGCAAGATACTTGCTAAGGGTAATGATACATACAGATCTTAAATAATTTAAAAACAGTTTCAAGAAAGTACTATAAACCTTAGGATACTGATTTTCTTCACCATGTAAAACACAATAATCTTAAAATGCCATGCAAAATCAAAAGAACTATTATTCAGTCATCAATGGACAATTTCAGTTAAAAGGGCTAGCTAAAGTGGCCTAGATAAGTCACATTTGCCATAAAACATGTACTAATATATTTGACCAATGTACAAAGCATGGAAAGTACCACAACAAGCATTTATCACAGAAGAATGTGAGCCTCTGGCTCTTCCATCTTAATACCCCTCAGAGACAGGTATTAAGACAGTCTTTCCCTGAGCATCTCCCATATCCCCCAACTTCAAATGCCAAAGAAGCTTGTACCTCAAAGCGCTCATCTTCACAACGATAAATATGTTCTTCATATTGAGTCTTCTTGGAACTCACAAAGGTGGAGTCCTCAGACCACGAAGGGAAGGAAACCCAGGTATCATTTAAAACCTTTGGGTAGAAGAAGAGAGACTGAAACAAAAGCCTAAAACAGCTTTCTGGTGATTAAGCATTCTCAATAAAAAGACAAAACTCTAGCGGAGAAATAGGCAACTAACATTACTTCACAAATTTCACCTTTAGCAAGTTTACAAAAAGGTATTAGTAAGAAAAGTGTTCTGAATATAAGTGGAAATATAATTCCAGTGCTTTGGGAGGATGAAGCAGGAAGATCACTTCAGCGCAGGAGGAGTGACCCCATGTTTACAAAACTAAAAACTTCTATTTTTATATTTTTAGCTGGGTGTGAAGGCATGTGTAAGTCCCAGGTACTTGGGAGAATCATTTGAGCCCAGTAGGTTGAGGCGCTATGAGCACTCCAGCCTGGGTGACAAAACGAAATCCTGTCTCAAAAACAAACAAAAAAGTAGAAAACATTTTTTTTAAAAAAAGGACTAAAAGGGTTCTTAATTTCATTATTCATATAAATTCTCAATCCTTGGTACCACCACTCCCTTCCGGAAAAAGCTGAGGACCCAGGGCTGATCGTTGCTAGGGAAGGCCTTACCTCTTTACAGAGAGGAGTCCTTCCTGTACACTTGGGCTGCTGGTAACTCTTTGGTAAGGCTCGATAGCTGGAGCCCAATCGTTTACAAGAAGCATAATCTATCTCCATAGCAATGCCCTCTGTGGCTCGTTCCTTTGGATAAGTTTCCAGATGTACAGACTCCTTATAGCCCAGAAAGTTTTTAAACCAATTAAACAACTCAGGGAATTTCCTGAAGAATCAAACCAAAAAGTGACAAGCAATTAGGGGCATGATGCAGTTATCCTGAGGTATGACTACTACCATCTGGTTTTGGATCAGAAATCTGCTACCAGGGACAAATTATTTCCTGCCTAAAAAGAACTGCTTCTGAGCATTTGGTTCCCCTTTTTCTAATAAAATACTCTCAGATCAGTTAAAGTGGTGATAAAAGAGTTGTACCGAAACCAGACAAAATAACAAACCATTCTTTTGATCAAGAATATTGCTTTAGGCCAGGTGCAGTGGCTCATGTCTATAATCCCAGCAATTTGGGAGGCCGAGGCGGGCGGATCACGAGGTCAGATCAAGATCATCCTGGCTAACATGGTGAAACCCCGTCTCTACTAAAAATACAAAAAATTAGCGGGGCGCGGTGGCAGTGCTTGTAGTCCCAGCTACTTGGGAGGCGGAGGTAGGAGAATTGCTTGAGGCCAGGAGTTTGAGAGCAGCTTGGGCAACATAGTGAGACTTCGTCTCAAAAAAAAAAAAAAATAATAATAATAATAATAATAATGATAATAATTTTTTAAAAAATTCCAGAACTCTGGGAGAGATTTTTCTTGATAAACATCCAGCACTGGTCAGAAGATCAGGAAACCACTAGTCTTGGCCATTAGTCAATAAATACTTAATGCCCTCGCTATTTTCTCATCTCTAGAGCTGGACTAGAAGACTTCTCAGGACTCTTTTGGCACTCACATTTGAGTCAACTGACCTATCTCAAGTAAATTAACTTTGCCTATCACATACTCTCACAAATCAAATATTACCTGGCCTCCATATCATGAATCAGGGCTGAGCCCCTCACTTCACTTACCCCAGGAAAGGAGAGACTAGTTGCACAAGCTCAGCACGAGAGATCACCTCCTGGTTAAAAATAACAAGACAGCGCAGGAAATTTTCATAGGCTTCTGCACTCCGAAGAGCCTTTCGGACCTTATGGAGACAACAGGAAGAAAAAGTTTTTGTTTTTCTTAAAGTGGGGAATTGAAAAGGGCCTTGCTCTGTCGCCCAGGAAGGAGTACAGTGGTGTAATCTCAGCTCACTGCAGCCTCCTACCCTCAACCTCCCAAGGAACTGGGACTACAGGTGTGAGCCACCATGCCTGGCTAATTTCTAAATTTTTTGTAGAGATGAGGTCATATATTGCCCAGGCTGTCCTGTCATTTGTTTTTAAAAATTGGGGAAATCTGTGGCTGGGCGTGGTGGCCCATGCCTATAATCCCAGTGCTTTGAGAGGCCAAGGTGGGTGAATCACTGGAGGCCAGGACTTCGAGACCAGACTGGACAACATGCTGAAACCCTGTCACTACTAAAAATACAAAAATTAGCCAGGCATGATGGCACATGCCTCTAATTCCAGGTACTCAGGTGGCTGAGTGAAACATGAGAATCACTTGAACCCGGGAGGCAGAGGTTGCAGTGAGCTGGGATAACGCCACTGTACTCCAGCGTGGGTGACAGAGCAAGACTCTGTCTTATAAGTAAAAAAATAAAATAAAAATGGGAAATTTGAACTGATATTTTATGATGCTAAGTAATCAATGTTAGTTTTTTTAGATGTGACAATGATTATGTTTGCAAAAAGGAGTTTTTTTTTGGTTTTGTTTTTTAAACACAGTGCAGCTCTGTTGCTCAGGCTGAAGTGCAGTGGTGCGATCTCAGCTCACTGTTACCTCTGCCCCCTGGGTTCAACCAATTCTCCTGCCTCAGCCTCCCAAGTAGCTGGGATTACAGGCATGTGCTGCTACATCCAGCTAATTTTTGTATTTTTAGTAGAGACGAGGTTTCACCATATTGGCCAAGGTAGTCTCAAACTCCTGACCGTAAGTGATCCACCCATCTTCACCTCCCAAAGTGCTGGGATTATAGGCATGAGGCACCGTACCTGGCCACAAAAAGGAGTCATTTTTAAAAGAAACTTACTAAAATATGCATGGATGAAATAATATATCTGCGATTTGTCTCCAAATAAACTGGGATGGGTGGGAATATATATGAAACAAACACGTCGGCTAGGATTGGGAACTGCTAAAGCTGGACGGTAGGTACGTGAGGAATCATTTTACTTTTCTCTTTACGCATGTTCAAAATTTTCCAGCTGGGCGCAGTGGCTCACGCCTATAATCCCAGCACTTTAGGAGGCTGAGGAGGGTGGATCACCTGAGGTCAGGAGTTCGAGACCAGCCTGGCCAACATAATGAAACGCCATTCTACTTAAAAAGAAAAAAAAAATTAGCTAGGCGTGGTGGCGGGTGCCTATCGTCCCAGCGACTCGGGAGGCCGAGGCAGGAGAATCGTTTGAACCCAGGAGACAGAGGTTGCAGTGAGCCGAGATCACGCCACTGTACTCCAGCCCAGGCAATAAGAGTGAAACTCCATCTTAAAAAAAAGAAAAGAAAAAAAAAAAAATTACCGTAGTAACAATTTTTAAAATGAGATCTCGGAGTATACCTTCTCATATGCTTGATTCTCCAGACCATATCAGAATTACCCCGGCTTTTGTTGCCTCTTTTTTTTTTTTGAGATGGAGTTTCACTATTGTTGCCCGGGCTGGTGTGCAATGGCGTGATCTCAGCTCACTGCAACCTCCGCCTCCCAGGTTCAAGCAATTCTCCTTCCTCAGCCTCCTGAGTAGCTGGGATTATAGGCGTCTGCCACAATGCCCAGCTAATTTTTTTTTTGTATTTTTAGTAGAGAGGCGTTTTCACCATGTTGGCCAGGCTGGTCTTAAACTCTTGACATCAGGTGATCCACCAACCTCGGCCTCCCGAAATGCTGGGATTACAGGCGTGAGCCACTGTGCCCAGCCTGTTGCCTCTCTTAACACATGTTTACAGCAAGAATCTTTGCCAAGACTGTTTTAAACTCTGGCAATCTGGAATAATGCTCTCTTAAGATACTTCTGTCCTCTGATCTGGTCTTTTTTCTTCCTCTATTTACAGTATTGAGCATCTTAATACCAAAAACCCAAAAATGATCAATGGCATAGACAAAGCAAAACTAGCCTAGCCAGATTACCAGTCTGGGGCTTCAGTTCCAAAGTAAATATTTAGCACTGTAATTCCTTTGGTGAAGACCACAGACTGCCACCAAACCAAGTGGCTTACCAGCAACCCCTGCTCCAGACTTCCGTATGCTTTTCGTTAACTATTCATCAGTAGACACTATATAGAATCTAGACTTTAAAGCTAAAGATAAAAGAGCACTGTGCCTGTTATACTGTATACCCTATTTACCTTTACTTTTTATTAGCTTTTAAACATACACAAAAGTAGACAGAAATATAACAAACCTATGTACTCAACCCTAACCTCAATGATCTATAGTATATTTTGTTTCATCTATACTCATTTCTCCTACCACTGCATTTTAAACCAAATTCCAGACATTTCATCTAGATACAGTATATATGTTTAAGAAAAAGTACTAAGAAAATGCTATTAAAGGACTGGGTGCAGTGACTCGCGCCTGTAAACCCAACACTTTGGGAGGCCAAGGCAGGCAGATCACCTAAGGTCAGGAGTTCCAGACAGCCCAGCCAATATAGTGAAACCCTGTCTCTACTAAACATACAAAGGCCGGGCGCGGTGGCTCAAGCCTGTAATCCCAGCACTTTGGGAGACCGAGATGGGCGGATCACGAGGTCAGGAGATCAAGGCCATCCTGGCTGACACGGTGAAACCCCGTCTCTACTAAAAAATACAAAAA
>NW_012123931.1:2603338-2633230 GCF_000951035.1 Colobus angolensis palliatus | reverse complement strand
GGGGGGTGGAGGTTGTGGTGAGTCAAGATGGCGCCAATGTACTCCAGCCTCAGCAATGGAGTGAAACTATCTCAAGAAAAAAAAAAAAACCATTACTCTTAGAAATTAACTTATTTTCAGAAGATTCCTTAAGGCAAGGCATGGTGGCTCACGCCTGTAATCTCAACACTTTGGGAGGCCAATGCTGAGGCTGAAGGAGGAGGACTGTCTGAGCCCAGGAGTCTGAGATCAGTCAGGGCAAAACAGTGAGACCCCCCTCTCTCCAAAAAAATTTTAAAAATTAGCTGAGTGTGGTGGTGTGTACCTGTAAGTCCCAGCTACTCAGGAGGGTGAGAAGGATCACTTGAGCCCAGGAGTTCCAGGCTGTAGTAAGCTATGAAAGCATCACTGAGTTCCAGCCTGGGTGACTGAGCGAGACCATCTCTTAAATAAAAAAGGCCAGGTGTGGTGGCTCACACCTGTAATCCCAGCACTTTGGGAGGTGAAGGTGGGCGGATCACCTGAAGTCAGGAGTTCAAGACCAGCCTGGCCAACAGAGTGAAACCCCATCTCTACCAAAAATATAAACATTAGCCAGGCGTTGTGGCAGGCGCCTGTAATGCTAGCTACTTGGGAGGCTGAAGCAGGAGAATCGCTTGAACGCAGGAGGTAGAGGTTGCAGTGAGCTAAGATCACACCACTTCACTCCAGCCTGGGCAATAACAGCAAGACTCCGTCTATAAAAAACAACCCAAGGCCGGGCACGGTGGCTCAAGCCTGTAATCCCAGCACTTTGGGAGGCCGAGGCGGGCGGATGGCGTGAACCCGGGAGGCGGAGCTTGCAGTGAGCTGAGATCCGGCCACTACACTCCAGCCCCGGCGACAGAGCGAGACTCTGTCTCAAAAAAAAAAAAAAAACAACCCAAAAATGTAAAAAAGATTCCTTAATAGCATCTAATATTGAGTCTGTACTAAGTTCAATTGTCTAATTAATATCTTAAAAATTGGCTATTGGCCAGGTGTGCTGGCTCACACCTGTAATCCCAGCACTTTGAGAGGCTGAGGTGGGTGGATCACTTGAGGTCAGGAGTTCAAGACTAGTCTGGCCAACATGGTGAAACCCTGTCTCTACTAAAAACACAAAAATCAGCTGGGCACGGTGGCAGGCGCCTGTAGTCCCAGCTGTTTGTGAGGCTGACGCTAGAGAATCGCTTGAGCCGGGGAGGCGGAGGTTGCAGTGAGCCAAGATCGCACCATTGCACTCCAAGCTGGGCAACAGAGCGAGCTCTGTCTCAAAAATAAAAATAAAAATAAACTTGACGTTTAAATTCAGAATCCAAAGTCTGCATGTCACATTTGGCTTATATATTTCTTAATTCTTAATTTACAACAGCTCCCCTTCCCTACCCTTTTCTTGACATTCATTGGTTGTGATCTAGACTTCTACACTTGTCTAAAAGCACCAACCGCCCAAGCAGACTTTCGTAATGGTTCACATCAGAGCTAAGAACTCAACACTCTTGCAGGATTCTCCTGCAAAAAGCTCACATAGGCACGGTAGACAGAAAGAGATCAGGAGATACCAATCATGGAGATGTTAAATCATCTGCCCTTCTGCAAAACCCAAGAGGCACAAAATAGAGTCAATCACCACAGATCAACCCAGGTTGATTTCTACCAGTGAGAAGTCCAACAGTTCCTGCTAATCATCAAGTTGACTCCAAGGAGCAAATCGCACTTAAGTTTATGTGGCCAAACTAAGGCACCACACAACATCATTTATGCCAATAATCTCAACTCTGGTTGCTCGTTAGAATCACTTGGGTAGCTTTGAAAACATGCAAGTAAATCAAAATTCTCCTGAATGCTATATATATGCATACTACAAATAACTATTACAGCAATAAGATTACAAGTCATCTTAAATCCTCAAAAATTGGTACAGGCACTGGTACTGCCTGCCACACAGACCCGGATATCTACAACAGCGAGCTCCTAACATCTTTCAAGAGAAACATAATACATTTTCTAAAACTCTGTCTTCTGCCCCAAACTGCTTCATAAAACCAAAGCAAACAATGCTACCATTTTTCTAGCTATGCTAATAGTACTAGCAGACTCAAAGGACTCACAACTGGGAAACTATGTTAAAAAACAGAAAGCCCTAATTAGTTTGACACCTTTAAAACAAAACCTTTGGGGGATAAGATGATTTTCTTTTGGCATTAACAGGCACTATCAAATCTAACTCATCAATTACTCACCTTATCAAAAAATAACGATTCTGTTCCACCACCATGTTTGCTGGCATCTGCCATAGAAGAATCCTTTAGATTGAGCAGTTTGGGTTTCTTCTGCAAAAGAAAGATACAAACATGTGAGATTCAAAGAGTGGTTTTCTCTGAATTTTATTTTTGTCTGCAGTTCAATGGTTTCAACACTGAAACCACTGCTGATTAATAATTTGAAACAAATGAGAGAACTCTAACCAACTCACTCCATACTCTCTAAGATTTCTACTCATAAATAGTTTCAACACTGAAACCACTGCTGATTAATAATTTGAAACAAATGAGAGAACCAACTCACTCCATACCCTCTAAGATTTCTACTCATAAATGGTTTCAATGCTGAAACCACTGCTGATTAATAATTTGAAACAAATGAGAGAACTCTAACCAACTCACTCCATATCCTCTAAGATTTCTACTCATATTTTCTATTTCAGTTTGCCTGTTAAGTTTCTTTCTCCAACAGAGGTTCAAAGATCATTCTATGCCGAAATGTTTTCTCCAGAAATGATCATGACATTACTGTGACAAACTTTTATAACAGGCTTACTTTTTCTAGGGGCCCAAAGTAACTTCATTTAGACTCTAATGCCACTGTTTTGTTCTACCAGTTGAGGGAGAAGAGGCTGTTTGTAAAAAGAGCTGGTGCACGTGGCTGAAATTGACAGAAATCAATCTTTAACCCTGAATAATATTTCAAGTTAAAATTTACTTAAAAAGCATAATTTGCTGGGCATGGGGGCTCACGCCTGTAATCTCAGCACTTTGGGAGGCCAAGGTGGGCAGATCATGAGGTCAAGAGATTGAGACCATCCTGGCCAACATGGTGAAACCCTGCTTCTACTAAAAATACAAAAAAAAAATCAGCTGGGTGTGGTGGTGCGCGCCTGTGGTCCCAACTACTCAGGAGGCTGAGACAGGAGAATCACTTGAACCCGGGAGGCTCCATCTCAAAAAAAAAAAAGCATAATTTTTCTAATAGAAGAAATAACTATCTTGCCAGCAATATCCCCTCAGACTAATTTAATATTGTTCTTTTAAAGGGAACCAACAGGCCATGATATAATCCTGTCAAGCAAGGAGTTACTTTTGAAATCCACCACTTACTCTCTACGAAAAAATGCACAAACTTGGTAAGAAGTAGCACATTTACCTTGGCTATCTCAGAGTATACTTTCTTAAGAGCTGCAGCCTCTGCTTACACTGCCTATGCAGAAAGTAGGTGGAGAATTGTAAGCCCACACTATATTCTTTCCACCTGTAGGTAATCAAGAGTGGGCGGACATAAATCCAAGCATGGAGTGTATCTACTGAGCTGATTCTTGCTACCCATATAACTAATTCTCTTTACTGAAGTGAAGAAATAGAAACCATTATTATGTTCAACTTGATTTCAAAAGAAACTATGACAAACACTAATGAAAAAGGATACTTCAAAAGTGTTAGTAACACCTAGTATGTGAGACCTTGTAGTCAGTCACTTACTATTTATCAGTCACCTCTTACTATTAGAGGATAGAAACACCTCTTACTATTAGAAATTTTTGTCATTATTTAATTCTGCAGACACATCCATCTCTTCCATATTACATATTGCTTTGAAATTCACTGAAGAATTCAACATTCAATACATATAACTAGCGCTCTCCCTATCACAGCTGTGTTACATCAAAGAAGGGAGCAAGCTGTGCTTTCTGCAGACAGACCATCAGTGTTAAATGTAATAAAAAACACCATGTAATGAATTACTAATAGGAGTTTAAGACTTCCCTCTGCTACAGCCCAAAGGTCCTGCCTTGGAGATTAAGATGATACAGACAAGATCTGGTAACCCAGCAAAGAACTTTGAGCAGGACAGGGTTCTAGACCAAAGAGACCTCAAAAAGCACATGCACTCTACTCACAAGAGGACCTCAGAGATCATTTATTTCTGAAATAATTCTCAAACTCAAGAATGTTCTTTCTTAACACAAGGCAGATTTAAAGCATCAAATAAGAAGTGGCCAGGCATGGTGGCTCATGCCTGTAATTCCAGCACTTTGGGAGGCCAAGGCGGGAGGAACTCCTGACCTCAGGAGTTCAAGACCAGCCTGGCCAACATGGCGAAACTCCATCTCTACTAAAAATGCAAAAATTAGCTGGGTGTGGTGGCACACGCCTGTAGTCCCAGTTACTTAGGAGGCTGAGGCAGGAGAACTGCTTAAACCCAGGAGGCAGAGGTTGCAGTGAGCCGAGATCATGCCACTGCACTCCAGTCTGGGTGACAGAGCGAGACTCTGTATCAAAAAAAAAAAAGAAGTGAAAAAAATTTTAAGTATTGGAAATTCTTAGTAGCAACCAAAACATTAAAGAAATGACAGCTCATTGCAAAGGAGATAATAAAGAACTCAAAAAAGTACAGTAATCCAAGCAATCAATGTTATTCTAATACTCTTTTGCAAAGCCAGATAAACTTTGCACTGAGTTTCTGTGACACATACTAACTTGCTCCAAATATCTAGGACCCAACTGTTAACGCACTTAAGAACACTTAACCATCTCTAGCGTAGCTCTCCCTTAGAATTGCTTGTGAGCGTCAAAATGAGCAGCTGCTGCCCATTCTCACCTTAACTGGAGGCGTGGTTCCTGTAGGGTGTCTGCGGATCTGGCAGCCATTCTGGCTGGGCCTCTGCGGCTTGTTGTTCAGTTGGGGCTTCTTGACAGTGCCTCCATGATCATTTCTCACAGAATCAACCTTCTCAGCAGTTGTTTTGCTTAAAAGCTGATTAAGACACATGAAAGAGATTAATGCTCTTATCAAAGCAAACAAGTATCATCTAGGAAAAGTCCCCTTCTGAGCACTGTTTTCCAACTTCTGTAAGGTAATAATAATAAATAGTGTAATTCTTACAAAAAAGAAACATACCACGGAGCTGTTGGCATCTGGTAGGAATTGTCCAAACTCTGACAACAAATCTTCTTGGTTTTTAAAGAGACGCGCAACCTGGGCATACACCTCCTGCTCTGTCAACGCTGGAGTGTAGTTTCCTCCAGCTTCCTTGGCATTTCTCTGCTCTTTCTGAGGAATTGCAAATGAAAAGAGATCACATTAAAGGGCTACTGTTTTGAGTCGCTCATCTTTGCACACTTTCTGGAATCACTGTTATCTATTTAGGCTGCATGTAAGAAGAAAGTCTAGGTTCTCAGCACCCGTTCTGACCACAAACGAAAATTTCAAGTTGAGAAAAAAGTGCAAGATGGTGGATGACAATTCCTTTCAAAACTAGGGTAGTAAATTTTTTTGAGATGGAGTTTCACTCGTTGCTCAGGCTGGAGTGCACTCGTCTCAGCCTCCCAAAGTGCTGGGATTACAGGTGTGAGACACCATGCCCGGCCTAGGGCAATAAATATTAATGGCCGGGGGACCACTACCAACTGACAAAACCTTAGAAATTTCTCCTCCTTCTACTGTAGATTAACTAGACTAAATAAGTCACTATCTAACTGTCCCAGATAAAACAGAGCTTCATTTCATGGGATAGTGACTAAAAATCCTGACTGAGGCCGGGCGCAGTGGCTCACACCTGCAATCCCAGCACTTTGGGAGGCCATGGCGGGCAGATCACCTGAGGTCAGGAGTTTGAGACCAGTCTGGCCAATATGTTGAAACCCCATCTCTACTAAAAATACAACAAATCACTTGAACCCGGGAGGTGGAGGCTGCAGTGAGCCGACATTGCACCACTGCACTCCAGCCTAGGCAAAAAGAGCAAAACTCTGTCTTAGAAAAAAATCCTAACTGAATGTTGCAGGGCAATCAAGTCAGGCAAATAAAACTGGCTTTATAGCATGGGTGTGGTGGCTCACACCTGCAATCCCAGCACTTTGGGAGGCCGAGACAGGCGGATCACAAGGTCAGGAGTTCGAGACCAGCCTAGCCAACATAGTGAAATCCCGTCTCTACTAACAATACAAAAAATTAGCTGGGCATGGTGGCAGGCGCCTGTAATCCCAGTTACTACGGAGGCTAAGGCAGGAGAATCACTTGAACCTGGAGGCGGAGGTTGCAGTGAGCCGAGATCGCACCACTGCACTCCAGCCTGGGTGACAATGCAAGACTCCGTCTCAAAAAACAAACAAACAAAAAAACTGGCTTTATAAACACGTATGGTAGTTTCTAACTGGCTGATTTCCAGTGCGAATTAATGGACACAATAATAGTTACTTAAGTTGTTCTTTGACTAGATGGCCTGATTAAGACAACCTGAATGGGCACTCTTCTTACCTGATATGTGTGCAAAATCTCCAGGAATGCTTTGTAGATGTCTGGTTGGCCCTGGAATCTGTTCTTGATCTTATTAACATAGTTGATGGCATGATTAAATTCCACAGGTTGATTGTTCTGCAAGGATGGGGCCGTTCCCAATGAGATTGTCACTGGTGTGTGAGGCTGGACTGGCGGAGAACGTGGGGATGCATACGGTGGAAGTGGGGGAGTCTGCTGACTGGCTGGAGTATGTGCTTGTAGTTGGGAGGGCTAAAAAGAAAAAAAGTCTTTATTCTCCTCAGATGCATAGATGAGTTGATAGAAGGAAAGTTCAAACTAAAGAGAAACAAAGTGTCAACGTATATCCTTTATTTACTCACTCAGGCCAGGCCATTTTAGTCCAACACAAATCATACTGGGCAACAGTGGGAGTTGTAGAGAGTTCAAACATGCCGATACAAATATCTCAGTCTCACATTTTCTAAATAAAACCTTAAAAACTGGAGCCATCTCCAATTACAGTGAAGAATTTTTCATATGCAATGTTTTAGCTTAGTAGCTCAACAAGTATACACAGAAAAAATCTCATTCTACACAGCCTTTCGATGTCAACAAAAAGACAACACCTCAATTGTTGCAGCAGCTCCACATAGTCTTCCATGCCAACTCTGTCCTGCAGAACTGAGATGATGGAAATGTCCTTTATTTGCACTGTCTTAATTACACAGCCACTAGCCACATGTGGTTACTGAGCACTTGAAAGCTAGTGCAAATGAAAAACTGAATTTAATTTAAATTTAAATAGTGCTATGTGGCTAGTGGCTACTGTGTCAGACAGTGTGGTTCTAGACCAAGAACACCCCATCTTCATCATCATCACCATCACTGTTCATTAGATCTTCTACTTAGCTTGATATAATCTGGTAAGTGAAGTAACTTTCATAAAATAACCATGTGGGCAGTAGCACAATTTGACCATAAGAGGATGGTTTCTGTCTGTGCTATCAACTACTACTACACAAAGTCACCACCTGTTGGGATGTTCATGGTTTTATAAGCAGAAACTGTAAAGAGAAAGACCTTGAAAGTTGTTGCTGTGTCGATTTAAATAGATATCTAAGTGGTGTGTAAATGTGAACCATGTCATAGTGAAGTGACTACTGCATTTTTCTCTGATGAAATCTTTGTAACCTTGTGTCTCAGTATCTAAGTCTTATATAAAGGGGAAATGTCAAACGAAGGTACCTTCTAGGGATGCATTCACATTTATGCAATATTTTCCAAGTGCTCACCTTGCTGACTTTGGCAGGTGGGGGCTGAGGAGCTGGCTGGGCAGGAGCTGGGGCTGACTGGGTTGAAGGCTGGGAAGGATGTTGGGGTGGTGGTTGAGGCTGGGGCTGGATGCCATGGGTGGGAATCTGATGAACCTGGCCAGGAGTTGTCACATTCACCATGTCATTGGTCTGCACCTCAATTTTGTAGCCAGGGGGCAAGAAGGTGTTGAATCCCATTATCAGATCGGGGTGGCCTTTGAATAGCTGGGACACACGACTAATCACTCCTGGGGTGTCGATGCTGATAAAAAAACAAAAAGAAAAGTGATGAACTGTAAGCTTGACAAACACCCTGGTCATAAAAAATTTCACATTTCTTTTTTCTTTTGAGATGGAGTCTCACTCTGTCACCCAGACTGGAGTGTAGTGGTGCGATCTTGGGATCCTGGCTCACTGCAACCTCCGCCTCCCAAGTTCAAGTGATTCTCCTGCCTCAGCCTCCCAAGTAGCTGAGATTACAGGCATGTGCCACCACACTTGGCTGATTTTTGTATTTTTAGTAGAGATGGGGTTTCACCATGTTGGCCAGGCTGGTCTCGAACTCCTGACGTCAGGTGATCCGCCCACCTCAGCCTCCCAAAGTGCTGGGATTACAGGCATGAGCCACCTCACTCAGCCAAAATTTCACTTCCTATTAGGTTTTCTCTAAACAGGAAAACAGATAATCTACGCATTTTAAAATTAACACACAAAGAACTCTGAGATTCAAAGATACTCGGCCACAATTTATTTTTTTTTTTTGAAACAGTGTCTCATTCTGTTGCCCAGACTGGAATGCAGTAGCATAATCTTGGCACACTACGGCCTCCGCCTCCCAGGTTCAAGCGATTCTCCTGCCTCAGCCTCCCATGTAGCTGGGATTACAGGCACCCACCACCATGCCCGGCTAATTTTTGTAGTCATCAAAATTTTGAACAGAATGTATGTTCATGGTAATAATCCTACCAAGCAGATACTCAGACAATACACAGAAAGCTACATATCCCAAACAAGATCCACTCTTTGATATATCAGTATATATCATTTCAGCACAAATCTACATTGTTCAGATGAGTTACAACAGTGAACTATGAGTACAACAGTTTACAACAGTGAACCATGCCAGAATGTAAGAGTATCTAAATCAATTCAGAAACCAAGTAGCCTAAATCACTACTAGTGCTACTTCCCTGATTGAGACAAAGCACTGAAAAACTTTAGTTAACAAAAATTTACCAATAAGGATAAAACAGTCTAGTGGCCATAATTTCCATCAATAAAGGAATGCATAAAATAAAGGCATGATTTTGAAAATTCAGCCACAGAAAGGAGCATCCTTTATCTTCCAGTAAATAAACTATCTTCTCCTTTCCAAAATCAATATGCCAGATACAAAGCTTGAGTACAATCACACATCTTTTACCTCTGAGATTTAAATTCCTTCATGATGTCAAGGAAATCATTGTAGACCTGAGGCTGACTACCAAATTGCAGCTTCACCTGGTCAAGATAAGACAGCGCATCCTCCACCTGAGGCAGGGATAAATATCAAGGTTATAAAAAGAAAGTAAGCTCACAATTACAAAAAAAAAATTATGCCTAAGTATGCTTAACACAGTAAATGAAATAAAAATATATTAAATATATACTTAAAAGTTAGTATGGATGTCAGTAATAAACTCAAGCTTAAAATAATAATCAATTCATAAAATCTGTAGCCTTGCCTTGGATAATTTTGAACAGAATAATCAGTGAAGAATAATTACAATGATATGTCATTTATTCATTAATTCATTTCATAAGTATCTATACTAAACTGCAACATGCCAGGCCCAATGTGAGTACCAAGGATTCAATGACAAATAATTTGTAGCCCCTCGTCTACAGACGTTTGTTTGTATGTAGTCAGGAATCATAACACAGCGGGTAACCCAGTAACACTCAATGCCTGGAGATGACATGGGAAGGACACGTCTTCCCCACCAAAAAAGTGAGGCTTCCCTAGGAGGTAATATATAAACTGAGACCTAAAGATGAGTATAAGCCAGCAAAAGTAAAGACCAGTGAAAAAAACCAAAGGCAGCGGCATGGGCAAAATCCTAGACAGGATACGATATGGGATATTTAGAAATCTGCAAAGTTTAGTTTGGCTGGAGGATCTGTAGTGAAGAGGAGCACTGGAAGGAAAAGTAACAAGATGAGACAGAAAAAAAAGTAGGATCTAGATTCTGAAAGGATTTGTAAATCTTGTGAAAAAGCAATTTAGATTTTTATCATCTGCATTTTCGTGTACGCAATTTGACTGTAATGTTGAGAAAAAATTGGCACAAGAGCAGAAAAGACTGAAAGGAGGTAGGAAGACCAGTTATGCTACAAGAATAAATGAACAACTCCTGTGAAAACAGTGGCTTGAAATATAGTACTGGCCCAGAACAACAGAGACAACTGCATAGATAAAAAAGCTTGTTGGGTAGCAGAAGTGACAGGATTGGATAACTGACTGAATAGGAGAGCTAAGGGAGAGCCAGCATTCAAAAGTGATCCACTACAGAGCACTGTGAGGAAGAAGAGGCCAGAGTGACTCTTGGACCGATCAAAGCTCGCATGCCACTGCATCCCGCACCCAGCCGTTACATCCTCCTGCATCACCACCACACCCAAGAGAAAGCCTGAAGGGGATGCTAAAGGAGATACAGCCAAGGTGAACAATGACCCAGAGAAGATCTGCAACGTTGTCTGTTAAACCTGCTCCTCCAAAGCCAGAGCCCAACACTAAAAAGGCCCCCGCAGGCCGGGCGCAGTGGCTCACACCTGTAATCCCAGCACTTTGGGGATTTGAGGCTCATCTGAGGTCAGGAGTTCAAGACCAGCCTGACCAACATGGAGAAACCCATCTCTACTAAAAATACAAAAATTAGCCAGGCATGGTGATGCATGTCTGTAATGCCAACTACTTGGGAGGCTGAGGCAAGGGAATCACTTGAACCCAGGAGGTGGAGGTTGTGGTGAGTCGAGATCATGCCACTACACATCAGCCTGGGCAAGAGTGAAATTTGGTCTCAAAAAAAAAAAAAGAGTCCCCCGCAAAGGAGAGCGAGGAGGTGCCCAAAGGGAAAAAGGAAAATGCTGACACTGGCAGGGAAGGGATTAACCTTGCAGAAAATGGAGATGCCAAAACAGACCAGGCACAGAAAGCTGAAGGTGCTGGAGATGCCAAGTGAAACGTGTGCATTTTTGGTAACTGTGTACTTCTAGTAACCGTAAGGTTTGAACTATAAAGTTATGAAGTTTGTAAATTTCGAAATACCATTGTTTAAATCAAGATTTTTTAAAATGCAGAATTTTGTTTTGCTTTTTCTAAAGCTGTGTTGTTAGCACACAGAACACTTCATTGTTGTTTTGGAGGGAAGGATCACAGGTCATTAATAGAATATCTTTGAAGCTGGACTGATGTGGGGAAAACACCTTTCCCTTCTAGTTTTGAGAGACTTCCTCTTGGCTTATAGGAGAAGAAATTCCCTGACTTTATTTATGTATTTATGTAGAGATGGAGTTTTGCTATTGTTGCCCAGGTTGGAGTACAGTGGTGCAATCTCAGATCACTGTAACCTCTGCCTCCCGGGTTCAAGTGATTCTCTTGCCTCGGCCTCCTGAGTAGGTGCGGTTACAGGCGCCCGCCACCATGCCTGGCTAATTTTTTTATTTTTAGTACAGAAGGGATTTCACCACATTGGCCAGGCTAGTCTCAAACTCCTGACCACAACTGATCCACCAGCCTCGGCCTCCCAAAGTCCTGGGATTACAGGTGTGAGCCACCATACCCAGCCTAGATTCCCTGACTTTTGACACACGCGGCCACCTTGGCCCAAACACCTTGTGTGATGGAAAAACAAATTCATTTTTACGTCCTGTTCTCCCTTCCCACCTTCACACACTTAACTGCCTTATACCCAGACACCTGTTAGGACCTAACCCCCAGTAATTGGTTACCAGTGTGTGTCAGGTAGTTAAACTTTCCAGTCATGCCACTGAAATGGCAGCCCTCAAAAGAGCAGTGGTTCCTTTTCTAGACTGTGGATCTTCAGATAAGTCCCGCCATTTTCATTTCACTTCCTGAAAGTCAGGATCGACTTGTGAAAAGTTGTTAAACAACATGCTAAATGTGAAATGTCAACCTTCACTCTAAACTTGCCCTGTTCAGAGCATCAAATGAGGAATTCACTGGGTTTTATAGTGGCTTTTCGTGTTTTTTTTGCTAGTTCATTGTTAAGGACTGTCCATGTCCTGCCTGAAATACCATGACTGTTTATGGAAAGTATCTTTAAAGCCGGATACAGTTTGGCCTGGGGAGAAAAAAAAGTGACCTATCACAAAGAAGAACAGGTTGGAAAGGCTACGCTATGAGTCTGATTTAGGACAAAGACACCCAAAAGAAATCCCCACTAGGTGTTTCCTATTTACTCTGAGATGAGTAAGTTTTTTTGGTGGTTTAATTGAAGCCTAAATATTTAAAATTATACAAAATATCAGGTTTAAGAAATTTCAGGAATAAACATTTGACGTGATTTAAGCCAGTCTTTTTCTTTTTTTTTGAGATGGGAGTCTCGCTTTGTCTCCCAGGCTGGAGTGTAATGGTGCAATCTCGGATCACTGCAACTTCCGCCTCCTGGGTTCAAGTGATTTTCCTGTCTCAGCCTCCTGAGTAGCTGGGATTCCAGGCTCATGTTACCACATCCAACTAATTTTTTTTGTATTTTTAGTAGAGATGGGATTTCACCATGTTGGCCAGGCTGGTCTTGACCTCCTGATCTCAACTGATCCGCCCGCCTCAGCCTCCCAATGTGCTAGGATTACAGGTGTGAGCCATCACACCTGGCTAGGCATAGATAGTCTTTTGATTTGTTGCAAAATGGAACATTTACATTCAAGTCAATCAGTAATTGGTGCTATGGTCTGAATGTGTCCCGCAAAATTCTTACATGGACACTTAATCACCAATATGATGATACTAAGAAGTGAGGCCTTCAGAAAGTGATTGTGGAGCCCCCATGAATGGGATTAGGGACCTTATAAAAGGGCTGGAGTGAACCAGTGTTGGTCCCTCTGGCCCTTCTCCCTTCCACAGCGTGAGGACACAGCCTTCAGGCACCATCTCAGAAACAGAGTTCAGGCCCTTACCAGACACCAAACTGGCACCTTGATTTTATTTTATTATTTTATTTCATTATTTATTTTATTTTTTGAGATGAAGTCTTGCTCTTGTCACCCAGGCTGGAGTGCAAAGGCGCGATCTCAGCTCAACGCAACCTCTGCCTCCTGGGTTCAAGCGACTGTCCTGCCTCAGCCTCCTGAGTAGCTGGGATTACAGGTGCCTGCCACCACACCTGGCTAATTTTCATATTTTTAGTAGAGACGGGGTTTCACCATGTTGGCCAGGCTGGTCTAAATCTCCTGACCTCGTGATCCGCCCGCCTCGGCCTCCCAAAGTGCCGGGATTACAGGCGTGAGCCACCACGTCCGGCCTATTTATTTATTTTGAGACATGGTCTCACTCTGTCACCCAGGCTGGAGTGCAGTGGCATAATCTCGGCTCACTGCAACCTCCACCTCCTGGGTTCAAGCGCTTCTCGTGCCTCAGCCTCCAGGAGCAGCTGCAATTACAGGTATCTGCCACCATGCCCACCTCATTTTTTTGTATTTTCAGTAGAGACAGGGTTTTACCATGTTGGCCAGGTTGGTCTTGAACTCCTGACCTCAAATGATCTGCCCACTTCAGCCTCCCAAAGTGCTGGGATTATAGGGGTGAGCCACCGTGCCCGGCCAGCACCTTGATTTTAGATTTCCCAGCCCTCAGAACTTCTCCAGAACTGTGAAAAATAAAATGCTATTATTTAGAAATAGATTATCTAGTCTCAGGTATTTTGTTATAGCAACACTAATGGATTGAGACAAATGGCTTTTTTTTTCTTTTTGAGCCGGAGTCTTGCTCTGTCGCCCAGGTTAGAGTGCAGTGGCACTTTCTCAGCTCACTGCAAACTTCATACCACTCTCCTGCCTCAGGCTCCCAAGTAGCTGGGGCTACAGGCGTCTGCCACCATGCCCAGCTAACTTTTTTTGTATTTTCAGTAGAGACGAGTTTCACTGTGGTAGCTAGGATGATCTCGATCTCCTGACCTCGTGATCCACCCGCCTTGGCCTCTTAAAGTGCTAGGATTACAGGCATGAGCCACCATGCCTGGCCCCAAGACAAATGGCTCTTTAAGAGTTCTTCAGACTTTCATTATGGCCATGGGTTAATCAGTGTTTCAGTGTTGCTAGAAACCAGATTCTATACTTGGTCAATACCCACTTGTTTGATGGTTAGTTTTTCTATACAAATATTATGACAATTTCTGTTGAAATTCAATGGACTATTTTAATTCATATTCTGAACTTTCCATACTGAAATATTTCATTAATGACCAACTTAAGTGAACACAAAATGCAGTAAGTTTGCAAAAGGAACCAAGACTCTGGAAGATATTTAAGAAAAGGATGCATCAATACACAACAAAAGAAGAGTTATCAGTAAGATATGGTATGGTATAAGGTAACTACTGCAGAGAAAGAAAAAGTACAGAAACCCAAAAGAAAGCAATTATGTGTGATAGGTGTATGTCTGAAACAAAAAGGTACTGAAAGTCACAACAAACCACTGTTTAAAAACTAGTTCTAGGCCGGGTGTGGTGGCTCACACCTGTAATCCTAGTACTCTGGGAGGCCAAGGAGGGTGGATGCCTTGAGGCCAGGAGTTTGAGAGCAGCCTGGCTAACATGTCAAGACCTGTCTCTAGTAAAAAAAAAAAATACAAATATTAGGCGTGGTGGTGCACGCCTGTAATCCCAGCTATTTGGGAGACTGAGGCATGAGAATCACTTGAACCCAGGTGGGGGAGGGTACAGTGAGTTGAGATGGCGCCACTGCACTACAGCCTGGGCAACAGAGTAAGACTCTGTCTCAAGAAAAAAAAAGGTAAAATAAAAGTTATAGAATAACCCTATGCTTTAAAAACCCTGAATGACACTCACATAATAAATAAGACACCTACAAGTAAGAATAGTGAGGAAATTATCTCATCACCCAAAGCATAGTCCAACTCTTATATAAACTCTCTTTAAATGCATGTATACAGTTCTAGGAAGCACAACTTAAAAAACAAAAAAGAAAATTGGATGTAGTTGTTTAGAAGCTACAGATTTAAGGAAGCACTTGGGGAGACCCTTAGACTCTGCTGATAAAAAGTTTCATAGCTCACTTGAACAGGGATTTACTATTAAGGCCCTGAATCTCCTGAAGTCCACAATCTTGTTGGAGAGAAAAACACAAGCAACTATAAAGAGAACCTGATAAACATGTACCAAATATCACTGCTGCTGACATTCAATAACTAAATAACACCAAACATGCCTCAAATCGCTCAAATCCCTTCTTGTCACCACCAATCTACCAAAGACAAAAAGAAAAAAAATAGACTATGTTGAGGCTTGAAATAATGTGTAAGCATTCTCACTGAAAGTTTTTCTTTTCTTTTTTTTTTTTTGAGATGCAGTTTCGCTCTTGTCGCCCAGACTCGAGTACAGTGGTATGATCACGGCTCACTGCAACCTCTGCCTCCTGGGTTCAATCAATTCTCCTGCCTCAACCTCCTGAGTAGCTGGGATTACAGGCAAGCGCCACCATGCCTGGCTCCTTTTGTATTTTTAGTAGAGGCGTGGTTTCACTACATTGGTCAGGCTGGTCTTGAACTCCTGACCTCAGGTGATTCACCAACCTCGGCCTCCCAAAGTGCTGGGATTACAGGTGTAAGGCACCATGCCCAGCCTATAATATTGTGGAATATAAATGACTTACTGAAGTTGATTCAAATGCTTGTAATGCATTTTAAGACTGATCCAAAAATGACAGGCAGTGTGGGAATACTGGGTTAAATTACATGGAGGTACAAGAAGCATTTTACCTCTCCTCACTAGAAAGGAAATTCAACAAGTTATTTTATGTCGGAATATAGTCAAGAGCTTGTGACTAAAAGAACACAGCAAGAAATCCTAACTCTATCCATGACTCACTCTATAACCCCAAATCCAAAACCCTTCCTTGTTTCCTTGCCAGTTTCCGTAAAGCAAACAAAACATAATCCATATACTTATACCAAAGAGTCCTGTGAGGAAGGTGGATAAAAACTGGTGTTGTGCTTTGACAGGGCTGATTGAAAAAGGTCATAGAAATAAATATGTTTTTGTTAGTTTAATAAGCAAGTTTATAAGCTATTTTGCAACATTAAAGCATATCTAATGAACATTAAAGCATATCTACTGTCATAGAGTGTTAATACAGAATTAAATCACATGCAACCAAGTTTAAAATAAAATATTTTCAGGACTTAGTAAAGTGCTAAACCCACAGCAATAATACATTTTGGTACACAGTCATCACTCTACAAGAGACTGAAAATGTTTTAAAGAAAACATCAATATTCCTTATACACATTTTCCCAAAGACAGAATTCAGAGTGAAGCTTCAGGCCTAAAAAATCTGCGCTCTCTTTAAAAGGCTACGCATTAGTCAATATTATGTAAGCCAACAGAGAGAGTAAATTTTACAAAATTACTCTAAATCACTTAGCTTTGCTGTACTTTATAACATTTATGTAGCATTTAATATTCTTAGGCCAATATTAAACAAGTTCCCAAGAATCCACACCAATGAGGGCAGGAATCATGAAGAACTAAAGTAAGTATCACGGAAAACAGAAGAAAGAACTATTTGCTGCATCGTGTCCTTAGAGGGTTTATTTTTCATTCCTGCCTACAAGCAACATAAGTAGGCTGCCATAACCAAATGAAGACTTAACATCTCTTCAGAGTTCCACCATTTATTATTTCCTGAACTTAATTTTATATAAATGTAAAATTAGAAAAATTGAAACCTGAACACTTGCTGCAACAATCACATATTTTGAAAAGTAACATTCAAGTGGTCAGAGATACAAGGTTAGCTGGGAACACAAGCTTCACTTCTCCAGGGATGCCTTATGAATTTCAAAGCACTAAAAACCTACCACACATACTCAGCAGAAAATATGAATACACTGATAATTCATTCACAGTTACAGTTTTCCCTAAACTTTATCAAGATTCCCCCCAAAAAGGAGCATATGTTTACTAAGGATGGACCTGACGATGTGAGTCAATTCAGCTATTTATAAACAGGAATAAAAAGATAAAGGTAATAAGAACATTACAGGCATGAGCTGGGCATAGTGGCTCACACCTGTACTCCCAACACTTTCGAAGGCCAAGGTGGGAGAATCACTTGAGGCCAGTAGTTTGAGACTAGCCTGGGCAACACAGTGAGATCCCCATCTCTGAAACTAAAAATTAAAAAAAAAAAAAAAATTAAAAGAATTTAAAAAGATTCAACTGTAAGACATACTACTGGGCCAGTTTACTGTACAAACCTGTAGCCAATCATATATGTGCTCAATAGAGAGTTCAAAAGGAAGCAGTCAAAAAATGAATTTTGAGGTTTATTTTGTATGAAAATGGCCCCACAATCCTGGTAACATTTGAGTGACATGCATTTCATACAGTTCAAAAACATCTGAGTATATTCTTCTCTGGATCAGGCACTGGTGCCAAGATAGGAAATGTAAGCAAATTTTACAAAACAAAAACAGCAAAACTTGTGATTCGACAGCTAGTATCTCAGGTTAGAAGTTGTACCACCACAACCGACAAGCTGCAGCCAGTATTTCCTGCTAAAGATAAACTTTTTGACCTAAGAAAAAGAGCTGAATACCACCTTCAGCCTCTGAAATTGCTGCTGTCCTTGCACTGGTGCAACTGGTGGGGCTGGATGAGCGTGACTCTGGACCACCTGGCCTCCATGGGGTTGCACAGCTGTTGGGTGATGATGGCTGCCATGAACTGCTGCTATGGCGGGCCCATGACTGCCGGAGCTCTGTGGCATGGCTGAAACCTGGGGTGAACAGAATACAGACAGGAAACTTCAAGGCTTGTATATTCTTCCCCAAATGTGTCTAAATAACTAACACAAATGTACAAAGATAATTAATTGGAAACCCAAATTTCTGCTGGGCATGATGGCTCATACCTATCTCACCTACATGGGAAGATCGCCTGAACTCAGGAGTTCAAGGCTACAGTGAGCTATGATCATGCCACTGCACTCCAGCTTGGGCCACAGAGTGAGATCATGTCTCTAAAAAGAGAAAAGAAAGCCTGGGCAACATAGTGAGATACCATCTCCACAAAAAATAAAAACTTGGCCAGGTGTGGTGACATGCACCTGTGGTCTCACCTACTCTAGCGGCTAAAGGAGGACTGCTTGAGTCCAGGATTTCAAGGCCGCAGTGTGAGCTGTGATCATACCACTGCTCTCTAGCCCGGGTGACAAAATGAGACCCTGTCTCTTAAAAAAAAAAAAAAAAAACAAAGAAAAGAAAAAGAAGGAAACTCAAATTTTCCACAAAAGGAACTGGCTAAATACATTACAGCCCACCCAAGTTATAACCGAATTATTTGTAGCTATTAAAAATTATATAGTTTAGCTGGGAACAGTGGCTCACACCTGTAACCAGCACTTTGGGAGGCCCAGACAGAAGGTTCATTTGAGTCCAGGAGCTCGAGACCAGCCTGGCAAACGTGGCAAGACCCCGTCTCTACTAAAAATACCAAAAAAATTAGCTGGATATGGTAACATGCATCTGTAATCCCGGCTACTGGGAGGCTGAGGCATGGGAATCACTTGAACCTGGGAGATGGAGGCTGCAGTCAGCTGAGATCACGCCACTGCATTCCAGCCTAGAAAACAGAGCAAGACTCTGTCTCCAAAAAGAAGAAGAAGAAAAAAACTACACAGTTTATCTCAAACTGTCTGTGGTAAAGGATGAATGTTTTTCTTAAAATTCCAATCCATCAGGGACCACAACTTTTATAAAAAACCAGTAAAAATAAATTACTATGAAAGTGAAAATAAAAAATACATAAACCCCCCAGGCATGGTGGTTCATGCCTGTAATCCCAGCACTTTGGGAGGCCCAGGTGGGCGGATCACCTGAGGTTGGGAGTTATTGAGACCACCCTAACCAACATGGAGAAACCCTGTCTCTACTGAAAATACAAAATTAGATGGGCGTGGTGGCGCATGCCTATAATCCCAGCTACTCAGGAGGCTGAGGCAGAAGAATCGCTTGAACCAGAGAGGTGGAGGTTGCAGTGAGCCGATATCACACCATCACACTCCAGCCTGGGCAACAAGAGTGAAACTCCATCTCAAAAAACAAAACAACAACAACAAAAAATAAACTCGTAATTTTTTTTCTTGCCTTTTTATTGAGACAGGGTCCCGTTCTCTCACCCAGCCTGGAGTACAGTGGTACAATCATGGCTCACTGTAGCCTTGACCTCCCCAGGCTCAGATGATCCTCCCATCCCAGCTTCCCGAGTAGCTGGGACTACAGGCATGTACCACCATGCCTGGTTAACTGTCGTACTTCTTGTAGAAACAGGGTTTCACCATGCTGCCCAGGCTGGTCTCGAACTCTTGGGTATGGAGTCCACCTACCTTGGCCTCCCAAAGTGCTGGGGTTATAGACATAAGCCACTGTGCCCAGACTGTAACTTTCATTACTGGATTTTACAAATAAAAAATGATCATGTCCAATTGCTAGAATAGTTTCTAAACACTCTCAATTTCTATACTTATGCCATTACAAACTAGTAACAAAGGATACAGATTAGCCATTTGTAAGCCACACTTTCAACAGTGATATAGAGATATATTTGAATCTGAAAAAAAAAAGGTTCATAATCCACAAGTTGAATGTATTCATGTACTGTATATAGAATTAAACTTTTAAATAGTTTTTTAACGCACATTACACTGGGTGACAGAGGAAGACCCTGTCTCAAAAAAATAATAAAAGCACATTACAAAGCGGTATGATAAAAAGATTTTAAACCTTAGACAACTAATATATAGCAAAATGTTAGCATTTAATCTTGTGGTTACAGAATTAAAGATGACTCTTACTTTGTTTCTTTTTGTTTTTTTGTTTTTGAGACAGTCTAGCTCTGTCGCCCAGGCTGGAGTGCAGTAGCACAATCTTGGCTCACTGCAACCTCTGTGTCCCAGGTTCAAGCGATTCTCCTGCCTTAGCCTCCTGAGTAGCTGGGATTACAGGTGCCTGCCACCACACTCAGCTAATTTTTGTATTTTTAGTAGAGACAGGGTTTCACCATGTTGGTCAGACTGGTGTCGAACTCCTAACCTCAAATGATTTACCTGTCTTGGGCTCTCAAAGTGCTGGGATTACAGGTGTGAGCCACTGCGCCCAACCTACTTTGCTTATTTTGCTTATCTTGATTTGCTATGAGCTTTATATCTAATGTAAAATAAATTTTTTACCCAAATTGTTGATGGTTTGGCCTCAAACAAATGTCTTTTCTATTCTTTTATCTCAACCTTTCTCTTGTCCTCTTATAAGTTTGAGGAAATAAAAGCCAAAACCACTTTCCTTCTATATCTATTGCAAGAAGTGCTATAAAACATTTTCAGAACTTTTTTCCTTTTTCAGAACTGTTGATCACCACAGAAGACAACAATCTGTCCAAATGCCTGAATGCCCCGTCCCCAAAATAAGGAGACTAAATAACATGAAACTTACTTTCTCTCAACAATGTTAAGTTTTATACCACAATTTAAAGGGAGAATAAAACTTTTTTTCAAATCCTCACATTTATAAAAATTATCCTGGAGGGAGAAGAAGAAGTGAGAGATAGGGAGAAACCAAGTGACTATGCATAAATCCACAGAAACGATACAAGGCATATTAAAAGTAAAAAGAAACTATTTAGACAATTCTAAAAGCTCTAAGGTACCTCAAAGATGGGCTATTATTCTGAGCTTCTATATTCCAGTATGCATGTTCTTTACAGGGTTTACAGGCTTTTACTAGACTGACTTATACAAGCACATTATAGTTTCCATTCAGAAGAAATGTAACTATCCCATATGTAGAAAACAGTCATTAACCTGTTTAGATAATGAAAGTAATCACCCAAGGTAAACAAGCAACTTTCTTTTCTTCCAAGTCCTAAAAGATGCCATCTGTTGGCAATCTTCTGACTGCTGCCCCAGCCCCACAGGAAGGGATCAGACTGCTTCAAGGGGACTCCTGAGGAAGAGTGATGCCTCAGGAATCACCATTTCCTGCTTCAGCTGCATTCCCTCTTCTTTGCATTTTTATACTAAATTCCTAGAAATGGAATTGCCAGGTCAAAAACTAACAAAATAATCTGACACAAACTGCCAAAACGTTTTTAAAAAAGATTACCTCAGTTTATATTCCCAGTACCCATACATTTTTAAGGTCACTAACAAATGAGGTTGAAGGTCTCTCCAGACCAGTTATATGTTGAAGTAGAAAGATATCCACTATATATTAAATGAAAAGAGCAAACAGCAGACCAGTATGTAACTGGGCAAGACCAGCCTGGGCAACATGGCAAAATCCCGTCTCTACAGAAAAAATACAAAAATTAGCCAGGTGTGGTGGCATGCATCTGTAGTCCCAACTACTTGGGAGACTGAGGTGCGAGGATTGCTTGAGCCCAGGAGATGAAGGGTGCAGTGAGCTGAGATCATGCCACAGCATTCCAGCCTGGGTGAGAGTGTGACTCTCTCTCAAAGAAAAAAAAAAAAAAAAAGGTAAATTTAGATAGCTAGATAGATTGATATACATATGCTTGTATATGCATACAAAACTGGATACCCAAGAAATTCACCAGTGGGAGAAAATCTGAGGCGTGACAGAAAAAAGTCATTTTATATCCTTTTTTTAAAAAAATCAAAGTGTGGCAGGGCGCAGATGCTCACGCCTATAATCCCAGCACTTTGGGAGGCCAAGGCGGGCAGATAACTTGAAACCAGAAGTTTAAGACCAGCCTGGCCAACATGGCAAAACCCTGTCTCTACTAAAAATACAAAAATTCGCCAGGCATGGTGGTGTGCGCCTGTAATCCCAGCTACTCAAGAGGCTGGGGCACGAGAATCACTTGAACCTGGGAGCCAGAGGTTGCAGTGAGCCAAGATCATGCCATTGCACTCCAGCTGGGGTGACAGAGCGAGACACCATCTCAAAAAAATAAAATAAGGTCGGGTACAGTGGCTCACGCCTATAATCCCAGCACTTTGGAAGGCAGACACAGGCGGATCACCGGAGGTCGAGACCAGCCTGGCCAGCATAGCAAAACCCCATCTCTACTAAAAGTACAAAAATTAGCTGGGCGTGGTGGTGCACGCCTGTAATCCCAGCTGCTCGGGAGGCTGAGGCAAGAGAATTGCTTCAACCTAGGAGGCAGAGGCTGCAGTGAGCCAAGACTGCACCACTACACTCCAGCCTGGGCAACAGAGATTCTGTCTCCAAAAAAATAAAATAAATAAAATAGGCTAGGCGTGGTGGCTCATGCCTGTAATCCCGGTACTTTGGAAGGCCAAGAGTGGCGGATCACCTGAGGTCAGGAGTTCGAGACCAGTCTGGCCCACATGGGGAAACCCCATGTCTAGTAAAAATACAAAAAATTAGCCAGGCATGGCAGCAGGTGCGTGTAATCCCAGCTACTCAGGAGGCTGAGGCAGGAGAATCGCTTGAGCCCAGGAGGCAGAGGTTGCAGTGGGCCAAGATCACACCACCGCACTCCAGCCTGGGCAATAAGAGCAAAACTCTGTCTCAAAAAAAAAAAAGAAAGGCCGGGCGCGGTGGCTCAAGCCTGTAATCCCAGCACTTCAGGAGGCCGAGACGGGCGGATCATGAGGTCAGGAGATTGAGACCATCCTGGCTAACACGGTGAAACCCCGTCTCTACTAAAAAATACAAAAAACTAGCTGGGCGAGGTGGCGGGTGCTTGTAGTCCCAGCTACTCAGGAGGCTGAGGCAGGAGAATGGTGTAAACCCGGGAGGCGGAGCTAGCAGTGAGCTGAGATCCGGCCACTGCACTCCAGCCTGGGAGACAGAGCGAGACTCCGTCTCAAAAAAAAAAAAAAAAGAAAGAAAGAAAGAAAAAAGAAAAAAAGAAAACAAACAAACAAAAAAACTGAAGTGATATATTACTTTCACAATAAAAAAAGGGCAAAAACCAAATTTCTTCACTTCTACAAAACAGAGTAACAGATGATCAGTGTTGGTCAGGACATAGAACAAGAGGAATATACAATGCTTGGGGGAACTTGCTAAAAGATGCATATACCCTGTGACACAGCAATCCCTTTCACAGGTACTTGACAAACTCCTGTATGTCCTCAAACCTGCTGACTGGTTCGCAACAGTGTAAGGAGTTTGCACCACAATGTAAATCAGCTATAGCAGACCCTTGAATAACACAGGTTTTTGTTTTGTTTTTAAGGAGACAGGGTCTTGCACTGTTTGTCCAGTCTGAAGTACAGTTGCTTGATCACAGCTCACTGCAGCCTTGACTTCCTGGGCTTGAGCAATCCTCTCACCTCAGTCTCCCAGGTAGCTAGGACTACAGACACACATCACTATGCCTGGCTAATTTATTTATTTATTTTTTAAAATTAATTAATTCTTTCTTTTTGAGACAAGTTCACACTCTTTGTCACTCATGCTGGGTGCGGTAGCATATTCACTGGAGCCTCAACCTCCCAGGCTCAAATGATCCTCCCACCTCAGCATCCCAAGCAGCTAGGAACACAAGTGTGCACCATTACGCCCTGCTAATCTTTGTTTATTTTTAGGAGAGATGCCAGGCTGATCTCTAACTCCTTGGCTCAGGCCATCCTCATGCTTCCAACTTCCCCAAGTGTTGGGATTATGGGTGCAAGCCACTGGACTCAGCAACAACACAAGTCCACTTACATGTGGATTTTCTCCCACCTCTGCCACCCCTGAGATGGCCAGACTAACCCTTCATCTTCTTTCTCCCTCCTCCTCAGCCTACTCAATGTGAAGACAAGGATGAAGACCTTTATGATGGTCCACTTCCACTTAATAAACAGTAGATATATTTTCCCTTCCTTATGATTTTCTTAGTATTTTCTTTCTTCTAGATTATTTTAAGAATATAGTATATGACAAATATACAAAATACATGCTAATCAACCATTTATGTTATCGGTAAAGCTTCTGAACAACAATAGGCTATTTGTATTTAAGTTTTGGGGGAGTCAAAAATTATACATGGGCCGGACACAGTGAGTGGCTCAGACTTGTAATCCCAGTTCTTTGGGAGGCTGAGGGGGGAAGATAGCTTGGGGCCAAGAGTTTAGGACCAGCCTGAGCAATACAGCAACACCTCATCTCTACAAAAATCATAAAAGTTAGCCAGGCATGGTGGTGCGCACCTAGTCCTAGCTACTAGGGAGGCTGGGGCACGGGAGGACTGCTTGAGCCCAAGAGTTTGAGGCTGCAGTGAGTCATGATCACACCACTGCACTCCAGCAGGGGCCACAGAGCAAGACCCTATCTCGTAAAAAAAAAAAAAAAAGAAAAGAAAAGAAAAAAGTTATACATGTATTTTTAACTGCATGGGGGAGGGGGGCGGTCAGTGCCTCAACCCCCACACTGTCCAAGAGTCAAGTCATATTTCACTATAATGATGTTTAATTCAGCTGTCTTTTTAAATAATAAATAGCAAGACTGTCTTAAGTGCGTTGATTTACATTCTGGCACAAGCTTCTTATTTTGTCATGAATTGCCAATGAGTGCACTAAGAGAATATCAGAATGTTCACAGCAGCACCTTTGTAAAAGCAAAAACCTGGAAACAGCCCAATAGTCCAATGGTAGAACTGACAAATAAATTAAGTATATGCATATAATTTACACTAGAGTGAAAATGGTGGAATTACAGCGATCTATAAAAATGTGGGTTTTTTTAAAAAAGTGAGTCAAAGAAAAAAATGTTTCCATTTATATAAAAGTTCAGAAATATCAAAACTAAACAATTATGTTAGTTTTTTTTAAGTAAATAAAGTCAAGGGAATGATAAATACAAAGTTTAGATTAGTGGCTACCTCTGAAGGGAGGGAAAAGAAGGGAGCAGAGTGGGATACGCAGAGAACTTCAAAGGTCATGACAATATTCTTTTTTTATAAATGTGTACGGTGAGTACACAATTTTTTTTTTTTTACCTTACACATACTCAACAATTTTTAAATATCTAACACAGTATTAAAAAAATGTTTTATAACTGCCTAAAATCACTATTCCTCCTCCCTCATTCTAGTCCCTTGGTTCGCTCCAGCTTACCTGGTAGCTGGGTGTTACAGAGTACTGAATTCCTGTGGCTGACTGCATGGTCTCAGACACTGCTTCATACACAGGAGGGGCAGGGGCAAGCACCCGGTGCTGGTGAGGAAAAGCCTCTGTGCTGCCAGGGATCCGACGCTGCTGGGCTGCATACACCGGTGACTCCTGGTCATCCAAACGCCGCTTCATTCTGCACTCATGCTCAGGGATGCACTACAAAACCTGCAGAAACCAAAAGCAATAGCATGCAAGTCAATTCTCACTCCAGTATGATGTACCTAACTTAGGACCAGTCACCCAAGTTTAGTAAAAGCTTGACTCCTAGAACTGATCATGTTTCATCTTAGCGACGTTTAAGTGTATGTGGGCATACTGCCCAACCACAGTGAACAAGTTATAAATGAAAAACACATTTAAATAACATAGTTTTAATTAATTTGGTACTGTGAAGTTGAAAAATAGGCTCCAATATAAAAATACAAACACAACCTTTTTTCCCATTATTCTCTAGCTTTCTCCTCCAGTGCTATCACTCCTAATATTAATTACATATCTACATGCTGCAAAAATATTCAAGCACTTCTTCTTAAATCCTCTCAAAACCTACTACTATAATTGTGGTCTAATTTAAAATTTGTTTCAACAATTAAAACGGTATCATGGAAAGAACACTGTGCCAGGAATGGGAAGACAAAGATTCTAGACTTGCCAATTCAAAATGCTATGTAATTTCAACAAGTTCCCCGTTCTATGTGAATTTGTTTCTCCAACTATAAAATAAGAAAGTTGGAACAGATCACGCCTAAGTTTTCTTCTGGTTCTAACAGGTATAAGAAGATTCTCTTAGCTTAGTAATACCTCTGTGGGAGACAATTTCCTTCCTGCAGGACACAAAAAGTCTACGAACATTTGGCCCTGGAATCTATTTGGGTCTTCGGAGTCTTTCCACATCAGTATCACTAACACAAGCGTAACACACCATCAGTGAGAAAGAATGCATCAGCCATCCAAAGAAAAAAGGCCCCACCACTTTTCCAGTCCCCAAAAAATCTCTTAAATAAGACACTACTGCTATGGAAAGAAGATAAAAATTACAGTAATAGTGGGAGATCTGGCAAACCACTCCCCTCATCTAAAGTAAGGTATGTTAAAAAAATAATAATCATCTTTACCTAATTCTTAAGTCTACCCAAGATCTTTTCTTTAGCCTCTGGGAGCACACAAATCCTGAAGGGAAAGTAGTCTTTACAAGGACTCTCCATGGCTGTTTCACCTTTTCTTTGTCCTCAAGATAGTCCTCAATCTGGCTGCCACTCTAATCCTTAGATCTGAAATCCTGTCTCAGGTTTTTCTCACATTTCACACACCTAAGTGGGACCCTGACACAGCAGCACAACTGATTAATTTGCAAGCTGGCCACTTTTATCTTTCTGTAAACTCGAGCCACAAATACGCTCTCTGTGGCCTATATAACTTCAGACTAAGTCTCTCAGCTTTGTGTGTGATAATATGTGGAACTCAGTTAAGAACGTTTCTGACAGCTGCTGAGGAGAAGTAATTCAAAATGTCTTAGCTAGTTATGCTTTCCTAGGTTTTTCTAGTACGAAGTAGCATGTTTAACTTAGTATTCCAAAAGCTTTTAGACATATTAAGAGGTTGAGAATATAGATTTATGCATGCTATTTGATATTTGCAGAGCCACTAATCAACTACAAACACTAAACCTCAACGTGCTTTGGGATGAGGAACTGGGTTTAATCATAGGTAGAGTAAAACGTCTTTTTGGCTATTTCTTATATACGTTCATGACTTTCAGTGGTTTGGTCTTGGGTTCTGTTGGTTGAAAATTGATGCTTAATTCATCTGAGACTAACCTCTGTAACCAAAAATGAAGTCAATACTTTATAGGCTGGATGCAGTGGCTCACACCTGTAATCCTAGAACTTTGGGAAGCTGAGGCAGGCAGATCACCTAAGGTCAGAAGTTCAGGACCAGCCTGGCCAACACGGTGAAATGGTGTCTCCAGTAAAAATACAAAAATTAGCCAGGTGTGATGGCGCACACCTGTAATCCCTGCTACTTGGGAGGCTAAGGCACGAGAATTGCTTGAATCCAAAAGGCAGAGGTTGCAGTGAGTGGAGGTCCTGCTACTGCACTCCAGCCTGGGCAACAGACTGGGAATCTGTCTCAAAACAAAACAAAAACAAAAAACAATTATAGAAATGTTATGATAGGGCAGCACTGGGTTTTAAAAAAAAAACTTTATAGGCTGGTCACAGTGGCTCACACCTGTAATCCCAGCACTTTGGGAGGCCGTGGTGGATGGATCACCTGAGGTCAGGAGTTTGAGACCAGCCAGGCCAACATGGTGAAACCCTGTTTCTACTAAAAATACAAAATTAGCCAGGCATGATGGCATGTGCCTGTAATTCTGGCTACTCAGGAGGCTGAGGAAGGAGAATCGCTTGAACCTGCGAGGAGGAGGTTGCAGTGAGCAAGACTGCACCACTACACTCCAGGCTGGGTGACACAGCGACTCTGTCTCAAAAAACAACAAAAAAAAACTTAATAAATAATAAGCCAAAATCAGATGTGAAAAGCACAGCACGACTATAGAAAAAACACTAGAGTACCTTTTAAGAACTGGATTCTATTGGATGGGAGAATGTTTGAGGGCAAAAAATAAAAACAAACAAAAAAGAACTGGATTCTACTCCAAACTCTATCTTCCATGAAGCTTTCTAATTTTGGCCCTGTTTTCAAACAGGAGCAAAAGGAGGGGATCAGCCTACATTAGTGATTTCCAAATGCTGGTTTATGAACCAGTCTATAAGGAAAAAGAAGAAGTGAACTTTTCATAGTATCACAGTATTATGGTTTATTCTGATATCATATCCTATCTTTTGGCTGTTAAAATATCGTTTGTTTTATAAAGCGATTGGGATTTCATATGGTACTTAACTTCATCCACCTCCAGAGTTTGCTTTCCATACCACCTCTACAACACTGCAGAGGCTGAACTTTCTCTGAACCATACTTTATTTCTTTAACAATTATCACTCACAGTTCTATTCCTAACTCTCTCTCTCAAATACATTGCTTCCACTCTAATCATATCCCTTGTTTCAGGGCCTGATCATCCTTCACAACAACCTTATAAGCAAGGTGTTCTCTAATTTATGAATGAGGAAATTGAAACACAAAGATTAAGTAAACCGCCCAAGGTTGCACAGCTAGTAAGAGGCAAAGCTGGGATATAAATCCAGGAAATCGGTCTCCAGAGCCTGGCTCTTAACTACTTCACTATCTTACCTCTTACAGAAGAGAAGAAATGAAGGAAGAGTCCCTTTACTTATTTAAGGCACACATGCAGGGAGCAAGTTCAGCTGTTTTTAACCTTTCACACACTTAGCTAACTCATCCTTCTTCAGCCTAAACCTAATAAAGCAGAAATGCTTCAGTAGCATTCATTCATTAAAAGCAAATGCTTAGTGAGTAGATATGAAGTCCGTATGATTTCAGCCCTTGCCCTCTAAAAGTATAAAAACTAGTTGGGGAAACCATACATAGCCTCACTAGTAATAAAAAATGTGTACAGTAGGCCGGGCGCGGTGGCTCATGCCTGTAATCCCAGCACTTTGGGAGGCCGAGGTGGGCGGATCACTTGAGGTGAGGAGTTCAAGACCATGCTGGCCAACATGGTGAAACCCTCCCTCTACTAAAAATACAAAAATTAGCCGGGTGTGGTGGTGGGCGCCTGTAATCCCAGCTACTCAGAGGCTGAGCATGAGAATCACTTGAACCTGGGAGGCGGAGGTTGCAGTGAGCTGAGATGACGCCATTGCACTCCAGCCTGGGCAACAGAGCAGAACTAAGTCTCAAAATAAATAAATAAATAAATAAGGCTGGGCACCGTGGCTCACACCTGCAATCCCAGCACTTTGGTTGGCTGAGGTGAATGGATCATCTGAGGTCGGGAGTTCGAGACCAGCCTGATCAACATGGAGAAACTCCGTCTCTACTAAAAATACAAAATTAGCCGGGTGTGGTAGTGCATGCCTGCCATCCCAGCTACTCCAGAGGCTGAGGCAGGAGAACTGCTTGAACCTGGGAGGCAGAGATTGCAGTGAGCCGAGATCACGCCATTGCACTCCAGCCTGGGCAACAACAGCGAAACTCCGCCTCAGGAGAAAAAAAAAAGTAATCTACTCCAAAGCAATTTAAAAAAAAAATGATGCAGTGTGGGTAAGGACACAGGGAAACACTGATGGAGGAGGCTTTAATTAGTACAGCCTATTTAGTTGGCAACTTGTAGGTATTTATTAAAATTTTAAATGTGCATACCCATTCCATGCATATTATGGAAAACTATGTAAGAATCAGATCAAAGTTTATCTACAAATATAAATAATGAACTCTAGAACATACTAGATTTTGGAATACTAAAACTAGCAATTCCACTTTCAGATCTCTATCCTACACATCTGCCGAGTATATTTATTGCAGCAAAGTATGAAAATCTAAATGTATATCAACAGCTAAATAAACGTGATCATGCATATTATGCAAAACTATGTAGGAATCAGAAAGATCAGGGTTTATCCACAAGTACAAAGAATGAACTCTAAGACATACTAAGTGCAGGCTAGGTCGGATACCGGGGCTTACACCTATAATCCCAGCACTTTGGAAGGCCAAGGCGGGTGCATCACCTGAGGTCAGGAGTTCGAGACCA
>NW_012123931.1:2599004-2603288 GCF_000951035.1 Colobus angolensis palliatus | reverse complement strand
GGGTTTATCCACAAGTACAAAGAATGAACTCTAAGACATACTAAGTGCAGGCTAGGTCGGATACAGGGGCTTACACCTATAATCCCAGCACTTTGGAAGGCCAAGGCGGGTGCATCACCTGAGGTCGGGAGTTCGAGACCAACCTGACCAACATGCAGAAACCCTGTATCTACTAAAAACACACAAACATTAGCCGGGCGTGGTGGTGCATGCCTGTAATCCCAGCTACTCGGGAGGCTGAGGCAGGAGAATCGCTGAACCCAGGAGGTAGAGGTTGAGGTGAGCCAAGACAGTGACATTGCACATTCCAGCCTGGCTAACAAGAGTGAAACTGCATCTCCAAAAAAAAAAAAACAAAACAAAACAGTAAGCTGTAGAATACATATAGCATGATCTCATGTATGTATACACACACAAAACGTACTAAAGATTTGTACATTTTATTATATGCAACATTTGCATCGAAAGAAAAACGTGGCTGGGCACAGTGACTCATGCCTGTAATCCCAACACTTTGGGAAGCTGAGGCTCAAGGATGGCTTGAGCCCAGGAGCTCGAGACCAGTCTGGGCAACAATGGGATGACCCTGTCTCTACAAAATAAAAAAAAAAATTTTAGCTGGAAGTGTTGGTGTACAACTATAGTACTAGCTACTCCAGGGACTGAGGTGGAAGGATCGCTTGACCGCGGAAGTTGAGTTTGCAAGGTTGTAGTGAGCAGTGATCATGTCACTGCACTCCAGCCTGGGCAACAGAGCGAGACACCGAGACTCCGTCTCAAAAAAAAAAAAAAAGAGAAAACATGAAAAACATGCTAGCGAGGCACAGTGGCTCACAAAGTGCCTGTAATCCCAGCACTTTGGGAGGCCGAAGCAGGTGAATCTCTTGAGCACAGGAGTTCAAGACCAGCCTGGACAACATAGCGAGACTGTCTCTACAAAAAATACAAAATTAGCCATGCATGGTGGCATGCACCTGTAGTCCCAGCTATTTAGGGGGCTGAGATGGGAGGATCACGTGAGCCCAGGAGATGGAGGTTGAGGTGAGCTGAATCTTGCTACTGCACTCCAGCCTGGGCAAAAAAGAAAAATGCTACAAACAATATTAAACTCTAGATAATGATAAACATGCTCAAGTACTTAGATGAAGTATACTAATGTCTGCGATTTATTTTGAAATACATCAAAAAATTAGATTCATTGATGGAGGGATGGATAGGTGGACATGCATATGTTAAACCAAGTAGTAGAAAAATGATAATGGTAAAATCTAGGTAGTGTGTATATGGGTGTTCATTATATTTACTAAAATTCTATCAACTTTGTTGTATATTTGGAAATTTTCTTGATAAAGTCTTGGAAAAAAAAAATCCACAGATTCTGAGGGTTAGGGAAAAAAAAAAAAAAAACAGGAAGAAAAGCCAACAATACAAACCAGCTCCCGAGTGTAAAAAATAAGTACTATAAATTGGGAAAGGGGTACAGACATGTACACTTGTGAAGACTCTATAAAGGTAAATCATCAGCTACATCTTTAAAATTAGAGATGAATTAGAACACAGGGGTATAGAGCATGAAATTAAAATATTATAGTAAGTTTAGACGTATAGGCAATAGTTATTTACAATCTTTGCCAAGTCATTCATCCCGTAAATAATTAGCAAGTGTGTACGTCATACCTGGCGCTGTGCGGAGGGTTAGAAGTCCAGCACTGAGTCAGAGATTTCCTCCCTGACAACAGCCAAGTCTTCCATATATGACTGCTATCAGCTGACATCCTCCTCGCAACAATCCTGTCAGATAGGCAGTCCCAGAACCCTCCTTTTTTTTTTTTTTTGCAATAGTGTACCATTATGTCCATCAGGCTGGAGTGCAGCAGTGCAATCACGGCTCACTGCATCCCCAACCTCCTGGGCTCAAGTAACCCTCCCACCTCAGCCTCCCAAGTAGCTGGGACATAGGTAGCACCACCATACCTGGCTAACTTTTGTGTTTTGTACAGAGGGTCTCGCTATGCTGCCCAGGGTGGTCTTGAACTCCTGGCCTCAAACAATCCTCCTGCCTTGGCCTCCCAAAATGCTGGGAGTATAGGCATGAGCCACCGCAATCAGTCAGAGCCCTCTTCTTTTCAGGGAAACTGATACTCAAATAACTTGTTCAAGGTCACATACCTAGCTAAAGGAGCAAGAGGTTGAATTCTTCCTCCTTGGAATATATGACCAATCTAAAGTAGAAACATTGGACAGATCATAAAACCACCCTTGCAGAGGGGTACAGTATAATTCTAGAATATAAAATATTTGAAAGCCAAACGATGGAACCACAAAGTCAGTCACAAAAGTATTGTCAAGTCCTGCTTCAGCCAACATGGTTGGTCTCCAACTGTTTCAAATTTGGAGTTTACAGTACTATCGTAAGTCTAGTCTATGAAAACATTATAAAAAGAAAAAAAAAGCACTTTGACATATAAAAACTATGGAGAGAAGACTAAATAATGGCAGTAGTACATTTAAAAGTCACCTGGCGGGCACAGTGGCTTGTGCCTGTAATCCTAGCACTTTGGGTGACTGAGGAGGAAGGATCATTTGAGGCCAGCAGGTGGAGGTTACATTAACCAAGATTGCACCACTGCACTCCAGCCTGAGTGACAGAGGAAGATCCCAAACACGCACACACACAAAAACAACTACAAGTCCTAAAAGTCACCTGGCCATGTATTATAATAAAAGGTGGGGGCTGGGCATGGTGGCTCACATCTGTAATCCTAGCACTTTGGGAGGCTGAGGTGGGCAAATCACTTGAGGTCAGGAGTTCTAAACCAGTCTGGCCAACATGGTGAAACCCTGTCTTTACTAAAATACAAAAAACAAATTAGCCGGGTGTGGTTGTGGGTGCCTGTAACCTCAACTACTCAGGAGGCTGAGACACAAGAATTGCTTGAACCCAGGGTGTGGAGGCTGCAGTGAGCTGAGATCGCTCACTGCATTCTAGCCTGGTGGACAGACCAAGACTCCATCTCAAAAAAAAAAAAAACAGGTGGGATGCTGGGCGTAGTGGCTCACATATGTAACCCTAGCACTTTGGGAGGCCGTGGTGGGAGGATTGCTTGAGTCCAGGAGTTTGAGATGAGCCTGGGCAACAAAGTGAGACACCATATCTACAAAAAAAATTAAAAATTAGCTGGGCATGGTAGTGAGAGCCTGTAGTCCTTGCTGCTTAGGAAGCTGAGGTGGGAAGATCACTTGAGCCTGGGAGGTCGAGGCTACAGGTAGCTGTGATTATGCCACTGTACTCCAGCATGGATGATGGAATAAGATCCTGTCTCAAAAAAACAAAAGTCTATCCTGGTCAGTTTGTTTAAATGCATACTCTCAGAACAAAAAAATAAAATAAATAAATAAATAAATAAATAAATGCATACTCTTTATTTTTTATAAATGCACACTCTTGATATAATGGGAAGTTTCTCTTCAAAAGCAAACTTCTATCA
The DNA here is from genome assembly GCF_000951035.1 of Colobus angolensis palliatus. Classification (NCBI taxonomy): domain Eukaryota; kingdom Metazoa; phylum Chordata; class Mammalia; order Primates; family Cercopithecidae; genus Colobus; species Colobus angolensis. The sequence goes on along the minus strand of NW_012123931.1, from coordinate 2,599,800 downwards.
AAGTTATTAAGTCAATGTAACTTCAACCCAGTGCAAATTTGAGTAGTCTAATTCAAAATTTGTCCAGAAGTCCACCTCTGGTTTAAAATCTGCTAAGAAAGAATCTATTACAGAATGAAAGGCACTCTATTTAGATTTCCTATAGTGATTAGAATTATTACTTGGCAAAATTAACAACCAGTTCTTCTCAAAAGACACCATTAGATCTAATATCCAAGCCTCCTTTGAACTCAGTTTTTACATTCTTCTAATGCAGCAGTCCTCAACTACCGGAGATTCTGCCTCCCCAGGGCACATGTAGTAATGATGGAAGACATTTTTGGTTGTCACAACTCGGGAGGATGGAGTGCTACTGGTATCTCACAGGTAGTGTAAAAGGATGTTGTCAAACATCCTACAATGGACATGACAGTCTCCTCACAACAAATTATTTGGCCCCAAATGTCAACAGTGTGCCAAAGTTGAGAAACCTAAATCTAATCATAACCCCAAATGTCGTGTGTGTGTGTATATTATTTTTTAGATAGAGTTTTGCTCTGTCGCCCAGGCTGGAGTGCAGTGGCGCAATCTCGGCTCACTGCAAGCTCCATCTCCCAGGTTCACACCATTCTGCGGCCTCAGCCTCCCGAGTAGCTGGAACTACAGGTGCCTGCCACCATGCCCAGCTAATTGTTTTTTGTGTGTTTTTTTTTAGTAGAGACAGGGTTTTACCGTGTTAGCCAGGATGGTCTCAATCTCCTGACCTTGTGATCCGCCTGCCTCAGCCTCCCAAAGTGCTGGGATTACAGGTGTGAGC
>NW_012123931.1:2597381-2598684 GCF_000951035.1 Colobus angolensis palliatus | reverse complement strand
GGTCTCGATCTCCTGACCTCGTGATCCGCCCGTCTCGGCCTCCCAAAGTGCTGGGATTACAGGCTTGAGCCACCGCGCCCGGCCGGTGGGATTATCTTATGCTGTGGCTTGACAAATTATACAAAGGTAGTCCAGGACAGTCATCTTGGTTATGGAACGACATCAATGCTTTTTTTTTTTAAGACGGAGTTTCCCTCTTGTTGCCCAGACTGGAGTGCAATGGTGTGGTCTTGGCTCACTGGGACCTCTGCCTCCTGGGTTTACCTGATTCTCCTGCCTCAGCCTCCCAAGTAGCTGCGATTACAGGCACCTGCCACCACACTCGGCTAATCTTTGTATTTTTAGTAGATACGGGGTTTCACCATGTTGGCCAGGCTGGTCTGGAGCTCCTGACCTCAGGTGATCCACTTGCCTCAGCCTCCCAAAGTGCTGGGATTACAGGCGTGAGCCACTGCACCCGACCATCAGTGCTTCTTTTACGGCATATGATACACCTTTAACCTGCATTATACCATTATACATTGGACAGACACTCTGGCGTAGAGTTTTTTAGAACTCTTTTTTTACACCTGGTCCCCTTTCATCCCTTTCTTGGTTTCCTGTCAGGTTTGATCTGTAAAACTCTTCTGACGCAAAATTTTACAGCTGTTCTGATACCATAATGCTCACTGAGTCTATAAAAAAAAATTAAAAATAAGGCCAGGTGTGGTGGCTCACACCTGTAATTCCAGCACTTTGGGAGGCTGAGGCAGGTGGATCACCTGAGGTCAGGAGTTTGAGACCAGCCTGGTCAACAGGGTGAAACCCCATCTCTACTAAAAATACAAAAATTAGCCAGGTGTGGTAGCGGGCACCTGTAATCCCAGCTACTTTGGAGGCTGAGGCAGGAGAATCACTTGAACCTGGGAGGTGGAGGTTGCAGTGAGCCAAGGTCACGCCATTGCACTCCAGCCTGGGCAACAGAGCAAGACTCCCTCTCAAAAATGAAAATAAAAAATAAAAACACTATTATTACTTACTATTTTAATAAGAATGTAAGTAGCAATTTCCTTTTGTTTTTTTTTTTGAGACAAAGTCTCACTCTGTCACCAAGGCTGGAGCACAGTGGTGCAATCTCAATTCACTGCAACCTTTGCGTCTCAGGTTCAAGCAATTCCCATGCCTCAGTCTCCCAATAGTGAAATTACAGGTGCGTGCCACCACACTTGGTTAATTTTTGTATTTTTAGTAGAGATGGGGTTTTGCCATGTTGGCCAGGCTGGTCTCAAACTCCTGACCTCAAGTGATCTGCCCGCTTCAGCCT
>NW_012123931.1:2587347-2591176 GCF_000951035.1 Colobus angolensis palliatus | reverse complement strand
TCGATCTCCTGACCTCGTGATCCACCCGTCTCGGCCTCCCAAAGTGCTGGGATTACAGGCTTGAGCCACCGCACCCGGCCTATACTTTCTTGAAAGATGCTATAGGCTGGGCATGATGGCTCATACCTGGAATTCCAGCACTTTGGGAGGCTAAGGTGGGTGGACTGTTTGAGCCCAGGGGTTCAAGACCAGCCTGAACAACATGGCAAAACCTTCTCTCTACAAAAAAATACAAAAATTAGCCAGGTGTGGTGGCACATGCCTGTAGTCCCAGCTACTTGGGGGGCTGAGGTGAGAAGATTGCTTGAGTCTGGGAGAAGGTTGCAGTGAACTGAGATTGCATCACCGCACTCCAGCCTGGGTGACAGAGTGAGACCGTGTATCCAAAGAGAAAAAAAAAGTTCCTTTAAGTTTTGGGAAAAGCAGTAAGAAAATTGAAGGGCTGTGGTGCACACCTATAGTCCCAGCTACCCAGGATGCTTAGGTGGGAAGATCACTTGAGCCCAGAAGCTTGAGGCTGCAGTGAGCTATGATCGTACCACTGCACTTCGGCCTGGGCAACAAAGCGAGGCCCCATCTCTAAAAACTGACGTGTAAAACTAATGATTTATTTCATTACTGCATATCCTTTTAAGCAATTCTGTAATTCTCCCTTTGTCATATTATTTTAGTCCTTTTTAGCATATTTGGGAATTGATAAGTAATGATGAAATAATTCCTAGGATGATGAAATACCAAAATATTTCAATATACAGGAAAAATAAGATCAGTAAAACCCCATAACGTTGTTTAGATGTACAAGTGGTAATAGCTAAAGTGAGTCTATTACTTTGGAAAAAAAATAATTTTCAGGCTGGGCGTGGTGACTCATGCCTGTAATCCCAGCACTTTGGGAGGTCAGGAGTTCAAGGCCAGCCTGGCCAATATGGTGAAATCCCACTTCTACTAAAATTACAAAAATCAGCCAGGTGTGGTGGTACACACCTGTAATCCCAACTATTTGGGAGGCTGAGGCAGGAGAATCGCTTAAACCCAGGAGGCGGAGGTTGCAGTTACCCGAAATTGTGCCACTGCACTCCAGCCTGGGGACAGAGCAAGACTCCATCTAAAAAAAATAATAAAAATAAAAATAGCCGGGCATGGTGGCTCACGCCTGTAATCCCAGCACTGTGGGAGGCCAGGGCAGGCGGATTACCTGAGGTCAGGAGTTCAAGATCAGCCTGGCCAAGATGGTAAAACCCTGTCTCTACCAAAAATACAAAAATCGGCCAGGCGTGGTGGCAGGTGCCTGTGATCCCAGCTACTGGGGAGGCTGAGGCAGGAGAATGGCGTGAACCTGGGAGGCAGAGCTTGCGGTGAGCTGAGATCGCACCACCGCACTCCAGCCTGGGTGACAGAACAAAGACTCTGTCTCACAAAAAAAAAAAGAAAAAAGAAAAAGAAACAGGGTCAGCTGGGCACAGTGGCTCACGCCTATAATTCCAGTACTTTGGGAGGCCAATTCGGGTGGATCACGTGAGGTGAGGAGCTCAAGACCAGCCTAGCCAACATGGTGAAACCCCATCTTTACTAAAAAAACACAAAAATTAGCCGGGCATGGTGACGTGCGCCTATAATCCCAGCTACTCAGGAAGCTGAGGCAGTAGAATTGCTTGAACTTGGAAGGTGGAGGTTGACCAAGATCTTGCCACTACACTGCAGCATGAGCAACAGAGCCAGACTCCGTCTCAAAAACAAAAAACAAAAAACAAACAAACAAAACAGTGTCTTGCTCCATTGCCCAGGCTGGAGTACAGTGGCATGATCATAGCTCATTACAGACTGCTGGGCTCAAACAATCCTCCCACCTCAGCTTCCTGAGTAGCTGGGACTACAGAGTGGCTAATTAAAAAAAAAACTTTTTTTGGAGACAGGGTCTCCCTACATTGCACAGGCCAGTCGTGAACTCCTGGCCATAAGCGATCCTCCTGCCTCAGTCTCCCGAGTAGCTGGTACACACCACTACACTTGGCTTCCACTCTGTAAACAGGTACACACCACTACGCTTGGCTTCCATTTTGCAAATTCTGATTCCAGGTTTCAGGTACAGCTCTAGTAAGGTTCCAGCTTATCACCTCTGGGTCTTTCTTTCCCTTTCTGCCCATGCATCATCAAATGAAATACTTTGAAAACTCACTTCATAATTTTGTCGGAGAGAACAGTCATCTTCTTTGCTCCATAATTGTAAGCATTCTCATTTTTAGACTAATAAATGACAATCAGAATGAACAATCCAGGCTGGGCGCGGTGGCTCACACCTCTAATTCCAGCACTCTCAGAGGCCAAGGTGGGTGGATCACGAGGTCAGGAGACAGAGACCATCCTGGCTAAAATGGTGAAACCCCATCTCTACCAAAAATACAAAAAATCAGCCAGGCATGGTGGCATGCACCTGTAGTCCCAGCTACTCGGGAGGCTGAGGCAGAAGAATCGCTTGAACCTGGGAGGCAGAGGTTGCAAGTAAGCCAAGATCGCGCCACTGCACTCCAGCCTGGGCAACAAGAGTGAGACTCTATCTCAAAAAAAAGAAAAAATTCCAATTTTTTTTTTTCATTTTTACACACTTTTTCATTCTAACCACCTATATACATACACATAACTTTGGCACCTGTCCATTTACAAACTGCATCAACTAAGTTTTTGAACAAATATCCTGAAAGATGAAAGAATACTATCATACATCTTTTTGGCAAAGTGCAGTGGTTTTTTTTTTTTTTTTCATTTCTTAAAAACAGAATCTCACTATGTTGCCCAGGCTGGTTTCGAACTTCTGGGCTCAAGCGATCCTCCCACCTCAGCCTCCCAAGAAGTTGGGATTGCAGGCATATGCCACTGCACCCAGACCAGTTCTGATTCTTATAAAAAGAAAATCACATTCTAGCTGGGTGCCTGTAGTTCCAGTTATCTAGGGGGAATGAAGCTTGAGCTCATGAATCTAAATCCAGCCTGGGCAACATAGTAAGACAGATCCCATCTTTAAAAAGATAAAAAATAAAAAAAATCACCATCGGGCACGGTGGCTCACAACTGTAATCCCAGCACTTTGGGAGGCCAAGGCAAGTAGATCCTGAGGTTGGGAGTTTGAGACCAGCCTGACCAACATGGAGAAACCCCATCTTCTACTAAAAATACCAAAAATTAGCCAGGCATGGTGGTGCATGCCTGTAATCCCAGCCACTCGAGAGGCTAAGGCAGGAGAATCCCTTGAACCCAGGAGGCAGAAGTTGCAGTGAGCCAAGATTGTGCTATGGCACTCCGGCCTGGGCAACAAGAGCAAAGCTCCGTCTCAAAAAAAAAAATAATAATAATCACATTCTAAACTCATCTAGGGTACAGTAATATATGTATATGGGTGGAAACAGGATCCTGCTATGTTGCCCAGCCTGGTTTTGAAGTACTGGGCTCAAGTGATCCTCCTGTCCCAGCCTCCCAAGATGCTGGGAATATAGGTGCACATCACCATGCCTGGCTGAAGACTCGTATTTTACAACTTGGTTTATATAACTTTACCATCATCCTAACAGTCTAGAGTACTACTGTCACACAGCATTCATCTACAAGTTCCTCTGAAATGTCTTCTATGGTCAGTTTTCTTCTCTTTGCCATTATAGGAGGAAAATGAAAAACTATGGATTTTTAAATATGTCCAATGAAAGCTTAAAAGTTGAAAAATAGTATGAAAATTACCATGTACTCCTTCCCCTAGATTTTCCAAATGTTAACATCTTACATAATGTTTAAGATGGTATCTCCCAACTTCTTTTATACTTTCTTTTTTTTTTTTTTTTTT
>NW_012123931.1:2584987-2585768 GCF_000951035.1 Colobus angolensis palliatus | reverse complement strand
AAAAAAAAAAAAAAAATTAAAAAAAAATAAAATAAAAATAAAAATAAATTTTCTCTTTGCTGTTTTGAAGACCTCCAATAAATAAAAGTCATGAAATATACATCTTTACAAGTAGTCAGTACTGCTTTTAAAAAAAAAAACTCAAAACTAAAATTGAGTCCAGACCAGGTGGGATGGCTCAGGCCTGTAATCCCAGCACTTTGGGAGGCCGAGGTGGGCAGACTGCTTGAGCCCAGGAGTTTGAGACCAATCTGGGCAATATAGAGTTCAATGACACTGATGTAACATAGACATTTCTTACTACCGTAGGTAGAAAGTGAACAGGAAATTATTTAGTTCAATTCAAAATGTATTAATAATTGTTACCAATGTTAATTTTCTGACTTGATCACTGTATTGTGGTTTTAGAAGATACACTTGGGGAATCTAGGTGAAGATTATAGGGCCCTTATTTGTATTATTTTTGCAACTCTCTTTGAAGTCTGAAATTATTTCCAAACAAAAAGTTTTTTAAAAAATTAAGTATTAGGCCAGGCATGGTGGCTAACACCTGTAATCCCAGCACTTTGGGTGTCTGAGGCAGGTGGACTGCTTGAGTCCAGGAAGACCAGCCTGGGCAATATGGTGAGACCCTGTCTCTGTTTAATATAAGAAATTTAATCTTTCAAAATATCTATAAGGCCAGGTGCAGTGGCTCATGCCTGTAATCCCAGCACTTTGGGAGGCCAAGGCGGGTGGATCGCCTGAAGTCAGGAGTTCAAGACAAGGCTGCCCAATGTGG
>NW_012123931.1:2580826-2584199 GCF_000951035.1 Colobus angolensis palliatus | reverse complement strand
TTTTTTTTTTTTTTTAAATTAAAAGGAGGCCAGAGGCCAGGCATAGTGAGTCATACCTACAATACCAGCACTTGGGGAGACAAAGACGGGCAGATTACTTGAGCCCAGAATTGAGACCAGCTCGGGCAACATGGACAAACCCGTCTCTTTAAAAATTACAAAAATTAGCTGGGCAAGCTAATGTTAGCATGACCTATAGTCCCAGCTAACTTGGAAGGCTGAGGTCAGAGGCTCACCTGAGCCCAGGAGGTTGAGGATGAAGCAAGCCATGATTGTACCACTGCACTGAAGCCTGGGGGGCTGAGCACCATGGCTCACACTGATAATCCCAGCACTCTGGCACTTTGGGAGGCCAAGGCGGGCGAAGCCCTTGAGATCAGGAGCTCGAGACCAGCCTGGCCAACAAGGTGACACCCCGTCTCTACTAAAAGTACAAAAATTAGGCCGGGCACAGTGGCTCACACCTGTAACCCAACACTTTGGGAGGCCGAGGTGGGTGGATCACTTGAGGTGAGGAGTTCAAGTTGGCCAGCCTGGCCAACATGGTGAAACCCTGTCTCTACTAAAAATACAAAAATTAGTTGGGTGTGGTGGTACAGGCCTGTAATTCCAGCTACTCAGGAGGCTGAAGCAGGAGAATCACTTGAACCCGGGAGGCAGAGGTTGCGGTGAGCTGAGATTATGCCAAGCCGAGATTGCACCACTGCACTCCAGGCGGGGGGACAGGGCAAAATTCCGTCTCAAAAAAAAAAATAGCCAAGCATAGTGGCACATGCCTGTAATCCCAGCTGCTCGGGAGGCTGAGGCAGGAGAATCACTTGAAGCTGGGTGTGTTTATGTGTGTGTGTGCAATGAGCTGAGATAGTACCACTGCACTCTAACCTGGGCAACACAGTGAGACCTTGTCTCAAAAAAAAGAAAGAGAGAAAGAAAGAAAGAGAGAGAAAGAGAGAAAGAGAAAGAGAGAGAGAGAGAGAGAGAAAGCAAGCAAGCAAACGAAAAAGAGCATTACAAAGAATAAAACTTAAGATGGCTCTTGAAAGGACAGGTGGATGTGTCACTCACATCTCACACTGCTTTGATCACATTAGCTCTTCTGCTCCCACACAAACATGGGCACATAACATCTTTAACCATCTATGTATCCTCTACTATGCTCAACATACTGCTTTGTCTGTCTGTGATGGAAACCAAATCATTCATTCGTGTATACATCCTCTAATATTTACTGAGCACATACTATGCACCAGGTGTTTTAGGAGTTGGAAATACAACGGTAAACAAAAATCCCTTCCCTCAAGAAGCTTACATTTTAGTGAAAGATGACACAACAGACAAAGTATAATATTTAGAATATTAGGCAGTGACAGGTATCAAGAACAAAAGGCAAGGAAGAGTTTTTGAAATTGTAGATAAGAATGGCCAGAGAATACCTACTGAGAAGGTAACTTTTGAGTAAAGGAAGTGAGGGAGCTAGTCACGCAGAAATTAGTGGAGAAAGCCTTCTAGGCAGAGGGGACAGAAAACGCAAAGACCCTCATGTCTTTGTGAGGGCTCACGTGTGCCTGACATTTTCCAAAACAGCATGAAGGCTGGGTAGCTGAAGAAAAATGAAAGAAGGACTAGTCAGAAATGTAGTCAGAAAGGTACTAGGATAAGGGTGGTAGGCAGAGGGTACATCACATTTGTTCTTACAGGTGTTTTTTTCCTTTTTTTTCTTTTTCGAGACAGGGTCTCATTTGGTCGTCAACGCTGGGGTACAGTGGCACAGTCATGGTTCACTGCAGCCTAAAACTCCTGAGCTCAATCCTCCTGCCTCAGCCTCCCAAGTAACTGGGACTACAGGCACATACCAGCATGCCTGGCTAATTTTTAATTTTTTTTATAGAAATAGGGTCTTGTTACGATGCCCAAGCTGGTCTCAAATTCCTGGCCTCAAATGATCCTCGCACTTCAGCTCCCAAAATGCCGGAATTACAGACATATCTTTTTTTTTTCTTTTGAGATGGAGTCTCGCTCTGTCGCCCAGGCTGGAGTGCAATGGCATGATGTTGGCTCAGTGCAAGCTCCACCTCCCGGGTTCACACCATTCTCCTGCCTCGACCTGCTGAATAGCTGGGACTACAGGCGTGTATGCCACCATGCCCAGATAACTTTTTTGTATTTTTTTAGTAGAGACCGTGTTAGCCAGGATGGTCTCGATCTCCTGACCTCTTGATCTGCCCACCTCAGCCTCCCAAAGTGCTGGGTTTACAGGCATGAACCACCAGGCCCTGGCCCATTACAGACATACCTTAATAAGGACTCAGGTTTAATACTCAGACTGAAATGGAAAGCCACTGGATGGTTTGAAGCAGAGAAATGACAAGGTATGACAGGTTTCAAAAGAATCACTTGGGTTGCTATGTTGAGAAAGATTTAAGAGTCGCAGTAACAAAACAAGGAGAATAGAATCCAAGCTAGAGATGCACAGGCGCTGACTAGGGCAATGGAGATGCAGATCCTAAATGGTCTAATTCTGGATAGTATTTTGAATATAGAGCAAATAAAATTTACTGATGGACCACATATGAAAAAGACAGAGAAGAGTCAACAATGTCTCTTAGTTATCCAAGAGGAGACATCAAGTGGAGACCTTGAGTGGGCCACTAGACATATTAGTCTACGGTAGAGGGAGAGATCCCCGTTAGAGAGTCATCAGCATTGTCTGGATTTTAGAAAGGCAATACTGCATATACTGTATCATCTCTCGCTCTCAGCTAGGGTTGGGGTAGATCCCCATAATCAAGCAGTCGCATTTCTGCATCATGCGGGACAGCCCAGGTCAGGTTGTGCCCCAAAATTAGTTGTGGAACTAGACTTACCAAAAAACAAACTCTTGCATTTCAGAACTGCAAATAAAGAATGTGGACCTGCATATCCTCCAATAGCCCATATATCAGCAAGCCTAGCCCTGGAGGACACCAAGAAGACTCATGAAGGGTCCACTGCCATGCTGAGAAATATGGGTAACATACAAGCACACAAGACAAAAAGTGGGTAGGGAAAACAAAAGCAAAAGGGGCAAATAAGAAATACATCAGTTAGAAATTGCCACCAATGACCAGGCACAGTGGCTCACGTCTGCAATCCTAGCACTCTGAGAGGCTGAGGTAGAAGGATCTCTTGAGCCCAGGAGTTCGAGACCAGCCTGGACAACATAGGAGGACTTCATCTCTATAAAAATATTTCTAAAATTAGCCAGGTGTGGTGGCGGGCGCCTGTAGTCCCAGCTACTCGGGAGGCTGAGGCAGGAGAATGGCGTGAACCTGGGAGGCAGAGCTTGCGGTGAGCTGAGATCGCACCACCGCACTCCAGCCTGGGTGACAGAACA
>NW_012123931.1:2577623-2580730 GCF_000951035.1 Colobus angolensis palliatus | reverse complement strand
GTGAAACCCCGTCTCTACTAAAACATACAAAAAACTAGCTGGGCAAGGTGCCGGACGCCTGTAGTCTCAGCTACTCGGGAGGCTGAGGCAGGAGAATGGCGTGAACCTGGGAGGCGGAGCTTGCAATGAACTGAGATCCCGCCACTGCACTCCAGCCTGGGCCACAGAGCGAGACTCCGTCTCAACAACAACAAAAAAAGACATTATGCGAAGAAAAGACATTATGCGGCTGGGTGCAGTAGATCATGCCTGTAATCCCAGCACTTTGGGAGGCTGAGGTGGGCGGATCATGAGGTCAGGAGTTCGAGACTAGCCTGACCAACATGGTAAAACCCTTCTCTACTAAAAATACAAAAATTAGCCGGGAGTGGTGGTGCCCCAGCTTCTTCTTCGTGGAGGCCGAGGCAGGAGAATCGCTTGAACTCATGAGGCGGAAGTTGCAGTGAGCTGAGATTGCACCACTGCACTCCAGCACTCCAGCCCAGGTGACAGAACAAGACTCCGTCTCAAAAAAAAAAAAAAAAGTCTAGTGCCTAACACAGTATCTGTGACACAGTAAGTGCTCAATAAATATCATCTTTTATTATTCAAGGGGCAAGGAAGGTGTATTTTGAAAAAGCATATACCATATATTTCTTTTTTTAAAGGCCTACAGAAAGTAAAGCTTAACAAACTCTTGGCTGGTGAAATTGCCCAGAAAAGTGAGAAAGCCTTGAAAAGCACCATGCTGAACTACTGAATGCCATGGACATAACCTTTTAATACCAATTAAAATTCCTGGGTACTAACATCTGCCATGCACAGCTCTCCAGTGTCTTGTCTGCTTACACTGAAGATGTAAAAAGAATTATACTTTGCCAGGACTACACACCTCCTTCCTTAAAAAAGAAAAAAAGTCTTTCTCTGTATGTAAATTATTAAAACCCTCTTAATTACGAAGTGCCAATCTTTCTAAGCTATTTATCTCTGACCAACATTATAGTATATAAAATAATTATCTGGAGATTATGAAGCATTTATGAAACCGCTCCTAATACAGCAAAACCAAGTTCTTACTTGAATCCTTAAAGACTCTTCTGTGTTCCCCAGTATACAGCACTGCAAATCATGGGAACTACTATATGTAGACCAAATTTTCCTCAGTGGTCAATCGTTCTCCACTATCTGTTTATGGCATCAGAAAAAAACACCTGGATTTTTTTGTCTCCCCATCAATTCTATTACAGCCATCATTAGCTAAACTAAAATGCTGTTGCTTTTGCAACTTCCTTGGCAGAGAAGATAGAACCCACCCTTTTCACATAAACATAGCACAGGGCACCAGGCCCTACTAACCAAAGCACAAATCTAGAATTTCACTTCAGATAATTAACCAGAGGCTCATTTAGACATTACTGCATAAATAAACATTGGTTCCATGTTTATTTTTCTCGGGAAAAATATTGAAATAATTTCTCTCAATAGGAAAAGATAATGTATCAAGTGAAAGCAAAAACCTCATCTAATGTGGTTCTGCTACAGGTTAAATTTGAAATGTCCTAAGGCGACTCTCCAATGCAGGCTGGAGAGCAATGTTACAGAAGTCACATACAGAAGGCTACCCTGATCCACAACTTCACCCTACTCTGAAATAAAAAGGGCAAGAACACTGTACTATGTAGACTATAAATAGAAAGTGGTCTAGATGGTCGAACATAATTACATAAAACCAGAAAGAAAAGACTTCTCACCTATAGTTACCTAAATAGCAAATTCTTTGGGAAACCAAATTTTGTTTGTTTGTTTGTTTGTTGAGACGGAATTTCGCTCCTGTCGCCCAGGTTACAGTGCAATGGCCCGATCTTGGCTCACTGCAACCTCGCCTCCCGGGTTCAAGTGATTTCTCCTGCCTCAGCCTCCCCAGTAGCTGGGATTACAGACGCTTGCCACCATGCCCAGCTAATTTTTGTATTTTTAGTAGAAACGGGGTTTCGCCATGTAAGCCTGGCTGCTCTCAAACTCCTGACCTCAAGCGATCGGCCCGCCTCAGCCTTCCAAAGTGCTGGGATTACAGACATGAGCCACTGCACCCGGCCGGGAAACTAAGTTTATATAGTAGAACCATCTGCACAATGAAAGCGTTCAAAACTACAAGTGTCAGAGATATCGGAATATTTTATTCAAAGTCTAAATTTTTCTTAAAAAAAAAACAACAAAACCTATTTTATAAACAGACCAGTTTTGAGATTAAAATGTAAATCCCAACTTTCCTGTTATAAATCTCAGCCTTGTAAAGAGGAGGAACTTCCACTGCCTTTTCAAGGCTAACTTGGTTAAAGTCCTAACGCACCGAAACATACGCCAAGTCTACTACCCACCACCCATTGGCTCAAAGGAAGCCCCGCCCCGTACAGCCACGGTAACTGAACATTAAGGGAACCCCAGAAAGGTTTTCCCTCCGCCACATTTCTAGTCTCTGATGACTCCCTGCCCCTCCCCGACCATCACCACCGCGGAAATAGGGTTCCAGCACCAGCCACACACGCTCCTACAAGAGGACCTTAGGCACTTCGCCCCAATAGATACAACCAGGAGGGTGGTGGGGGTGACCATGCTCCCACTCTCCCGGCTGCACGGTGCCAGACACGCTGCATGGAGCAAACAGAGAAAGCAGCTCAGGCACAGGGCCCTTGTGCCCTAGGCAGAAGGCATGATCGAGCCACCAGAGTAAGTCCTGACACCTCCGCAGCTCTCAGTCGGCGGGAGCCCCTCCCTCCCCACGGAGACATAAGGCGGGGCAGACCTAGGCGCCGAGACTCCCAGCCAGACCCGACAGCGGGCTTTCCCTAGCGCCGCCTCATTGCCAAGGAGGCGGAAACCCAGGGCCGGGGTGGGAGGCGGGGGACGGCCAAGGGGAGTGGCATCACGGATCAGTACGGCCCCTCTGGCCAACCGGATCCCAAGAAGGTGGAGGAACTCAGACTTCACGCCCCCTCCCTGCCGCGCCCTGAATCTACACGCGGGAGACCCCCCTATCCGTCCCCGACCCCAGCAGGCAAGAGCGCGGCCGCCAGCCCGAAGCCCCGCCCACCCCAGGAGGCGGAGAGGGGGTGGTCGGCCGCAAACCG
>NW_012123931.1:2574209-2577387 GCF_000951035.1 Colobus angolensis palliatus | reverse complement strand
TACGGGAAGCCGAGGAGGTCAGGCCCCCCCCCCTAAAAATACACACCCTCGAGTCCGGCGTTACCCGCCACCAGGCTCCCGCCCGGCGCCCGGCCCCCGGCCCAGCGTGCTCTCACCGCAAAGCTGCTTCGGCCGCTCGTCACTGCGTGTCCCTCTCGGCGTGAGCCGCGAGCTCAGCAGGGAGGCCCTGAGAACGGCGCGGGGCACAGGCCCGCCGAAGCGGACTGCCAGCTACCTCTCCGCTAACGAAGCGGTCACAGGCCCCGGTGCCCAGACTGGGAAGGAGGGAGGGAGGGAGGGAGGGAAACTCCGAGGGGGGAAGGGGAGGGGGGAAGATGGAGAAACCGTCTCCGCCGCCTCTACCGCCGCGGCCGCTTCTCTGTTACCCGGGAAATCCCGCCCACTCCCCCGACCCCGCCCCACAGGGGGAAAGACTCAGCTTCGTTCCAGCACAGGACGCAATACCCGCCCGTCAAAGACTGAGCCAATCACCGAGCCCTGTCTTATGACTTCCCGCCCCTTCCCCCTCGACTGGGAGGGGAGGGGGAGCCGCTCACCTTCTCCACGCCCCTATTGGCGGGGAGCTTCCCTAACTCAACCCCGCCTATTGGAGACGGACTGCTGAAGCCCACCCCCGAGCCACAACGCTATTGGAGGAAGCGGGGAAGCTCTTCCTGTCTCATTGGAGGACACCACATAACCCGCCCCGCAGCGTCTCAGCCACAGGCTTAACAAGTTGGCTCCCGCCTCCGCCGGTCATCGCATTGGAAGGCTACCCCTGGCTCTCCCACCGCCCCAGTAAGGTAAGTAACCGATGTGGGGTAAAATGTCTGTAAGTGAAACAGGCTCCGCCTACCGCACTGCCGGGCCAGGCCCCGCCCCAAGAGTTGGATTGGATATCTTGGCACTGGTAGGACCCTCCATTGGCCAGGGCGCCCGTCTAGGAAGGAACTTAATTCCGCTCTGCGCGAGGAGGCTGAACCTTAGCAGTCCTTTTGTGGAATGTTTACACTAGAGACTGAAGCTCGGAGTTCCAGGGCCCGAGACAGGAGGGGGAGCGGAGCTCATCAGCGGGGACTCCACATCCTAGGATTTGAAGGAAAGGCAGTCCACCCCGGAGGACTCCCTTACAAAAAAAAAATGAGAATGAGAACTCATCCTCCCTATCCAGTTATCTTTGCAGTTTACATTCTACACACTGCGTCCTTGTAAACACAAATATCCGGAGCAGCTAGCAACTCCTTTCAGCCAAGTAGAGTACAGAACTAAGGTCTGGAGACCTAGGCGGAGAAATAACCCATAACCCCCAGGGTTGCCAGCGCACTCCCTAGAGCTGAATGTGCAGTCCTAAGAGGGCGGAGATAACCAAAAGAGAGGCGGGCCCTAACAGCCACCGCCCTGGCAAGCCTCCGGAAGGCGGAGCGTGAGGCACAAGGTACTCACGATCTCCCGGGTGGATCTGTAGGCATCCTCAGAACTGAGAAAGGAGAAAAAAGGACCAAAACAGGCCACAGCATAAATTAATCTTGGGAACATACCACACTCAGAGAAAGGATAAAACTTCCGTAGTTGGGGACATAACGGCTGTTCACCTTCTCCTTAGCCAGGAGTGTTAATGGTCCCTGTGTCCTCTCTGTGTAGATAACAGGGCCTCGAACGCACAGTGAGACAAAGTGCTTTCAATTCCTAGTTTGCTTTTATTTATTCACCAAATAGGGCGTGGGCCTGACGCTGACCTTACTTTGGGGGGCGCTCTCTCGGCGCCAGGAGGGGACGGGATTACGTTGTTACCGCTCTCCCGAAGAAGTAGAATCCTCCTCCCGGAGAGCTAAGACCCCAAGGGACAGGCCCAGGGAACCTACTCCTAGCTCCAACTCTGTCCTCCCTCTGCAATCCAGCGGAAACGGCCAGGAACGACCTCTGGCATCAGGTGGGCCTGACTCCAACGATGGCTTCCAGCCGCGAAACCACAGCAGCGAATTGCGAACTCCAAATCCAAAGGTAGCCGACAGGTGGGAGCAGCCTCGCCAGTAGCCAAACCCTGCCCCAGGACAGAGGTCTAAAAGTAAGTCAGACCAACAAAGCGACCCCCGGGCCAAACTGCTCCCAGGTTAGGAGGAAGCGGCACTCCAGCAGAACTGACCCAAGGCTACTTTTAACTTTGCGCCGCCTTCCACCACTAGACTGAGTAGCACAGGGCATTCCCACCATGGTATCAAGAACTACTCAGAACCCAAGCCAGCATTAGGCTGCCCACGACTTCCTGTGAACACAGGGTACCACCTGCGCTGGATCTCGCCTAAGGGCCCCAGGCCAGGGCACTAGGTTGTCAGAGTCTCGGATACATCCAACTAAGGACAACTGCTACCATGCCTAGGGAAGAACAAACTTCCAGCGTGTGCAGAGTTCTCGAGCTTAAGCTGGGGAAGTCAAAGGGCGCGGAAATAGCCAAGCGACAGGGTTAGAACTTTAGTACTTGGCCCCGGCACCGAAGGGCAGATCTCAAACCCTGCAGAACCTACGAAGCTTCGCTCCCGAAATCCACTCCGCACTGTAATCCCCTGGCTTCACCCCGAAGGCTACCAGGTCTCCAGCCTCGGTGGAACCTTTGTGTGGCTTCTCGGCTCTCCCCGCCCCCCTCGCCAAGGGCGCCGAGCCTAGGACTTCCGGGCGGGAGGGCAGTTCGAAGGAGCTAGGCGGGCCTCTCACATGTGCGGAGCGCGCTCAAGAGCGAAGGAGGGAGGCGGGGAACAAGGGTGGACTTCCCCCTCCGAGCTCTCTCCGCCGGAGGAGGCCGGGCTACCCGTCCCACCAATCCGAGGAGGGGGCGGGACCTTGCGCCTCGCGTCAGCCGCAAGAACCCTCCCTCCTCCCTCCGCGGAAAAAAAATCCTAGCAACTTAAACTCCAGCCCGGCCTCCCGATAGGCGGAGCTCGGGAGAATGTCATCCAATCCACATCCGAGAACGGGAAAAAAAGGGAGTCTCGTCCAGCCAGTGGAAGACAAGAGAAGGCGGGGCCTCCGGGCGAGCCCGAGGTGGGTGGGAGAGAGGAAACGGGCCCGCCCCTCAGCTCCCCTCCAGGCGGGTTGCAGAAGCCGCCAGCGGAGTAGATAGTAAACAGTCTGGGCCCAGGAGTGCAGGCAGGGGCCGCCCGGCGCTCGGTGGACTGGGCCCCTG
>NW_012123931.1:2566631-2573899 GCF_000951035.1 Colobus angolensis palliatus | reverse complement strand
TCTCGCAGGAAGGGGGAGCCCGGCGGCGGCACGGCCGGGGGAGGGGAAGAGAGCAGCAGTCGCCGCCGCCGCCTTGGGGTGGGCGGGGAAGCAGGCAGCTCCATGTTTGCAAGGGGATCAGCCGGGACCGCGGGGCGAAGCCGCCGAGTTCCTGGGGGTTTTCCGTACCACCGGTGCGAGCTCCTTGCCGGCTCGTGGCCTGCCGGGTGCCGGCACCAAATGCTGACTCGACCGCCAAGGCCAGGGAGTTTGGAAACCCGGCAGCTCGCGGGGCTAGCGGCGAGGCGCAGGGGCTCTTTCCGGTGGCCTCTCCCGCCCCCGGCTGCCCCTCCCTCAAGTCCAGTGTTGCCCCCGCCCCCAGAGTCCATAACAACCGCGGGCCCACAGTGCCCGCGCCTCTCCGGAACGCGCCCACCGCCCCCTCCAAGTTTGCGGGCAGAAACAAAACCCTCGAGGCGGCTGCCGCCCTTGTCCAGCGTGGGTAGCCAGGAAAGCCGCGGGCCCCGGCTCGCTCGCTAACTCCAGCTCTCGAGCAACTCCGGGCTCCGCGAGCTCAGTGGGCCCCGCCGACCATGCTCGAGCCGCCGCCCCCTGCCGAGCCCGCACGCCGCAGCTCTGGCCCGGTTCTAGTCGGTGTGCGGAATCTCCCTTTTCTAATATTTTTCTTTTTTAAAAAACGGCACAACAGGAACCGGAGGTCTCCTGCCCGCCCCTTCTCCAGTCCGCCGCCAAAACCTACCGAAACGGACTGCTCGGTGAGATAAACTAGGCAACACGGCCGGCGCAGGGACGACCCCAGGCCGGGCCCACCCCCTCCCCACGGCTCCGGCCCGGCTGGGAAACACACACACTGGCGAGCGGGCGGCGCCAAGAGCTCTCCTTCCTGGCCTGTCCCTCGCCTACCTCGGCCGCGGAACTCCGAGCCTCCCCTCAGCTCGGTCCCAGGGCCCACGGGGCCCACACCACGTCGGGCCGGCCAGACCGAGCGGCCGGCGGACTAACCACCCAAACGCCTGAGATTGGGGGGACCAAATTAAAAGCAGCTGTTTAACATACCTTCCGAGCCAGGCGAGGAGTCCTGAATGGGGGGGAACGCCCCCCACGGGCTATTGGCTCCCCGGCGCTCACGTCAGTCACCCTGGGCCCGCCTCCGCCCTTCGCCCCGCCTCTTCCCCTTCATTGAACGCCCCCTCCTTCCAAAAAATATAAATAAATTAATTGAACTAAACGCGAGTGGGAGACGCATCCGTGGTAGAGGCCCTTATAGCTCCCTCGCCGCCGACTCAAGTTTCTTGAGGTCCTCGGACTGGAGGGAGGCCTTCTGGGACTCGGAGATCCGCTGGGTGGACGCGGAGGAGGAGCCAGCGGGGCTACCCGGCCCCAACTTCCTTCACACACACAACCCATTTGGAACTAGGTAGGAGAGGAAGGTAGGAGCACCCTGGCCACTGGCTGGAGTGGGCAGACCCCTCTGGCTGTGTGACCTAACCGTGCTCGGTCCGCTCTGTTAGGCGCCTAAAAATGAGTGATGCAAACGGGAAGCTCTGCGTCCGCGGGCAACAGGCACTTGTCTGAGCACCTACTGTGGGTGAGGCAGACATTCATACCGTACCTGCTGCTGGGTGCAAATACGGACTGGATGACATGCTTACTCTCTCCCTCCAACGGCTCCAGATTCAGCCGAGGAGATTCTGCGTAAGGAACTAAGTCAAGGCAGGAATGTGTATGAAAATAGGAGTTTGTATGTAAATAGGAGCTCAGAGAAGAGAGATTCCTTCTCGCTGAAGGAAAATTGGGAAAGGTTTCATGGAGGAGGTGGCATTCAAGTTGGGTCTTAAAGATTTCATCCAGCAGAACTGGAGGGGCAGGTCATTTTCAGCAAAGGACACAAAGGGGCAAATGCAAAAAAGGACCTTCATATGTGGCTGTAGTAATTTTAAAAAGTGGGGGTGGGGAGATGGAACAAACAGTTTAAGACTTTTAATTGGGTAAAAGTCTTGGATGTGCACAGCAGAATGTGCAGGCAGCACAGTCACAAGGCCCACAGGCCCAGAACTATAGTGTAAGATGTTTGGCACCCTGGCAGAAAGATGGGTTCTGACGATGCACTGAGAGAAGTGCCTATAGGCAGCAAGGGGAGGCCCAGAGGCTGTTGTATTACTGTGTTTGTAGACTACAGAAGTGCCTCTTGTGGAAGGAATAGCTGGGGGAAGAGAAGGCTTCTTTTCTCTATCAAAGCCACCCAATCCGAAAGCTTTCCCCACCTTCAGCAGCCCTCAAGTCAAAGCTTTGACTCAGATCCTTCCTTGCATCGTTTGCTTTATTTATCATAACTTTCAACCAAAAGGAGTTTCTAGGGACAGAAGCTACCCCACATGTCTGTATTGCAGAGAGCTGAGCCTAGAGCCAGGGCACACAATGTGAAAAAAAAAAAAAAAAAAAAAAAGTTTGTTGAGGCATTGAGGAAAGGAAGTTAATGTGGCTAAGGTGGGGTGTGCAGAATGTAAAGGACCTTGGCGTCCATTGGGCAGAACGAGGGCCTGCTGCCGGTTAGGAAATTATTGGGAAATCTATCCCAATAATTCAGGAGACACATAAGCAGGATTGACCAGAACAGTGACAGTGGGTGAGAAGAATTTTTTTTTTTTTTTGAGACGAAGTCTCACTCTGTCACCCAGGCTGGAGTGCAATGGTGTGGTCTCAGCTCACTGCAACCTCCGCCTCCCAAGTTCAAGTGGTTCTCCTGCCTCAGCCTCCAGAGTAGCTGGGACTACAGGCTACAGGCGTGTGCCACCACACCCGGCTAATTTTTGTATTTTTAGTAGAGACGGGGTTTCACTGTTGGCCAGGTTGGTCTCCAACTCCTGACCTTGTGATCCGCCTGCCTCGCCTCCCAAGGTGCTGGGATTACAGGCATGTGCACCACACCCGGCTAATTTTTGTATTTTTAGTAGAGACGGGGTTTCACTGTTGGCCAGGTTGGTCTCCAACTCCTGACCTTGTGATCCACCCACCTCGGCCTCTCAAAGTGCTGGGATTACAGGCATGAGCCACCGCTCCCAGCCCATGAGAAGAATATTGAAGGAGAGCCTGTATTTGAGAAAGACTCAAGGGGAGTGGGTGAGTGATTCAGTGTGGGTAGTAGAGGGAAAGAAGTAGCCTGTGGCCTGCTGTGTGAAGAGTTGATAGAGCTTGAGGCTACTAGTTAGGTAATATGGGTTCTACACTTAGCATGGTGACTGGTGTTATAGTCTTAGGCAAGTCTCTTCCTCCCTCTGAGCCTCAGTTTCCTTGTGAAATGGGGGTGGAAATTGGAATAGAAAGACTCTAAGGACCTTACATAGGATCCAAGTGGGGGAAGCTTGCCACTGAGGAGACAGGGTAGGTGGGAAGAACTGATTTTGGAAGGGCAGTGGGTCACCCCAAGTGGAGTCTGGAGACTGGAATGTGGGCAGTAGCTCAGTCGATTGAATTATTGGGCAAAAAGTATGGAGAAGGAAAGGCCAGGAGATAAGGACTATGTGTTCAGCAGGAGGCCCACCCTGGCAGAGCCATGGAGGTCAAGGTTCATCCTCCCTAGGGTGAGGACCAAGTTTTTCTTCAGAACAGACATCCCAGCTGGGCAACATAGCAAGACCCTGTCTCTACAAAATATTTAACAATTAGCTGTGCGTGGGCTGGGTGCCGTGGCTCATGCCTGTAGTCCCAGGACTTTGGGACGCCAATCACCTGAGGTCAGGATCACCTGAAGGCAGATCACCTGAGGCCAGGAGTTCGAGACCAGTCTGGCCAACATGAAGAAACCCCGTCTCTACTAAAAATTTTTAAAAATTAGCCAGGTGTGGTGGTGGGCGCCTGTAATCCCAGCTACTCAGGAGGCTGAGGCAGGAGAATCACTTGAACTGAGTGAGCCGAGATCACGCCACTGCACTCCAGCCTTGGCGATAAAAGCGAAACTCCATCTCAAAAAAAAAAATTAGCTGTGCGTGGTGGCACATGCCTACAGTCTCAGCTACTCAGGAGGCTGAGGCAGGAGAATCACTTGAATCTGGGAGGTGGAGGTTGCAGTGAGCCGAGATCATACCTGCACTCCAGCTTGGGTGACAAGAGCAAAACCCTGTCTCAAAAAAAAAAAAAAAATTAGCTGTCCGTGGTGGCAGCATGCCTACAGTCCCAGCTACTTGGGAGGCTGAGGCAGGAGAATTGTTTGAACCTGGGAGGCAGAGGTTGCAGTGAGCCTAATCATGCCACTTCACTCCAGCCTGGGCGGAAGAACGAAACTCTTTGAAAAGAGTTTTTTTTGAGACAGAGTCTCAAAAAGAACCCAGCCGGGTGCAGTGCCTCACACCTGTAATCCTAGCACTTTGGGAGGCCCAGGTGGTTGGATCACCTGAGGTCAGAAGTCCGAGACCAGTCTGGCCAACATGGCGAAACCCCATCTCTACTAAAAATAGAAAAATTAGCTGGGCATGGTGGTGGGTGCCTATAATCCCAGCTACTCAGGAGGCTGAGGCAGGAGAATCACTTGAACCCAGGAGGCGGAAGTTGCAATGAGCCGAGATTGCACCATGTCACTCCAGCCTGGGCAGGGAAGAGTGAAACTCCGTCTCAAAAAAAAGAAAAAAAAAAAAAGGACCAATCCCCTGATGTCTGGATCCCCATCTCAAATTCCTGCTCTATTTCTTAATTTCTTAACGGGCTCTGGCTGAAGGCATAACAGATACTGTGTCAAAGTGAGATGAGGCAGATTGGTGATGGAGCAGAAAGAACTAGTCTGGAAGTTGAGTCCCCTGGTTCCCACTTAGTCCCTCCTTATCTGTGGATCAGCTTCCTCTCCTATATTAAGAGGATAACATAGCAATCCTTGCCCTGTTATGAGGATTAAATGTGATGATAAAGTGTGCTTTATCACCTGGTAAGGTTCTGAGCTGCTGTGGAAGCCAAAGACCCAGCATTTGACAGTGATACTAGGTAGCACGTGCGCTATGGATGCAGTTACTCATGGAGGATTTGCAACTGGAACAGTTACCGCCACTCAGAGAACCAGGCTTTGCTGACACTGCCCATGGTCCTATGTGTGCCACACTGGTGGGGACTTCCTCCTGAACACTTGGCAGACTGAGTTTCTTGAGGACACTTTGATATACCTCTGAGCCCCCAGAGCTCACTGTAGTCAGGTACATAGGGCCCTTTGGAAGGGTCCAGTGATGGTTTCTGACTCAGTATGTTGACACCTGGACAGCACAGCAAGTCCCACATTCTTTGGAAAAGAGAAACCCTTGATTTGGTGACATTGTCCCTCCAGCTGCCAGCTGCACTGAGGGGTTGCATCCATGCTACTCCCCCCACTACCCTATCAGTGAAGACAAAACTAAGTGGACTTTGTGAACCAACTGGTATAGGTAAAAATAATAATGATAATAATAAAATGAAATTAAGTGGACTTGGGTAAGGGCCCTCCTAGGAGAAATCACATTGGTAGGTCAGGTTCTGTTTCCTGGAGGCCCCTTTTATGTGAAAAGTCTCATAAACCAGCCTGGGGAACACAGTGAGACTGTCTCTACAAAAACTAAAAACAAATTTAGTTGGGCATGGTGGCATGTCCCTGTGGTCCCAGCTACTCAAGAGGCTGAGGCAGGAAGTTCACCTGAGTCTGGGAGGTTAAGACTGCCGTTAGCTGTAATCACACCACTGCACTTGAGCCTGGGAGACAGAGCGAGACCCTGTTTCAAACAACAACAACAAATTCTTGTGGAGTTTGTGAGTTAGGGATTATTATCCTTAGTTATAGATGAGCAAACTGAGGCCAACAGCAGTAGAGTGACTTGCTCAAGTCAAATAGCTAAGGGAAGTCTAGGTCCAAAGCCTGAGCTTTACCTATACTCCCACATGCTGTCTTTGTGCACTCCAGCTGGTGACCCAGGTTGGGCCCTGGAGAAAAACAGCCTGACTCCCCTGTTGTTCCACACTCCTCACCTCTCTAACTTAAAGATCAGTTTATCCTCAGACAATTCTAAATGATTTCTGGCCTTTTCCAGAAAATTATCCAGAAAAGCAACATTTGTCTGATGCACATACATACATACACAAAAGACCTAAACTCACAACACATAAACTCAAATCTGTCACACCTCTTGACACGCTCAATCTCACAGGCGTCTCACATACACCCTGTCTCATTCACAAAAAGGACTCATTCAAAGTTCTTTAGGGCACTTATGGTAGGTGGTGATTAAGAGACATTTAGGGCCTGCATTCCAGTGACTCTGCCAAGGATATCAGTGCCAGCACCCTGTCGACACAATCTCTGAGGGCTAATTCTCTCAGTAATATCCAGGTAAGGAGGATATGAGGCTGGCTCCCACAACCCAAAGCATCTTCTAGGTTCAAGGCAAGATGATTTTGGCAAATCATTTATCTTTTCAGTTTCTTTATCTGTAATCTAAGAATCAGAATACCTACTTCAGTGGGAAGATGTGAGATTTAAAATTAAGTGTGCCTGCCAGGCGCGGTGGTTCACGCCTATAATCCCAACACTGGATCAGGAGGTCAGGAGATCAAGACTATCCTGGCTAACACTGTGAAACCCCCGTCTCTACTAAAATTACAAAAAATTAGCCGGGCATGGTGGCATGCACCTGTACTTGGGAGGCTGAGGCAGGAGAATCACTTGAGAAGGGGAGCCAGAGGTTGCAGTGAGCCGAGATGGCACCACTGCATTCCAGTCTGGGCGACAGAGCAAGACTCTTAAAAAAAAAAAAAAAAAAAAATTAAGTATCCCTAGCATTCAGTCAAGAGTTCTTCTACCTTTTTTCCCCTCCTTTATCTCATCCTTACTTCCCTCTTCTCCTGGCCATTCAAATGCAAAGTCCGTTTGAGCAATGAGCCCTGCCAGCAGGCCTAGAGGGCCAAATAATCCCATGATGTGAAGAAACTCCATTTCTCTTGCAATCAGGTTTAGATGGTATATATTCCGTAATTTCTGATTTCTGGGTGGCCTTGGAGGCTTGGAATTTTTGAAGGAATTTTATGACTGCTACTCACTGCCTTGAAATGTTTCCCCTGGCAGAGCACTCAGCATGTTCCTCAGTTTACCTGGCTTTATGTTTTCAAAGTGTTTACTTCTCTTTATCAGTTGTTTGGTGGCCTTTTTTTTTTTTTGAGACGGAGTTTCACTCTTGGTGCCCAGGCTGGAGTGCAATGGCGCGATCTCGGCTCACCGCAACCTCCGTCTCCTGGGTTCAAGTGATTCTCCTGCCTCAGCCTCC
>NW_012123931.1:2548170-2566265 GCF_000951035.1 Colobus angolensis palliatus | reverse complement strand
CTCCCAAATCACTGGGATTATAGGCCTGAGCCACTGCACCCAGCCAGCAAGGTCCTTTGTTCAAAGAAAATCTTATTCAGAAGCCTAATGTGTAAGAGATCAAGGTGGGCCTTGTTTTGGTTTAAGTGAGGACAGCCTGAGCACTGCAGTCAATTCCTTCACATCTCTCTCATGCAGCCTCCCTGACAGCCACATAGTCCCTTCGAAGACTTCTAATGAACCCACATTTCAGATCTTGTTCATTCATCCCAGCCACTACCTACCTCTCAGCAGCCTGTGACAGAGCAGCCTGGCTTTGTGCTCAGTTACCTCTGCCTGTTCATTTAGTATCCTTCAGCAGCTTTTCTTCCTCCACCCATTACCTAAATGTTGGTGACATCCAAATGTATCTCCTCTCTTGCTTTCCTCATTCTCACTTCAAGGCTCATTGCTTCTGTCTAACTAAGTCCTAAATTGACATCTCCAGACCAGTATCTGCCCTGAACATCAGACTCCAGACTTCCACTGGATGCTGGCCACAGAAAATTTTTTTATTAAAAATTCATTTTTTCACAGAAGAAAATTCATTAAAAGTCAAGAAAGAGCCCCCAGATGAAATGGCTGACTTACTCAGGTGCACATCTGGCCAGTCTTGAGTCTTTAAGACAAACAGCAGCATTAGAGAAGGAGCCAGATTATAATGTGCGGGGAGGGGAGATGGATGTGAGCCTGGAACATATTCCCCTCAATTGTTGAAAGCACTATAGTGTCTCCATCTAACACCCCCAGCCAGGATTCTAGTGGAGTTAGCTATGTCCACCATGTCCTTAGCCTGAAAAATATGGGTATTTAAGACTTCAGCAGGCCACATTTAGCTCAGACAGGAGGATTTTATGACAACCAAGGTGAAGAAGAGTTCTAGATTTTTTTTTCCCCAAGAAAACATCTCCAAGTAAAAGTGCTAGATTTCTATTTGTGGGGAAGACCCCAGTCTTCTCTGTAGCCAATTATGAGCAGTCCAAAACACTTGATAGTCACAAGTGTCGTATAAAGGCAACTACAGGGCAGATACCTCCTAACAGAAAAAGATGGTTCCCAGGCTGCTGGGCACTTCCACTCCTGCCCTTGGTAGGCTCACAGTGGTTTGTGGGTAGTAACCAAGGCCAGAGAGAAATCTAAGGACTCGGTTGGCAGCTCTGGGACCCTTGGTCAGTTCATGCTTTGCCTCTGAGTCACCCTGTAGACCCCACATTAAGAAACAGGGAAACTTTAAAGGCCTATAGGCTGGTCTTGGAGATGACAGGGACCTGACCTGCTTTTCCTCCAATTGGAAGGCCAAGGGGGAAGAGAACTGAGGGAAGCTAGGGGAGTAGCAGCAGCTTGAAAGAGGAGACTCTGAAAACACACTAAAACTGGGGAGGCTGGGTATGGTGGCCCATGCCTGTAATCCTCTCATTTTGGGAGGCCGAGGCCGGAGGATCGCTTGAGGCTGGGAGTTCGAGACCAGCCTGAGCAACACAGTGAGATCCTGTCTCTAGAGGAAAAAAAAAAAAAGCAGAGTTCCTGCTTGAGCCCAGATGTTGAGACTGCAGTGAGCCATGATCATGCCACTATGCTCTAACCTAGGCAACAGAGCGAGACTCTGTCTCTGAAAAAAAAACAAAAAAACAAAAAGTGGGGAGTGCCAGTGGGAGCTGACTCAACCCAAGTAAGGGCCTAATAGCTCCTCTATGGGTGTTTGCACTATCCAACAAAGAACTGGACCCTTACAGTCAGAGGACCCATGGTAGGATCATCTGGTGTAGCCCCTTCTTTTACAGAGGGAACCTAGGACTTAGGTTGGGTTGAGTGGTAAGACCTCAAAACCACCAAAGAGCTGGGTCACTCTAGAGAAGCCTTTCTACTTGGCCAGTGCCTCTTGGCCCAATTCCCTCTAGGTCTCTGATTTATAAAAGTTTTTGTATGTGTGTCTGTCTGTCCCAAGAGACAAGAAGCATCCCTTTCAGGGAAGGAACCAAATTTCCCTAGGGCTGTGATGTTAAATCGTCCATTCTCCCAAGAACAAGTCCTACTCTGTCATTTACCTGCATACTGTCACATGAAGACTGACAAGGGTGGCCTCCCAGGCTGAGGATGCTGGTGCACCCTTCACCACAGGAGTCCCATCCTAGCCAACAAGGATGGGCAAGATGAAGGGAGCAATGGGAAAAAGGACATGGGGATTCTCTCATGTTTGAAAAATTATATAGCATAGGAATGTTAGAGAAAGGTGAAAAAAACAGCAATCAAATCAGAAGCAGAAGCCTGCTTTAGCTCACAGTGTTTTCTTCTTTCCTGAACATTGTCTTTCTTTTTTATTTATTTACTTTTTTTGAGACAGAGTTTCACTCTTGTTGCCCAGGCTAGAGTGCAATGGCACGATCTCAGCTCACTGCAACCTCTGCCTCCTGGATTCAAACAATTCTCCTGTTTCAGCCTCCTGAGTGGCTAGGATTACAGGCACAAGCCACCGTACCCAGGTAATTTTTGTATCTTTAGTAGAGACGGGGTTTCATCATATTGATCAGGCTGGTCTCGAACTCCTGACTTCAGGTGATCTGCCCACCTTGGCCTCCCAAAGTCCTGGGATTACAGGCGTGAGCCACTGCACCCAGACCCTGAACATTTTCTCTTGCTTTGTTCAGTAAGTTTCCTGTATGAGAACCCTGACTTGCCAAATAGATTCTGGGTTGCGTGTCTGCCTTCCCTTTCCCTCCTCCTTTAACACCTAAGACAGGTAGGATCAAACTGGTAAAAGCTACAAACAATGGCAGTGGGAGAAGTTCCTCGAGTTTTATTGAAAATTTAGGAGACATCAATTCATTAACTCTCTACAGAGTCAGAAACATGAACTAAATCTGTGGTTCCCAAACCTGGATCATCCTGTCACTCACTAACAACCTACTGGATGGACCCAGGAATCAGCATTTTATGGAGCTCAAGTGATAGATAACCTCACCAATCTTCAGATATGCAATCAGGAACTCATGCATAACTTTAAATTCACAGGGCAGTTGGGTTACAGCCTCTTCAAATAAATGACAATTTAAAGTTACCTCCTCCAGGCCTTTTATCATTAATCCCATTTCTTACACTTTCCACTAAACCCCCTAACCTCTCTAGTTTCTCAGATTTCCAAGAATCTCTGTTCACTTCTTATGTTTGTGCACTCCCAAGAGAATGGAGGCTCATCTGGAGAAGGAACTAGATTAATCTTCTGCTCTACACTTGAGCTCCTGATTATGGTAAGAAACTCAATAAAAATTTATTGGCAGATCAGAAGATGGATCCTTAGAGGAAGTCTAGTGTAAGAGTTGAAAGAAGGTACTTTGTAGTGAGATGGTCTGGATCCTGGCTGTAGCAAATTAACATTCCTGTCTCTCAATTTTTTTCTTCTGTCAATACCTACCTCAAAAGGTTGTGGAGGGTGAATGAGATGATACCTAGAAATTACTCTAAACAGTGCCTGGAATAGAGTAAGCATCCAGTAAATTGGTTGCTATGACTATTATTAAGAACACCCCAATATTTCCCAGCCACAATTGCCCCAACTGGGCAAGCCATCACCAGCCAACAGGTATGATATGGGGAGTGGTTTTCCATGGACAAAGCTTCTGGTTCCATTCTTTCTACGAGAGAAATGCAAATGACTCAAGATCTTCTCACAAACACCATGTATCCATAGATAGGGAGTTTCCTGGGGAGAATGACAACCCTTTTGGTACTCTGCAGACATGAGGACCTTACATCAGGAGGTCCTAGCTAGGAGAGTCAGTCACCAACCCTGTCGCCCTTCGAGTCTACTACATGAAGCATGGGCACAAGAACAACAACCTGGAACTTGGGAAGAACTATTTATACTCTAAAAGGACAGCTAAACAAACCTCTGTTCTCCAAAGACAAGATCTCCATCTTCCATGCAGTGAGGAGACCACAGGCTTTGTAAGCAGACCAACTTGAGCTCGTTTTAGAGCAAATCACTGTAACCCTCTGGACCTCACTTTCCTCAACTATATAGAAATGAGAAAGGGGTGCACAGGAGAAGGGAGAGAAGATAATACCTCACTGAATTGTTGTGAAGTTTGAATGAAGCAATGAGGAGAAAAGCACCTAGCATAGTGCTTAGCACATCTCAAGCACTGAACTGGTGCTGGTCCCTCTGTCCAGATATAGGGCCATGGCCTACAGACAAGGTGAACTCATAGTGTCAGAACTCTAAGTCTCAGATACTGAAGCCTTGGGTCCCTCCCTGCCTCCCTCATCCCTCCCAGACCAGCTCCTGGACCCCCTCCCTCATGTCCCAGGCTGCTAAATTGATGAAGCTAAAAGGGTTTTGATCATGTCGGTATATTTATATGTAAATACAAAACTGTATCACTGTAAGATATTGAATGTGAACATTACAATTATTTTCTGAATCTGCCTCAGTCCATTGATACTAAATACAAAAATGAAATGATTGTAAAAAATAAGAATATACACATTCAAAGAGCTTATTACAATATAAAATTATTGAGGTCTGATCAGCTGCCAACCTCATCTTCTGTGACAGGGGAAGGTTTAGGAGTTCCTGGGATTTTCTTGGGAATGTGGAGTGCTAAGGACTCTTGATTTATCCCTAGCACATAAGGATGAGTGGGCTGGGAGCAGGCAGGGACAGGTTGGGTGGGTAGGGGACAAACAGTGATTGCAGGGGACCACCTCACTCAGCCAGAGGGTAAAGCTTTTTATTGACACAGAACCCACCCAGTTTGAGGGTCTAGCAGGCTAGCAGGCAGGAAGAGATGGGCATCTCAGTAGACGGCCAAGCTTCATAAAGGAATCATCCAGCAAAAGAAAAAGGGCCCCAGCTCATCCTCCCAGGGAGGCATTTTCTTAGTAGTTTTTTCTCTCTCATACTTGGGCTACGCCTCCTTCCTTCTAAGACTTCGTACCGATTGCATGTGGCTCTGGCTGCTCAGTGAGTTCATCTCTACCCTCCGCCTCCCATCCATGGGATAGTGAAAACAAAGAGAGAGTATGGAATCACAGTGGAGGTCTGTTCCCCAAATTGGCCAAGTAAACGCAGAAAAATCATCAGATAAGGGAAATCCATGCTGAGCTAACCCAGTGTCACCACAAACTAATACATTCTTGGCTCCAACAGGAGGGAGATAAGTCATTACTTAAGGAAGGGGCCCTGTGGTAGGAACATGGAGAAGTGTGTATGTCCTCTTCCACCACTCTGTAGCCTGACAACAGGAGACATGATCACCAACCCAAGCTAGTCCAGGATAAATAGTAGGGTCCAAGAAGCAAGGAGTCCTGAACTGCAACACAGAGCCCCAGGAACTTCTACAAAGGAATATCTGTGTGTATATGTATTTATAGAATACGATCATATTATCACATACAATATATATTATATACACACGTACATATGGACCCATACACATAAGTACACACACGCATACACACAGAATGACAGGACTGGAATACACGCCCTACTTATAAACGTGCTTGGCACTCAGGACGATCTCTAGAATATGTAACTTGGTCAAGCTCTCTGGGGAGAAAGGCAAATGCTCATCAAACCTCCCCATAAAATCCTAGCAAAGGGAAGGAGTGGGAGACAGGAGACCTCCAGAAAGAGAATGGCGGGAGAAAGGAGGAGGGAGGTTCCTTCCCCACTTACCTCGGGGACCCTGGCAAAAATCAATAGCCACAATTTGGTTTTAATAAGGCACAGTTTGATAGCAGGTGCTAGGAATTAAGAACACATTGCTGCTGGCCCTTTCTAGTGGCAATTTCACCACATTTATCTAGCCAAAGGGAAAGGCTGCCTTGTGTGCACACGTGTGCCGGGAGACACAAGAAAGAAGTTGATCCATGGCTTCAGCGTAACCGATGGCAACCTATAGGCTCAGCGGTGTCCAGGGTAGTTTAAGGAAGGCTGGCCAGCAGGTAGGAGGTTCGTGGGAGAGTTACTGACCCTCCACAGCCAGCAGGTTTTGGCCAGAGGATACCATGCCCTCCTTCTCTGCGAACTCCAGGATGGCCTTGTAGCAAAAATAGTACTGCTCAGGGGTCTGGATGCTGAAGGCCCTCTGGGTCCTCATGCGTGACACCGTCTGGAACACATTAAGGGTGCCAAGCTCCTCCAGCTGTGCCAGGCAGATGTCCAGGGAGCAGAAGGTACCTGAAGAAGGAAGGAAGTGATCACATCTGGTTTACCTCTCCTCTCTTCCTCCCTCTACCAAATAACCCAGGGAGAACTGAATGAATGAATTCAAAGGCAAAGCACCTCTTGGCAGAAGGCCAGGTGGCCTTAGGCCTGAAAGGACTGGAGGGGAGGTCACAGGCAGTGTTGGAGGCCAGAGAAATGAGAAGGCCTCTTACCTCTCAGGACATACACTGGGGTAACAGGAAGTGGAAACGGGAAGGTGACATAGGGGAACTTCCTGCTTCAATCCCAGACAGACAGACTGACAGCACTCCCACACCTAATTTCCAGAGTCCACAAGTTTTTCAGAGGCCTAACACAAACCTATTCCCAACTTTCTCCCAAAGGACCTTTGAACTAGAAAGGCCAACATTTTCTACCATGTACATGCCCTTAAGACAAAAGCTGCTAACTGGCTCCAGAATGGACAATACAGCACAGGGAGGGGAGTCCCTCCAGGGAGGGCTGTATGGGAAGGAAGCAGCAGACCAGCTGAGCTCCTTGGGATACCTGCAGTGCTAACAGGTGACACGGTCAGCATTATGATGGGGTATATAAAACATCAACCCCTAGAGGACTTGGCTTGTGAAATATATATTCTGGCCATCAGTTGGTCCACCAAAAGGACATTAGAAGAGGGATTTTTCACAGCAATTCACCACCAAGGGAGCAAGTGAGTTCCTTCTCCAATCACAGATGTGGGCTAACAGCTTTGTTTTTCCTCCTCCACCCCTACTGCCTCTGCAGACACCAAGAGCTGCATTAGGTGCATTACCTGTCCTGCCAATGCCTGCACTGCAATGGACCACAATGGGTGGCTCAGAGCACTGCCCTTTGGAGTGTGCTCCCATGTTGCTCACAGCCAGGCTCTGCTGGTTTCTGACCACTCTCAAGAAGTCAATGAGGGAAGCTGCTGAGGAAGGGACACCATAGTCTGGCCAGCTCAAGAACTGGAAGTGGGTCACCTGGCGTTTCTGCCGTTCCTTAGATGAGAAAAGAAGTAAACGTTAACGAGGTTATTTCTGCCTGTCCCTAGCTACCACTGGCTTTTCCAGATTCTCAACACCCTGGTTATCCCTACCACCAAGGCTCCTATCTACCACTGTCAACTTTTCCCATAACTGCTTCTTTACTACAAACCCAAAGGAAGGGTTGGTTAATTGTTTGGAAAAGGCAGAATTCCTATACTGTAAGATCCCGAATTTTTTTTTTTGAGACAGGATCTCACTCTGTCGCCCAGGCTGGAGTACAGTGGCATGATCAAACTTACTGCTGCCTTGACCTCACAGGTGTGTGCCACCATGATCAGCTAATTTTTTCTATGTTTTGTAGAGACGGGATCTCACTGTGTTGCCTAGATTGTCTTGAACTCCTGGGCTCAAGTGATCCTTCCGCCTCTGCCTCCCAGAGCCCTGGGATTATAGGCATAAGCCATTGCACCCAGACCCAGATTTCTTTTCTTTTTTTTTTTTGTTTGAGACGGTCTCTCACTATCGCCCAGGCTGGAGTGCAGTGGTGAGGTCTCTGCTCACTTCAACCTCTGCATTGTGAGTTCAAGCGATTCTCCTGCCTCCCAGCTAATTTTTTCTATTTTTCAGTAGAGACAGGGTTTCACTACGTTGGCCAGGCTGGTCTTGAACTCCTGACCTTGTGATCCGCCCGCCTCAGCCTCCCAAAGTGCTGGGATTACAGGCTTGAGCCACCGTGCCCGGCCTTACCCAGCCCCAGATATCTAAAATTATAAGCTTTACTCCTATTTAATGTTCCTATTGTGCTGCAGTAATATGGCTATATTGGCTGTGAGTTAAATATCCTCATCCTGTCCCTAGAAAAACAGAAGCAACTCATAACCTCCCTGGTAGCCTATCTATTCCCTCTGGAAATTTTCATTACAGTAAGTATTCTCCCCCTGTTTCAACAAGGTGAGAAAAAAGAAACCTGGATTTACCTCTGTGTTGTGAATTTCTAGCGTTGTTTTCTTATAATGATTCATGTTCTCCACGCCTAGATTGGTCACTGTGAGGAAGCCAAATCGGATCCGAGAGTCTTTTTCTAAAGGCCAGTACTGGCCACACTTTCTCCTGCCGCCTTCTTCAAAGCTGAAGACACACAGAGCAAGGTAAGCCTTCCATCCTTCCTCTCCACAGCAGTAACCTGGCTTCCACAAAGACCTGATATACCCCCAGGCAGCAATATCATCTGTTGCATTGCTTCTAACTTACACCATTTATTCTCAGCAGAAAGGAAAGGAAACCTCTTCATTCTAAACAAATGTACTCACAGCTAAGGTTTTTGCATGTACTCATATAGCAGACAGTTACTGAGCACTTACTACAGCATTTGGTCTTTTTCCTAATATGCAATAGTACTTCTCATATATGTGGGATAAATACTGGGTGAACAGAGAAAAAAACAGTATAGTAGCTGGGGGTAGTGGCGCATGCCTGTAACCCCAGCTACTTGGGAGGCTTAGGTAGGAGAATCATCTAAGACCAGGAGTTTGAGACCAGCCTGGGCAACATGGTGAGACTCCATCTCAAAAAAAAAAGAAAAAGAAAAAAAAAAACAGTAGAGAAAATATGATAGATCAGAGAGAACTCTCTGGCCTATACCTCAGCCACTGCTTATTGTCTTCCCCAATAAGAGATGTTGGATAATAAGAGAACTGATAAACACACATCTCCTGGAATGTTAGCAGAAGGTTTGTGTAAAGGCCTGAAGTCCCAGCCCAGGTAACACGGAAACCCTGTCTCTACTAAAAACACAAAAACTAGCCAGGCATGGTGGTGGGTACCTGTAGTCCCAGCTACTTAGGAGGCTGAGGCAGGAGGATTGCTTGAATCCAGGAGGTTGAGACTGCAGTGAGCTGAGATGGCACCACTGCACTCCAGCCTAGATGACAAAGCGAGACTCTTGTCTCAAAAAAAAAAAAAAAAAAAAAAAAAAAAGGCTTAGGCTGGGCACAGTGACTTGTGCCTGCTGTAATCCCAGCACTTTAGGAGACGGAGGTGGCAGATCTCCTGAGGTCAGGAGTTCGAGACCAGCCTGGCCAATATGGTGAAACCCCATCTCTACTAAAAATACAAAAATTAGCCAGGCATGGTGGTGGGCACCTGTAATCCCAGCTACTTCGGAATTCTTCTGCTGAGGCAGAAGAATCGCTCAAACCTGGTAGGCAGAGGTTGCAGTGAGCTGAGGTCGCACCACTGAACTCCAGCCTGCACAACAGAGTGAGACTCTGTCTCAAAGAAGAAAAAAAAAAAGCCTAAATCTACCTCGCCACCCTACAGTGCCCCCAAGGTATTCCAAGGTAGAACTTCTCTACCACTACCTCCTCTCTAAATAAGAGGTGGTTATAACAGTGCTAAGGAAGGAAATTGAACATTCTTTTTTTTCCTTCCTCATCTGAAATAGGTTATTCCTGAAATTTGCCAGATTTGTAGACCAAACTTTCAAAAATATTCCTTTCATTAAAACCTTCCTGGCTGGGCGCGGTGGCTCACACTTACAATCCCAGCACTTTGGGAGGCTGAGGTGACGGACGGATCATGAGGTCAGGAGCTCAAGACCAGCCTGACCAACATGGTAAAACCCCATCTCTACTAAAAATACAAAAATTAGCTGGGCATGGTGGCACGTGCCTATAATCTCAGCTACTCAGGAGAATCACTTGAACCCGGGAGGCGTGGGTTGCGGTGAGCTGAGATAGAGCCATTGTACTCCCGCCTGGGTGACAGAGCGAGATACCGTCTCCAAAAAAAAAAAAAAATTAGCTGGGCGTGGTGGCACATCCTAGCTACTCAGGAGGCTGAGGCAGGAGAATTGCTCGAACCTGGGAGACGGAGGTTACAGTGAGCCAAGATCACGCCACTGCACTCCAGCCTGGCGACAGAGTGAGACTCCATCTCAAAAGAAAAAAAAAAAAGTAGCAACAAATGGAGAGCAAAGGTGATCTGGTAATTCGGTAGTCAGGAAGAGAGCACCCCTCTGAAAATAGGGAACACATTAAAGAATTGTCCCATGTTTCCCAGAACTTCCTTTAGTGGGTAAGGCCAGGACCTCAAAATAGGGTATAACTGGCACAGGGTTGCCAGAGCCAAGGATTAAAGCTTTAATAAGTTAGATCTATTCATCTCCACAATACCCGGGTTGTGGATTAGCTAAGAGATATCTCAAAATCTTTGCCATGGCTTTCCTAATCCTCAAAAAAATTTTTTTTTTAAATTGAGACATAGTCTCACTCTGTAGCCCAGGCTGGAGTGCAATGGCATGATGTCAGCTCACTGCAACCTCTGCCTCTTGGGTTCAAGTGATTCTCCTGCCTCAGCCTCCCGAGTAGCTGGGACTACAGGCGCCCGCCACCTCGCCCGGCTAGTTTTTTTGTATTTTTTAGTAGAGACAGGGTTTCACTGGGTTACCCAGGATGGTCTCGATCTCCTGACCTTGTGATCCGCCCGTCTTGGCCTCCCAAAGTGCTGGGATTACAGGCTTGAGCCACCACGCCTGGCCTTTTTGTACTTTTAATAGAGATGGGGTTTCACCAGGCTGGCCAGGCTGGTCTGGAACTCCTGACCTCATGATCCGCCTGCCTCGGCCTCCCTAAGTGCTGGGATTACAGGCGTGAGCCACTGCGCCAGGCTGGCCCACATTATTTCTAAAAGCTAAACTTCCCTCTTCAATCACCTATGCTTAGGGACAGAGTGGAGGTGGAGACCAGTGGAAAAAAGGGATTAACTCACCGGGTGGTCATGACAATCACCAAGACTTTTTGCTCCCATACCATGAGCCAGAAATCACGATAGGTATTCTCCAAAGGACCTGTAATAAAAGTAGAAGACAAGAAACATTACTCTGGGAAACACTTTTTTTCCTTTGTAGGCTCTTCTGTTTTACTCCCCAATGGTAACTCCAAACCATAGATGTTAGCTCCCTGCTCATCTTTTCACATCCCTGCTATTCAGTG
Source organism: Colobus angolensis palliatus (assembly GCF_000951035.1). Taxonomy (NCBI): domain Eukaryota; kingdom Metazoa; phylum Chordata; class Mammalia; order Primates; family Cercopithecidae; genus Colobus; species Colobus angolensis. The sequence continues at coordinate 2,555,082 of NW_012123931.1, read as the reverse complement.
TGGTCCGTGGACAAATCACACCAGCATCGTATGGGAGAGTGTAAGAAACATGAATCTGCATGTTAACAAGATCCCCAGGTGAGTCATAGGTAGGTTTGGGAAGCACTGCTACATACCCTCTCAGAGCCTTAATCATCAGAACTTCAGCCATCACATCCAGGCCAACAGTGTCAACGGTGTATGAGTCTCTAGCTGTTTTCATCTCACCTAAGCTTCAGTTTTATAATCACAGATTGCTTACTAAAACCATTAACCTTCTGTTTCCCATCATCTCAGATCCATTATGTCTGCAACTAAGTCTCTTCCTTCAAAATTAGCTTTATCTTAGCCAGGTGCAGTGGCTCATGCCTATAATTCCAGCCCTCTGGGAGGCCAAGGCAGGCAGGTTGCCTGAGGAGGCCAAGGCAGGCAGGTTGCCTGAGCTCAGGAGTTCGAGATCAGCCTGGCAACATGGTAAAACCCTGTCTCTATGGAAAATACAAAAATTAGCCGAGTGTGCTGCCACATGCCTGTAGTCCCAGGTACTTTGGAGGCTGAGGCACAAGAATTGCTTGACCCCAGGAGGTGGAGGTTGCAGTGAGCCAAGATCACACCACTGCACTCCAGCCTGGGCAGTAGAATGAGACTTCGTCTCAAAAAAGAGAAAAATTAGCTTTATCTTGCAACTTTCTTATCTCTGTTAACAATACTAGCATTCTTAAATCATTCAGTCTTAAAAAGTTGAAGTCAACACTGACTTACCCATTTCCTTCATCTCCCAGAAGCAGTCAGTCACCAAATCCTAGAGATTTTTTACCTTTGAAATGTTTTTGCTTTTTATTCTTTTGCCCTCCATCTTCTCCCCATCCTGCTCCTCCTGCTCAATTTCACTGACACAAAGACCACATCATCTTCTGTCTAAGTTACTGTAACACTATTCAGTCTACTTTTCTGAATAGGCCTTTTTCTGTTCCAGTCTACTCTGGGAAACCCCACCAGTTTAATCTTTCTTAAAAGTTTCTTCATCAGAACATAGACATACCATGCTCACTTTGGTCTCTATTCTTTTGCTCAAGCTGTCTCCATTACCTCCAATGCTATTCATTTTCTACCCATTTTCAAGTGCCGCCTCTTCCTTGAAGCTTTCTCTGACCACCTCATTCCTTGTGAAGCTTCTTCTCTTTTACTTTGATGGCATAGCTGGTTAACCATTTAATTTATATACTCTTCCATCCATTATTTTACTTTGTGGGAACTAATGATATCTCAGTAAACATTGTCCTAAGGACAAGGGATTACAGGCATGAGCCACTGTGCCTGGCCAGATTCTCCTTTTTTAGTTAGAACCTGCATAGGGCTGAGCACTCAGCAGTAACTTTGAAGATACTTGTGAACTACCAACTCCACTTTGATCAAGACAGTAACCGGCCGGGCGCAGGGCTCACACCTATAATCCCAACACTTTGGGAGGCCAAGGCAGGCGGATCACTTGAGGTCAGGAGTCCGAGACCAGCCTGGCCAACATGGTAAAACCCAATCTCTACTAAAAATACAAAAATTAGCTGGGCATGATGGCGGGTGCCTGTAATCCCAGCTACTTGGGAGCCTGAGTTAGGAGAATTGCTTAAACCCGGGAGGTGGAGGTTGCATTGAGCCTAGATCGCACCGTTGAACTCCAGCCTGGGTGACAGCAAGACTCCATCTCAAGGAAAAAAAAAAGTAACAACTCAAGATAATTCCTTATACTTTCCGGGTGTTTCCTCCCTCTCTGCTTTCAGGAAAGCAGGGCAGTACTAATGGTTAATTTTGGCCTAGAAGTCTGCTGGTTCTACTACCATTATTGCTAAGTCTTTTAGCAAGCACTAACATGATACTGGAATGCCCTCTCTGCAGAAGTGGATGATGTCAAAAGCATGTGAGGTCTTAGAAATATGCTAAATATCCAATAAGAGAGGATTAATTAAATTATGGCATGTCAAGTGGGGTGCAATGGCGCACACCTGTAATCCCAGCCCTTTGGAAGGATGAGGTAGGCAGATCACTTGAGCCCAGGAGTTTGAGACCAACCTGGGCAACATTGTGAAACCCTATCCCTACAAAAAATACAAAAATTAGACAGGTGTAGTAGCACATGCCTGTAGTCCCAACTGCTCAGGAGACTGAGGTGAGAGGATCACCTGTGCCTGGAGAGACCGAGGCTACATTGAGTCATGATCGTGAACCATAATCATACCACTCTGTCACCCAGCCTAGGTGACAGAGTGAGACCCTGTCTCAAAAATAAATAAATAATAGTATACCCATAATTTATACAGTCTATAAAGCTGATGTTGTAAGAGCTGTATTTTTTGCTATGGAAAGGTATTCACAGATACCATTAAATGAAATAAGAGATGTGTATAGAAAGAGCATATTTGGTTAAATTAAAAGTTTAGTTTTTTTTTTTTTTGAGACCGAGTATCACTCTGTCACCCAGGCTGGAGTTCAGTGGCGTGATCTCAGCTCACTGCAACCTCTGCCTCCCGGGTTCAAGCGATTCTCCTCCCTCAGTCTCCCAAGCAGCTAGGACTATAGGCGCCCACCACCACACCCGGCTAATTTTAGTATGGACTGGGTTTCACCGTGTTAGCCAGGCTGGTCTCGAACTCCTGACCTTGAACTCCTGACCTCAGGTGATCCACCTGCCTTGGCCTCCCAAAGTGTGGGAATTACAGGCTTAAGCCACCATGCCTGGCCTTTGTTTTTTTTTTTTTTTGAGACGGAGTCTCGCTCTGTCGCCCAGGCTGGAGTACAGTGGCCGGATCTCAGCTCACTGCAAGCTCTGCCTCCTGTCTCCTGCCTCAGCCTCCGAGTAGCTGGGACTACAGGCGCCTGCCACCTCGCCCGGCTAGTTTTTTGTATTTTTTAGTAGAGACGGGGTTTCACTGTGTTAGCCAGGATGGTCTCGATCTCCTGACCTCATGATCCGCCCGTCTTGGCCTCCCAAAGTCCTGGGATTACAGGCTTGAGCCACTGCGCCCGGCCTATTTTTTTTTTTTTTTTTAAGACAGAGTCTCACTCTGTTGCCCAGGCTGGAGTGCGGTGGCACGATTTCGGCTCACTGCAACCTCCACCTCCTGGCTTCCAGCGATTCTTGTGCCTCAGCCTCCCAAGTAGCTGGGATTACAGGCGCATACCACCATGCCTGGCTAACTTTTGTATTTTTAGTAGAGACAAGGTTTCACCATGTTAGCCAGGCTGGTCACAAACTCTTGACCTCAGGTGATTCACCCACCTCGGCCTCCCAAAGTGCTGGGATTACAGGCTTGAGCTGCTGCGCCCAGCCTGGTTAAGTATTTTGTATGCCTATATCTGCATGTATGCATAGATAAAGGTCTAGGAGGAGATGCTGTAAAATGTTAACATTATCTCTGGGTCCTAGGGTTATGAGGGATTATTTTTGTTTTCTAAATATTCCACAATGGACATCTAGTATACACATCAAGAAGACAGTAAGGACACCTTTTCCACATCTCTGACCCTCAGCCTCATCCACATCCTACTCTCCTGCACCACAGCAACTCTCATATACTTCATTTTCCACATTCAGACAACTGGCAGAATTGGAGTACTGAGCACTCAGAGCACATGGTAATTCAGTTACCAGACTCAGACTGGGCAAACTTCTCACAGGCTCAAGAGAGATACTTAGAAGGGAAAGTTGTACTTCCCAGCTTAGACCCTTTAACAGTAGACTTCTCTCAAGAAATAAAGTCAGCAGTTTATACTGACATAGGTGAAACAATCCACTGACTTGGCTTGTAAAAACTTCTGAATCAAGCAAACATGGGTTCAAACCCTGGTTCTGCCACTTACTAGCTGCATGGTCCAAGGTAATGTCAACTTTTGGGTTTCAGTTTGCTCATCTATAAATTAATAAACTTCCCTTGCAGAGTCTCTATAATAATTAGATAGCATTTATGCATCTCATATATAATAGGTCTTCTCAATAGATGACATCATTAGTAGAAATATAGGCCGGGCGCAGGGGCTGATGCCTGTAATCCCAGCACTTTGGGAAGCTGAGGTAGGCAGATCACTTCAGGCCGGGAGTTCAAGACCAGCCAAGGCAACATGGCGAAACCCTGGTTCTACCAAAAATACAAAAATTAGCTGGGCATGGTGACAGGTGCCTGTAATCCCAGCTACTCGGGAGGCTGAGGCAGGAGAATCATTTGAGCCCTGGAAGTGGAAGGTGCAGTGAGCCAAGATCACGTCACTGCACTGCAGCCTGGGCGACAGAGCAAAACTCCATCTCAAAAAATTAATTAATTAAAAATAAAGAAGTTGCAGACATTATGATATTTTATGCCCAAATACTTGAGCATTTATTAGGAAAACAAGGACATCTTCCTAAACAAGAATACCATTATCACCTTAAGCATATATTAAACATGGATATAATGTTGGCTAACACAAAGTGTCCAATTGTCTCAATAGTTTGTCTTCAATAGTTTTTTTCTCCCAATTGAGGTTCTAATCACAGATCCTCTTATTTTTTTTCTTTTTGAGATGGAGTTTCGCTCTTGTTGCCCAGGCTGGAGTGCAATGGCACAATCTCAGCTCACTGCAACCTCCGTCTCCTGGGTTCAAGCGATTCTCCTGCTTCGGCCTCCCAAGTAGCTGGGATTACAGGCATGTGCCACCACGCCCGGCTAATTTTGTATTTTTAGTAGAAATGTGGTTTCTCTATGTTGGTCAGGCTGGTCTCGAACTACTGACCTCGGGTGATCCACCTGCCCCGGCCTCCCAAAGTGCTGGAATTACAGGTGTGAGCCATTGCACCCAGTCCTTTTATTTATTTATTTATTTTTGAGGCAGGATCTCGCTGTGTCAGCCAGGCTGGAGTACAGTGGTGCAATCTCGGCTCACAGCAACCTCTGCTTCGTGGGCTCAAGTGATACTCCTACCTCAGCCTCCCAAAGTACTGGGGTTACAGGTGTGAGCCACTGTGCCTGGCCATGGTTCTCTTTAGTCTCCCTTTAATCTAGAACAGTTCTCTGCCTTTTTGTTTTTTATGGCATTAACTTTGGAGAGTCTGAGCCAGTTTTCTTATAGTATGTCACACAATCTGGAGTGTTTCCCATAACTAGATTCAGATTTTAAAACTGGCAATACACAATGCAGGTGATATTTATTTCTCCATTTATCATATCAGGAGGTATACATGATGTCCCTTTGTCCTTTAGTGGTGATACTAAGTTTGATCACTTGATTAAGGAAGTATCCACCATATCTAGCTCTGCAGTGGTCAAAGGGCCTTACGCCCATTGATGGTCTGTTGTCTTTCTGTGTTATGATTTCCTCCTACCATCTTTGAAAGTGACATGATATTCTTGAGATGGAGAGGCCAGGTCAGGAAGAGTACTAGGATCATAGGAACATTTGTAGAAACTCCATCTGAAATCCTCCTAGAGGCCGGGCATGGTGGCTTATGCCTATAATCCCAACACTTTCGGAGGCCAAGGTGGGCAGATCACGAGGTCAGGAATTCGAGACCAGCCTGTCCAACATGGTGAAACCCAGTCTCTACTAAAAATACAACAATTAGCCAGGCGTGGTGGCACACACCTTTAGTCCCAGCTACTCAGGAGGCTGAGGAAGGAGAATCACTTGAACTCAGGAGGTGGAGGTTGCAGTGAGCTGAGGTGGTGCCACTGCACTCTAGCCTGGGTGACAGAGCGAGACTCCGTCTCAAAAGAGAGAGAAAAAAAATGAGAAATCCTCCTAGAGCTCAGTTTTCACTGTCAGACTTACTAGCACATACTATCTATGTCAGAACATTTATTGGAGTGCGCTGTGCTGGTATACGAACCAGCCTAGGCCTATTAGGACAGCAATACTCATTTCTAGATTGGACTCAATCTCTGGGGTGTCCGCTATTCTTGGTCTCTTACTAGAGAGGAAGAGCATGAAGCGCTCACTGGCTGATGAATTCTGATACCCTAAAGACCCTTGCCAATATTAAGAAATAGCCCCAAAACTTGCAGGCCATAGTGTTATGTGTTTAAATCTCCAGTTTATCTCTATGTGGTGAGTTTCCAGGCATACCTAGTACAGAAACCCCAGACTTCTTATCTGCTTTTCTCAACCACCACCAATCTTTATAAAAGGCCAGGATCTAGTGGCCAAAACCTCCACTCAAGTTACCATTCATTTAAAAATTATGCTATCATTTGGCACAAGGAATCATAAGTAGATGGCACAAAATCAACATGGGAGGGATGGACCAGCTTACCTTGTGTGCCAATGTAAGCATTCTTCTGCTTGTAGCCATCCATGAAGCTGGCATTGATGTAATCTGTCTAATGATAAAAAAGGAGACATCACTATAGCTACACAGAATATACCATTTGGGTCATAAAATGATGTACTCAGTAAATAAAACCCAAGGTGTGAATATTCTCTTCTTGTTGAGCAGAAAATGAGCAGTGAAATGGCCAGCTCAAACCCTCAGTTCAATAAATGGTGCTGGGACAAGTAGATATCTACATGCAGAGAAATCAAGCTGACTCCTTCCTCATACCATACACAAAAACTGACACAAAATGGATCAAAGACCAAATGTAAGGGATTAAAACTATTAAAACTCTCAGAATAAAATGTAAGGTAAGAGCAAATCTTTGTGACCTTGGTTTAGGCAAAGTCTTCACAGATATGACACCAAAGGCATAAGTGATAATAGAAAAGAGATAAACTATATTAAAATTAAAAACTTATGCCAGGCACGGTGGCTCACGCCTGTAATCCCAGCACTTTGGGAGGCCGAGGAGGGCGGATCATGAGGTCAGGAGATCGGGACCGTCCTGGCTAACACAGTGAAACCCCATCTCTACTAAAAATACAAAAAAAAAAGCCGGGCGTGGTGGCAGGCGCCTGTAGTCCCAGCTACTC
>NW_012123931.1:2533235-2542680 GCF_000951035.1 Colobus angolensis palliatus | reverse complement strand
GGTGAAACCCCGTCTCTACTAAAAATACAAAAAACTAGCCGGGTGAGGTGGCGGCGCCTGTAGTCCCAGCTACCTGGGAGGCTGAGGCAGGAGAATGGCGTGAACCCGGGAGGCGGAGCTTGCAGTGAGCTGAGGTCTGGCCACTGCACTCCAGCCTGGGCGACAGAGCGAGACTCTGTCTCAAAAAAAAAAAAAAAAAAGGAATTTATGGCCAGGCACACTGGCTCATGCCTGTAATCCCAGCACTTTGGGAGGCCAAGGTGAGAGGATTGCTTGACCCCAGGAGGAACCTGGCCAACAGAGTGAGACCCTAGCTCCACAAAAATTTTTTTTTAAAAATCAGGCATGTGTAATGATGGCGTGTGCCTGTAGTCTCAGCTACTTAGGAGGCAGAGGTGGGAGGATCGCTTGAGCCTGGAAGTTCAAGGGTGCAGTGAGCTATGATCAAGTCACTGCACTCCAGTCTGGGTAACAGAGTGAGACCCTGTCTCTCTATTTTTTTTTTTTAAGGATTTTACAAAGGAATAAGTGAATGAATCACATTATAGGGGATGCATAAGATGCAGGATGAATTAAAAAACCAACTTGTCCTAATGTTACCCTAACAGATTTTCCTGTTTTAGGATAAAATTTCAGTCACAGTGCCACACACTTAAAAGTAAATAAAGACACTATACTCTGGAAAACCTTATTAGACTGACTCAAAAAGTGGCCTGTAATTCCAGCACTTAGGGAGGCTGACGCAAGAGGATTGAGCACAAGAGTTCAAGACCAGACTGGGCAACACAGTGAGAACTTGTCTCTACAAAAATATTTTAAAATTAGCCAGTATGTGGCACACGCTTGTGGTCTCAGTTACTTGGGAGGCTGAGGTATAAGAATCACTTGAGCCCAGGAGGTCAAGGTTGCAGTGAGCTGTGATCACTGCACTCGAGCCTGGGCAATAAAGCAAGACTCTGTCTTGAGGGAGAAAAAAAGTGGCTCAAATGTGACAAAGACACTAAAGACACCTTTAACTTTAGTTAAAGGTGTATGTAAAGTGTTTGAATAAAATGTTCGTTAAATATCTCGTAATAGATTACATATGAGGTTTTTAACATGTAGATATAATCAAATTAATATATTAAAATAAATAGTCATTTGACCATTTCATCTCTATCCCTAGACATTTATGTATACATAAGTTGTCCACAGTTTCCTCAGATATAGATGGAGAAATCAGAGGTCACTTCAAATCAAGGTTGCTTTGTATTGATGCATATATACTCACCAAAGGAATTGGACTATATGACCATGACTTTACAACTAAGGAGTAAAGGATAAATAATGTAACACCTATGAAGCACCTACAATATATCAGACCTTGCACTATCAGCATTCACATAAAGAATTTCATTTAATTTCCACTCAATACTGTGAGATGGGCATTCAAGGACTTGCCTATGGTCACAGACTAGTATGTAGCAAAATACAAACTCAAACCTAATCTCTCTGGCCTTGGAGTCTACTTTCATTCTACTAAATTATTAGTAAGCTTAACTCTGGAAGAAGCTCAATTTCCCCCAGTGCACCTAAAACGATTACATTTATCTGTCTACCTGAGTATGACCACTTCGCTTTGTTAGCTTCACTCTAGTTTGGTCCAGGCAGGGTACATCCCCATAACGGTTTTTCTCTAGGTTTCCTGGAGACCTGAAGGAAATGAAACAAACAAGCAAGAATAAAGAAAAAGTCGGGACAGTATGTATGTACAAAGTCTGACCATGCAAAAGGGGTGTCAATTACTCTTAGGGGTGGAGACATGGAAGCTTTTCAATCTCTAGCCCATACAGTTCCATTTAACATTTTTTTGTGGTAAGTACATACTACTTCTAAAAGTAAACATATCTCCATTCAAAAGAGAGGGAGACCAGGCATGGTGGCTCACACCTGTAGTCCCAGCACTTTGGGAGGCAAGAGGAGTGCTTGAGGCCAGGAGTTTGTGACCCCTCTGGGAAATGTAATGAGAGCTTCTCTCTCTCTCTCTTTTTTTCTTTTTTTTTTTTGAGGCAGAGTCTTGCTCTGTTGCCCAGGCTGGAGTGCAGTGGCGTGATCTCGGCTCTCTGCAAGCTCCACCTCCTGGGTTCACACCATTCTGCTGCCTCAACCTCCCGAGTATCTGGGACTACAGGCGCCCACCACCACGCCTGGTTAATTTTTTGTATTTTTAGTGGAGACGCGGTTTCACCATGTTAGCCAGGATGGTCTCGATCTCCTGACCTCGTGATCCACCCGTCTTGGCCTCCCAGAGTGCTGGGATTACAGGAGTGAGCCACTGCACCCGGACTAATGAGAACTTACCTCTAGAGAGAAGTCAAAAAATTAGCCGGGCATCATGGCACACACCTGTACTCCTAGCTACTCAGGAGTCTAAGGTGGGAGGACTGCTTCAGCCCAGGAAGTCAAGGCTGCAGTGAGCTATGACGGTGCCACTGCACACCAGCCTGGGTGACGGAGAGACACCTTGACTTAAAAAAAAAAAAAAAAAAAGAGAGAGAGAAGCTGGGCGTGGTGGCTTACGCCTGTAATCCCAGCACTTTGGGATGCCAAGGCGGGTGGATCATCTGAGGTCAGGAGTTCAAGACCAGACTGGCCAAGATGATGAAACCCTGCCTCTACTAAAAATACAAAAATTAGCCAGGTGTAATGGCACACACCTGTAATCCCAGCTACTCAGGAGGCTGAGGCAGGAAAATCACTTGAACCTGGGAGGTGGAGGACGCAGTGAGCCAAAATCGCACCACTGCACTCCAGTCTGGGTGATAAAGCAAGGCTCTATCTCAAAAAATAAAAATGAATTAATTAATTAATTAAATTTAAAAAGAGAGAGAAAGAGTGGGGATGGGAGTCCGCACTCTTTCTCTTTCTGCCAAACGGCCAAGGCAGAAATTGGTACTAAGAAGTGGGGTGCTGCTGTAACAAATAACTAAAAATGTGGAAGCAGCTTTGGAACTGGGTAATGGACAGAGCTGATAGAATTTGGAAGTACATGCAGAAAAAGCCTATGTTGCCATAAACAGGCATAAAAGTCTATTCTAGTAAGGGCTCAGAAAAAGGAGAGCTGTAGAGAAAGCCTCAGTCTTCTTAGAGATTACCTAAGTGATACTGATCAGAAAACTGGTAGAAATATGGGTGGTAAAATCCATTTTGATGAGGTCTCAGACAGAGATGAGGAGCACATTAGTAAAAAAGAGAGAGGGAGTAAAGGGGAAAGTAATGGGGTATACCACCAAAAAAACTCTAGTTGCAGATAAAAATTTCTACTACTTATTTGTCAAAAGATTTTCAAACCAAATCTCTTAAATTCCAATTTCATTTTCTTTTTGAGACATCTCAAAGGTTTCCAGGGTTGCCCAGGCTGGAGTCCAGTGGCACAATCACAGCTCACTGCAGCCCTAATCTCCCTGGGCTCAGGTGATCCTGAGCCCAGGAGTAGCTAGGACTACAGATGAACACCACCACGCCCAGCTAATTTTTAAATTTTTTGTAGAGAAGGGGTTTTGCCACATTGCCCAGGCTGGTCTCACACTCCTGGACTCAAGCAATCCTCCCGCCTCAGCCTCCCAAAGTGCTGGGATTATAAGTGTGAGTCACCGAGCCTGACCTTAAATGCCAGTCTAACACATATTGACTCCACTCCATTCACCCAGTAGCTTCACTAAAATGATGATAAAGGAATATTCACTACAAACCCAAAAAGTGACAGTGGAGACATCAGCACACAAAGAGTGTTCAACCCATTTTGACAGAGAAAAATCAGGAGGATTTTGGCTGACATGGCCAAACATAGAAGCTAGGACCAAGGGAGGTACCTATAGAGAGACAAGATGGCACACCCTCAGAAATCCCTTACCATGGAAAGCAAGGTGAGGAACAGAGCTAAAAATGGGAATAAAATGAAAATCTGAATGTTATATAGTGAAAATCCCTGACCCATTCTCACTGTCCTGTCCTACACTCATATTCAAGCTTGGATCCCATCAGTGGATCCAAAGGATGGGAGAACTCTTCTCTGGATAAAGTAAACAGCATCAGGTTAAAGAATTCTGTCATTTGGAGTATACCCAACAATAAGCTAGTTGTCTGATCATTATAATCTGAAGCTCATCCATGCAAAACGAGCTTCCATGCAGCTTGTTTTTGTTTTTGTTCATCACTGTCTGCTTTTGTAACCATGCAGCTTTTTAGGACCATAAATGTGAACTAAAAGCCAAGGATCTCAATGTAATTAAGGAAAGCCCCTAACACAAATACTTTAATACACAATTCAAATAACACAATTCAGGCTGGTCATGGTGGCTGATGCCTGTAATCCCAACTCTTTGAGAGGGCCAAGGTGGAGGATCACTTGAGCTCAGGAGTTCAAGACCAGCCTGGGCAACATAGCAAGACCTTGTCTCTACTGAAAATTTAAAAAATCAGCTGGGCATGGTGGTACATACCCGTAGTCCCTGCTATTCAGGAACCTGAGGTAGGAGGATCACCTAAGCTTGGGAGACAGAAGCTGCAGTGAGTGATGATGGATCACTGCACTCCAGCCTGGGTGACAAAGTGAGACCCTGTCTCAAAATCAAACAGAAAACAAACAAATGGAAAAACCCATAATTCAAACACATGGGGGCTACAGAAGTTTTAAAAAAAAGAGTAAGAGAAAACCTCTAAAAGGCTATCATTAATATCCTCAAAGAGAAAAGAGGAGATACAATTATACATAAAATAAGAAGAGAGTACAATGAAAAAGGAACAGAGAAGAAAAGCTCTTGGAAATTAAAAATAATATCAAAAATAATAATTTTAATAGATGAGATAAAAGAGAAGGCTGAGGAAATTTCCAGAATACAAAACAAAATGAAAAAGTGATGAAAATATGAGAAAAACTGGCCAGGCACAGTGGCTCATGCCTGTTATCCCAGCACTTTGGGAGGCTGGGGCGGGCGGATTACTTGAGGTCAGGAGTTCAAGACCAGCCTGGCCAACATGTTGAAACTTGTCTCTACTAAAAATATAAAAATTAGCAGGGCGTGGTGGTGTGCGCTTTGTAGTCCCAGCTACTCAGGAGGCTGAGGCATGAGAATCGCTTTAACGCAGGAAGTGGAGGTTGCAGTGAGCTGAAATTGCACCACTGTACTCCAGCCTAGGCGACAGAGCGAGACTGTCTCATTTAATAAAAAAAAAAAAAAAAGAAAAAAATGAAGAAAGTTAAGAGAATCATTCCGGGACACAAGTCAGTAAACTATGACCTGGCCACTTGTTTTTGTAAATGAAGTTTTACTGAAACATAGTCAAGCCCATTTATTTCTGTACTCACTAAGTATATATTGACAGTGTTGAGTCAGTAAACTATGGATCGGTTACTTGTTTTTGTAAATAAAGTTTTATTGGAACACAGGCTCATTTATTTCTGTACTCACTAAGGATATTTTGGCAGTGTTGAGTACTTGTAACAAAGACTGTAAGCCCCACAATACTGAAATACTTACTATCTTGTCTTTTAAGAAAAAGTTTGTCAATTCTTACTCTAGGAGATCCAACCAGACTGATAGGAATATATATATATAATCTATATATTTACATATATATAGAGAGAGAACTAACATAATGCAAGGAAAGAAATCATTTAAAAAACAATGTAACAAGAAAAACCCTGTAACTAAATAACAAGCCTTCAGATTAAAAGAATCTATCAAGTAACCATTGTAATAAATGTTAAAAGAGGACCTACACTAAGGCACATCATTGTGAATTTTTTGGGGGGCAGGGTGGGGACAGAGTCTCGCTCTGTCCCCCAGGCTGGAGTGCAGTGGCGCAATCTCGGCTCATGGCAACCTCCACCTCCCAGGTTCAAGGGATTCTTCTGCCTTAGCCTCTGGAGTAGCTGGCATTACAGGAGCCTCCCACACCTGGCTGATTTTTATATTTTCAGTAGAGACAGGGTTCCGCCATGTTGGCCAAGCTGATCTTGAACTCCTGAACTCGGGTGATCTGCCCTCCTTGGCCTCCCAAAGTGCTGGGGTTACAGGCGTGAGCCACCGTGCCCAGCCTCTCTCAATCCTTTAAAATGATCTATTGTTTTTCTTTTTTCTTCCCTGAGCATTTTAAAGATAACTTCTTTTTCTGTTTAAGAAATTTAGACTGGGTGCAGTGGCTCACTCCTGCAATCCAAGCACTTTGAGAGGCCAAGAAGGGCATATCTCCTGAAGTCAGGAGTTTGAGACCAGCCTGGTCAACATGGTGAAACTCTGTTTCTACCAAAAGTACAAAAATTAGGTGGGCATGATGGCACATGCCTGTAGTCCCAGCAACTCAGGAGGCTGAGGTAGGAGAATCACTTGAACCCAGAAGGTGGAGGTTGCAGTGAGCCGAGATTGTGCCACTGCATTCCAGCCTGGGCGACAGAGTGAGACTCCATCACAAACAAACAAACAAATAAATAGATTGAGAAAGAATAAGATCAGACAATTCACAGACAGCATAACTAGTAATTGGAAAGGCATTGCCTTAAAAATTCTGAGATAAAGTTATTTCCAACCTAGAGTTTTATACTCTAGCAAAATAGAATAAAAGTAAAGAAAGAAGATGGTCTACAACTAGGAAACAAGATCCAACAAAGGAAAGAGGGAAAAGTACAAGATAAAAAGTGAGGAACAAGCCTACAGAATAACCAACCACAGTTTAGACTAGAACGAAAGAAAAAGTTCTGAAAGTGAGGTCTCAGAAAAAAAAAAAAAAAAAGACACAATTGACTATCTGATACATTCAATCACTTGGAAACTAATGATGACACTGTAAAATAATTCTGATTGCGCATATAGAAAAATAATGAAGGGCCAAGTATGGTGGCTCACACCTATAATCCCATCTCTTTGGGAAGCAAAGGTGGGCAGATTGCTTGAGGTCAGGAGTTCGAAACCAGCCTGGCCAAAATGGTGAAACTATGTCTCTAATAAAAATACCAAAAAAAATTAGTTGGGCAAGGTGGCAGGTGCCTATAATCCCAGCTACTCAGGAGGCTGAGATACGAGAATCGCTTGAACCCAGGGTGTGGAGGTTGCGGTAAGTCGAGATCGCGCCACTGCACTCCAGCCTGGGCAACATCAAAAAAACCAAAAAACAAAAAGAAAAAAGAGAAAGAATGAGGAACGTACACAGAAAACTAAAGGAAATGAAAAAACTTGAATTAACTCCAGAAGAAACAAATTATTGAATTCATAAGATTATTAGGCCAGGTGTAGTAGCTCATTCCTGTAATCCCAATACTTTGGGAGGCTGAGGCAGGTGGATGGCCTGAGCTCAGGAGTTTGGGACCAGCCTGGGCAACATGGCCAAACCCCATCTCTACGAGAAGTGCAAAAAATTAGCCAGACGTGGTGAAGCATGCCTGTGGTCCCAGCTACTCTGGAGGCTGCGGCAAGAGAATTGCTTGAGTCTGGGAAGTGGAGGTTGCAGTGAGCCGAGATAGAGCCACTGCACTCCAACCTGAGTGACAGAGTGAGAGCCTGTCTCAAAAAAAAAAAAAAAAAAAAAAGCTGGACGCAGTGGTTCACACCTGTAATCCCAGCACTTTGGGAGGCCAACGCAGGTGAATCACTTGAGGCCAGGAGTTTGAGACCAGCCTGGCCAACATGGTGAAATCCCATCTCTACTAAAAAAAAAAAAAAATTGTTAATATATTTGATCATTTCATAGTAGCCCATGTAGCTCTCCAGTAAAAATAATTTATATAGTCACAATAATGTACAATGATGATTCAATTTAAGAATGTTACATGTAATTATTGTATATTGGAAGAGTAGTCAAAAGGAAAGTGGAGACATAGTATAAGAGCTAAATGAGCACCTACAATAAAAGTCACTAAAAGTATTATTAAGTTATTATTATTTTTTTTTTTTTTTGAGACAGAGTCTTGCTCTGTATTCCAAGCTGGAGTCCAGTGGCACAATTTTGGCTCACTGCAGCCTCAACGTCCCAGGCTCAAGTGAGCTTCCCACCTCAGCCTCCCAAGTACCTGGGATTACAAACACACGCCACCACACCCAGCTTATTTTTATAATTTTTGTAGAGACAGGGTTTCACCATGTTGCTCAGGCTGGTCTTGAAATCCTGAGCTCAAATGATCTACCCACTTCAGCCTCCCAAATTGGTCGGATTACAGGCATGAGCCACTGTGCCTGGCATATTATAAGCATTTTAATTTAGAATTACGGATGAAATACCAGGGGCAACAGCTACAAGAGTTGAATACATGATTATGGGTAATGGAACTGAGGGTAAAACAAGAGTTTGCTATTTATTTTGTCATTGCTTGTCTTCTTTTTTCTTCTTTTTTTTTTTTTGAGATGGAGTTTCACTCTGTCGCCCAGGCTGCAGTGCAGTGGCACCATCTCGGCTCACTGCAAGCTCCACCTCCCGGGTTCACGCCATTCTCCTGCCTCAGCCTCCCGAGTAGCTGGGACTACAGGTGCCCGCCACCAGGCCGGCTACTTTTTTTTTTGTATTTTTAGTAGAGATGGGGTTTCACCATGTTAGCCAGGATGGTCTCGAACTCCTGACCTCATGATCCTGCCTGCCTCGGCCTCCCAAAGTGCTGGGATTACAGGCGTGAGCCACCGTGCCTGGCCATTGCTTGTCTTCTTTAGAACTGTTTGGTTTTGAAAAAAAAATATTTGCATATATTAACTGAAAGCAAAGAAATTACAAAGGTCACACATATAAAATAATACTCTATATTGTTCATGACTGCTTATGTATATATAACAGTATAAACAAAATGAACTATGAAGAAACACCATATTCATACTAGTAGCTGCTTATGATGACTGGGGAGAACTAAGAATGAGGATTAGAAGGAATTTCAACTTTATAATAAATTCTTTCGTTTATATAATAATGAAAAAGACAGCTGGGCACAGTGGCTCATGCCTAAAATCCTAGTGCTTTGGGAGGCTGAGGTTGGAGAATCACTTGAGCCCAGGAGTTTGAGACCAGCCTAGGCAACAGAGCAAGACTCCATCTCTACAAAAACGTCAAAAAAATTAGGAAGGTGTGGTACCCCACACCTCTAGTTCCAGCTACTAGGAAGGCTAAGGCAAGAAAATCACTTGAGCCCAGGAGGTTGAGGCTGCCGTAAGCTATGACAGTGCCACCGCACCTGCACTCCAACCCCAGAGCAAGAACACATGTCTCTCTTTAAAAAAAAAGAGGGCGGGGCTGGGCACGGTGGCTCAAGCCTATAATCCCAGCACTTTGGTAGGCCAAGGCAGGTGGATCATGAGGTCAGGAGATCGAGACCATCCTGGTTAACATGGTGAAACCCCGTCTCTACTAAAAAAAAAAATTAGCCGGGTGTGGTGGCGGGCGCCTGTAGTCCCAGCTACTCGGGAGGCTGAGGCAGGAGGATGGCATGAAC
>NW_012123931.1:2516835-2523885 GCF_000951035.1 Colobus angolensis palliatus | reverse complement strand
ACTTTAACAGAATAACGGTTCTGTTTGCAAAACAGATTGGATGTAAACAGGGAGTCTGGTAGCTGGGCATAGGTAGCACCTATAATTCCAGCACTTTGGAAGGCTAAGGCAGGAGGATCACTTGAGTCCAGGGGTTCAAGACCAGCCTGGGCAACATAGGGAGACTCTACAAAAAATTTTAAAAAATTAGCCAGGCATGGTGGTGCATGTCTGTGGTCTCAGCTACTCAAAGAGGCTGAGGCAGGAGAATCAACTGAGCATGAAGTGATGGAGGTTGCAGTGAGCCATGATCATGCCACTATGCTCCAGCCTAGGGGACAGAGCAAGACCTTGTCTCTAAAAAAAATAATAATAAAATAATAAATACAATAAATAAAATGAAATAAAAATAGGGGTCTGGAGCTGGTAGGGAAGAAACAGAGCTGTATGGGAGAAAAGAATACTTTCCCTTGTTGATATGGGGGTCTGTGTCCCCTATGTCTCCTCTTATTTTCTTTTGCATTCTTGCTCTGATTGACTTCCTTCCCAAGTGCCTCTTCTTTCTGACTTTCCCTGTCTTATTATTTTCCCTCTTTGCTTTGCTAAAAGACTCTATCCCTGCATCTTATTCAGAGTACACTGACTACACTGGGCAGGAGTTAGAGAGAAGAGGTACTCACAGAATCCTAGATTTCTAAAACATTTAAGCTACAAAGGTAGGTGAATATCAGAGTCCAGTAGTCACATATTATACAGAGGAAAACTGAAGTGCTGAGATGGAAAATAACTTGTGTCACTCACAGAGGGAACTTTTGGTTAAGTTGGAATATGAGGCTGGGACCCACTAGGACAGCTTCCCTAATTTTCTTTCCTTTTTCTTTTTTTTTTTTTTTCCTTAGACAAAGTCTTACTCTGTCACTCAGGCTGGAGTTCAGTAGCGTGATCATAACTCACTGTGGTCTTGACCTCCCTGGCTCAAGTCATCCTCCAGTGCAGCTGGGACAATAGGAGTGTGCCACCATGCCTGGCTAATTTTTTGGTTTTTTATTTTTGTAGAGGTGGGGTCTTGCTATGCTGCTCAGGTTGGTCTCAAACTCCTGGGCACAAATGGTCCTCCTATTCCTTTACTCCCAAAGTGCTGGGTATAGGCCTGAGACACTGCACCCAGCCCTAGTTTCTGCAGTTTTCAAAAGACACAGCTCACTAGTTGGAGAGAAAGAGATTTCTGGGGCAGCCAATTAAAACATGGTAAAAGAAATGACAGTAACATGGTAAGATAAATAATCTGACTGGGTGCACTGGCTCACGCCTGTAATCCCAACCCTTTGGGAGGTTGAGGCAGGAGGATCACTTGAGCCTCGGAGTTTAGGACCAACCTGGGCAACATGCTGAAATCCCATCTCTTCAAAAAATAAAAAAGTAGCTGGACATAGTGGCACATACCTATAGTCCCAGCTACTCAGGAGGCTGAGGTAGGAGGATCACTTGAACCTAGGAATTTGAGGAAAATAATATAGAAGAAAAGAAAAGAAAAGGAGAAGAGAAGAGAAGAAGAGAAGAGAAAAAAGAAAAAAAGGCCGGGTGTGGTAGCTCATACCTGTAATCCCAGCACTTTGGGAGGCCGAGGCGGGCAGATCACCTGAGGTCAGGAGTTCGACACCAACCTGGCCAACACCGTGAAACCCTGTCTCTACTAAAAATATAAAAATTAACCAGGCGTTGTGGTGCATGCCTATAATCCCAGCTACTTGGGAGTGTGAGGCAGGGAGAATTGCTTGAACCTGGGAAGCGGAGGTTGCAGTGAGCTCAGATCGCGCCATTGCACTCCGGCCTAGGTGACAGAATGAGACTCCATCTCAAAAAGAAAAAAAAAAAAGGAAAGAAGGAGGGAGCAAGGAAGGGAGGATCTATGTTCTATGGCCAACAGTAGTTATCAAGCAGTTATGAGCCAGAGTTATAAACTAGCCAGATGGTTTTGTGATAAGATTTGAGTAGAATGAAAATCTCAAGGGGTTAAAATCCTGTGAAGCAACTGTACTCTCTTAGTGATTGTGGATTATTTTAAGTGTACCACATACCCCTCCTCAAGATGTAATGTTATACTATAAATGTTATGGGGAGAAACTGCCTAAATGAACAGATCAGCGCTCACACTGAGAACTGGAATAGAGAGTAGCCTATTTTGAACCTACTTTAAAAAAAAAAAACTTGGCCGGGAGCGGTAGCTCAAGCCTGTAATCTCAGCACTTTGGGAGGCCGAGACGGGTGGATCACGAGGTCAGGAGATCGAGACCATCCAGGCTAACACGGTGAAACCCTGTCTCTACTAAAAAAAAAAAAAATACAAAAAACTAGCCGGGCGAGGTGGCGGGCGCCTGTAGTCCCAGCTACTCGGGAGGCTGAGGCAGGAGAATGGCGGGAACCCGGGAGGCGGAGCTTGCAGTGAGCTGAGATCTGGCCACTGCACTCCAGCCTAGGCAACAGAGCAAGACTTCGCCTCAAAAAAAAAAAACTTGCATTTCAGAAAAATATCCAAAAATATGTCCAACAGGGTTATCCTGTTGGTACCAAAGACCTTCAGAAACTTCAGAGCATAGGATGTTGGTAAGAAGCACCAAAGCAGAAAGTACCTCTTTCTGCATGCGAGAAACCATCATTTATGTGAGAGTGATGTTCCCTTCCCTAAGGAAGGGTCTCTGTGAAGCAAGTGAAGGGTGGAAGGAGCTGTTGCCAGGGCCTGCCAGAAGCATCCTGGTAACCAGCTGCTGGCCCAAACCTTTCCTACTTACATGGAACAGTGGAAAGTGCCAACAGGGTTCTCACGACGAATGTCTTCATATTCCTCATAGATTCCTTGCTTTTGCCTGGCGTTAACATAGTCCACCAACTCTTGGATGGTCATAGCATGGGGACCTGGAACATGTACTGAGTCCCAGTCTAAGGCAGGAGGGAGGGAGAACAGGATGATCTCATCGAATGGATCTGGGTGGCCGTTCACCTGGGGTAGGAACTGGAAATTCCAAGTGGCGAGATCAATTTTGATGTACCCACCCAGGTTTTCTGGAAGACACTCCCTGGGCAGATGCTGCGTGACCTCAGATGTCTTTAATATCTGAATCTAGAAAGTAAGAAAGAACCATGTGAGTGTGTGGGGAGAGGGAAAGGCATATAGAGAGTGATAAAGAATAAATATGTTTATATCAGGTTTGGGGGATGGTATGAGATTTTCTTGAAATTCAAGGTATACTGTAAAAGTAGTAGACTACATTTCATCTGCCTGAGATTTAAGTCCTATAAATTTGCCAGATAAAAGTGTGAACTCCCAGAATGTATATAAAATTCACTCCTGGAATTAGGGACACTGTTACACACCTTCTGAAAGGATGATATAGTGAACAAAAGCTTTATATTATTAACAAGGCTTCCCAGCATCGCTGAATGCTGGTACTCTTTTTTTGGCCACTAAGAATGCATAGGTAGTAGTTATTTTTGTCAACCCCATACTCAGACAACCCATTCTAAGACCTGTTAGCTTGTGTTTTACTCAGCTTGGTATAACTGTTCACAAAGATAGGATTCTATGAAAGCAAGACACCCAGAGGCAGGGTAGCTCAGGAATAATGTTAGATAACACTTTTTTTTTTTGAGACAGGGTCTCACTTTTTCACCCAGCCTGGACTATAGTGGCGAGATCAAGGCTCACTGCAGCCTCAACCTCCTGGGCTCAAGTGATCCTCCCACCTCAGCTCCCAAGTAACTGGGACTGCAGATGCACACCACCATGCCCAGACAATTTTTTGTAGTAATCATAAGACTTAATGCTGCTCTTTGCTTGGACATAGCCATGCTGGAGCAAATTAGCTTAACTGGTTCTCCTTAGGATCTCTGTGGAATGGGGATGCTCTTCCTCCTAAAAGCTCATCTCTTTTGCTGTTGCCTCTTCTTGGAATGCCTTCTTTTTCTCCTCTGCCTCTTCATGGACCAGCACAGCTCACCTCTTCTGTGAAGTCTTTCCTGACTGCCTGAGGCAATATGCTTCTCTGTGTTCCTGCAGAGCCAAAGTTCTCATACGTGTATTTCTGTGTTCCCTATCAAGACCATGAGCTCCTTGAGGGTAGACTATCTCACTTAATTTTTAATTATCAGGAACCAGTGCTTCATCTACAAAAAGTACTTAATATATTTTGAGTTTATACATGCATGTATAATTCCTATCATTCAAGTGTAAGAACTTGCCTATGGAGTCCTCTCAAAGAGTTACCTTAGAAAAGATCTCTCCAGCTGGCATGGTGGCTCACGCCTGTAATCCCAGCACTTTGGGAGGCTGAGGCAGGTGGATCACCTGAATGGTGAAACACCATCTCTACTAAAAAAAAAAATACAAGAATTATCTGGGCATGGTGGTGGGAGCCTATAATCCCAGCAACTCGGGAGGCTGAGGCAGGAGAATCATCTTGAACCTGGGGGTTGGAGGTTGCAGTGAGCCAAGATCATGCCATTGCACTCTAGCCTGAGCGACAAGAGCAAACCTCCATCTCAAAAAAAAAAAAAAAGAAAGAAAAGATCTCTCATGGCCGGGCATGGTGCTCATGCCTCTAATCCCAGCACTTTGGGAGGCTGAGGCGGGTAGATCACAAGGTCAGGAGATCAAGACTCTATCTTGGCTAACACGGTGAAACCCCGTCTCTACTAAAAACACAAAAAAATTAGCCGGGCGTGACAGCATGTGCCTGTAGTCCCAGCTACTAAAGAGGCTGAGGCAGGAGAATCGCTTGAACCTGGGAGGCGGAGCTTGCAGTGAGCCGAGATCGCACCACTGTACTCCAGCCTGGGACACAGAGAAAAACTCCATCTCAAACAAACAAACAAACAAAACAACAACAACAACAAAAAACCACGGTGGCTCACGCCTGTAATCCCAGCACTTTGGGAGGCCAAGGCGGGCGGATCATGAGGTCAGGAGTTCGAGACCAGCCTGGCCAATACGGTGAAACCCCATCTCTACTAAAAATACAAAAATTAGCTAGGCATGGTGGTGTGTGCCTGTACTCCCAGCTACTCAGGAGGCTGAGGCAGAAGAATCGCTTGAACTCAGGAGGCGGGGCTGCAGTGAGCCAAGATTGTGCCACTGCACTCCAGCCTGGGCGACAGAGTGAGACTCCATCTCAAAAAAAAAAGAAAAAAAAGATCTCTCCTACTCTGTGTCATTAGATGTTTAAGTAGCTAACACAGAAATAAATGTCTTCACTTTCATATGTCCTGTCTTTTAATGGCTGCAATCAGTAACTGAGACCATAAATCTTTTAATCATGGGACACTCAGGAGATTATAACAGAATTAAAGTTTTTGGTTTTATTGTGGCGACAGGGTCTCACTATGTTGCCCAGGCTGGTCTTGAACTCCTGGCCTCAAGCGATCTTCCCACCTTGGCCTCGGACTCCCAAAGTGTTAGGATTATAGACATGAGCCGCTACACTCAGCCCAGAATTAAGGTAATTTTGAACACTTTTGAAATTGGGAAGCAACAAGATGTTCTGAGAAAAAAAATGCCAGGAATAAATGTAGAAAGAGACATAATGAAAAACTTTCCTCCACAACCCTGGTGGTCAAAGGGATTGAATGATGTTTCCAGTTGAACAAATTCAAATGCCAGTTCAACGAATGCAATTATATTACAAGCTGTTAAATATTAAAGGCCTATACAGCTCTAGGATAAATTTTGGAAGTAGCAGCTATCCCTAAGTTACCTCCAGGACACAATCTTTCAGTACTATCTTATGCAAGGTGCTATAGAAAGTGAGAACCAGATAAACTGTGTCTAGTTTCAAACTTCAAGAAGCTTGTAGTACAGTAAGAGAGGCAGTCTGTATCGAACTGACTAATGAATCAGGTAGAGAATGAGTGAATGCACTAACAGAAGCAGAACAGGCTCTAGGAGACATGCCAGGAGGATTTTTTGAAGGTAGAAAATTAATTGGCAGGAATTCAGTGGTAGAGATGAGAATGTATCTATTCACCTCCAAATAAAAAAGGGCGAGCTTGCCTTACCCTCTCCCGGACTTTGTCCTTCAGGAGGAGGCTGATGATGGAATAGGGCACTCGGAACCATATGGGTGCCCCCACAATCAGTACTTTCTTCAAACGAGCTGGAAATGCTCCCTGTGGAGAAAACACATAAGTGTAATGGAACCTGTGACTCTTCAAGCCCAAGTTTAGGTTTTCTGCTCTTCTCCCCATTCTTACCCAGCAGGGGGAGTCTATAGCCTAATTCAGGTTTGACCTCAGCAGCTATAGGAAAAGTGGTTAAACAAACTAAAGAAATTAGAAGCTGATTTACCTTTAAAAATAACAATGTTAAGTTCTTGTCTACCATAAGCTTTATGGATCAGAAACTATTCTGACTTCACAACAGATATCCTACACATACCACACATCAACATACATATATGCCTCCTAAAAAAGTTCTGTTATTAAAATGAAGGAAAAATGAGATTATGAATAAACTGAACATTAAACATTTCTTGACCAGGTGCGGTGGCTCATGCCTATAATCCCAGCACTACGGGAGGCTGAGGTGGGTGGATCACTGGAGGTCGGGAGTTCAAGACCAGCCTCGCCAACATGGTAAAACCTGTCAGTACTAAAAATACAAAACTAGCCAGGTGTGGTAGCAGACACCTGTAATCCCAACTACTCAGAAGGCCGAGGCAGGAGAATCACTTGAACCCAGGAAGCAGAGGCTGTAGTGAGTTGAGATCACGCCATTGCACTTTACCCTGGGCAACAAGAGCGAAACTCTGTCTCAAAAAAAAATAATATGGCTGGGTGCGGTGGCTCACACCTGTAATCCCAGCATTTCTGGAAGCCGAGGCGAGCAGATCACTTGAAGTCAGGAGTTTGAAACCAGCTCAGCTAACATGGTGAAACCCCATCTCTACTAAAAATACAAAGATTAGCCGGGCATGGTGGCATGCGCCTGTGACCCCTGCTACTTGGGAGACTGAGGCAGGAGAATCGCTTGAACCTAAGAGGTGGAGGTTGCAGTAAGCCAAGATCGCACCACTGCACTCC
>NW_012123931.1:2509317-2515790 GCF_000951035.1 Colobus angolensis palliatus | reverse complement strand
AGGGTTTCACCATGTTAGCCAGGATGGTCTCGATCTCCTGACCTCGTGATCTGCCCATCTCGGCCTCCCAAAGTGCTGGGATTACAGGCTTGAGCCACCATGCCCGGCCAAGTTCTTAATTTTAATATGGTTAAATGTTGTCTTCTCTGGTTAGTGTATTTTGTGTCTTAAATCCTTTTCTATTTTAATGTCAGAAAAAGTACTATTTTTTTTTTTTTTTTTTTACTGCTCTACCACTGATTCCACCATGTGTATTAATTTTTCTAAGTTGGTTTTTTATTGTAAAATATACACAACAAAATTGACCTTTTAAAACATTTTAAGTGTACAATTATTGGCATTAAGCATGTTCACAATGCAGCCATCACCACTATTCATTTTCAGAACTATTTCATCATCACAAACAAAAACCCTGTACCCATTAAACAACATATCCCTATTCCCTTCTCCCCCTAGTCCCTAGTAACCTTGGTTCTACTTCCTGTCTCTATGAATTTGCATATTTTTGGTCCTCATATTATTGGAATCCTACTATAGTTGTCCTTTTTTGTCTTGTTTATCCTACTTAGCATAATGTTTTCAAGGTTAATCCATATTGTAGCATGTCTCAGAATTACATTGCTTTCTAAGGCTGAATAATATTTCCTCATAAATATACCACATTTTTCCTATCTATTAATCCGTTGATGGACATTTCGGTTGTTTCCACTTGTACACATTGGTTGTTTCCACTTGTCCACTTGAGGAGCTATTTTCTTTTAAAAATTTAAACTTTTGTTTTTGTCCTTTTTTTTTTTTTTTGAGATGAGGTCTCACTCTGTTGCCCAGGCTGGAGTACGGTGGCACCATCATGGCTCACCATAGCCTTGACCTCCCAGGTTGAAAGTGATCCTCCTACCTCAGCCTCTCAAGTAGAATGTGCCACCATGCCTAATTTTTGTATTTTTGTAGAATAAAAATACAAGTGGTTTCATCGTGTTGCCCAGGCTGGCTTCAAACTACTGGGCTCAAGCAATCTGCCTGCCTTGGCCTCCCAGTGTTGGGATTCCAGGTGTGAGGCTCCACGCCTGGCCTGTTTTTGCTATTTAAGACTTTAATCTATCTGAAGTTGATTTTTGAACATAGTATGAGATGTAGGAATCTGACATTTTTTTCTATATGGGTAGCTGTTTTTTTTTCCACCTTTACATATTAAAAAGTCCCGCCTTTCCCCAACTTAGACTTTCTATTTGTCAATTTTAACAAAGTCACAATATCCTGGGGAATAAATATGACACAGGTAATTTAATTAACCATGTAACCATCACTCTGATTATTCAGTTTGTTTTCAGGCCTAAATAATCCTGATATGCTCATTTTATCTTTTCCTTTTAATTCTTTTTTGAAACTCAATTCTTTTTTTTTTTTTTTTTTTAGTCTCACATGGTCACCCAAGCTGGAGTGCAGTGACACGGTATCTGCTCAAGGGTTCAACCAATTCTCCTGCCTCAGCTTCCTGAGTAGCTGGGATTACAGGTGTGCACCATCACACCTGGCTAACTTTTTTGTATTTTTAGCAGAGATGATCTTTCACCATGTTGGTCAGGCTGGTCTTGAACTCCTGGCCTCAAGTGATCTGCCCATCTCGGCCTTTCAAAGTGCTGGGATTACAGGCATAAGTCACTGTACCCAGCCTCCTTTTAAATTATTTTAAGAAGCTGTTTCTAAGACTGGGATTATTTGGCTAAAGATTATGAATATTCTTTTTTTTTTTTTTTTTTTTTAAAGACAGGGTTTTATCAACTGGGCTGGAATGCAATCATATGATCATAGCTCACTGAAGCCCCATATCCTGGGCTCAAGTGATCCTCCTGCCTCAGCCTCCTGGGTAGCTGGGACGATAGGCACATACCACCACATGCAGCTAAATTTTGTACAGTCGGGGTCTTGCTATGTGGCCTAGACTGGTCTTGAACCCCTTGCCTTAGGCAATTCTCCCACCTCAAACTCCCAAAGGGCTGAGATTATAGATTTAAGTCACTGGAGTCAGCTTAAGGTATTATTTTTAATTATCTAAAATAAATATGCAGTAAATATTCTTTTTATAAATCTTTGTTTTCCTGATTGTTTCCTTAGCATATAATTTCAGAAATAGAACTGATCAAAGGGTATGTGCATTTTTAAGGATTTATAATGCCAGATGCCTTCCAAAAGGTGTTAACAACTTACTGAACTGACAGTATATGAGGGTGCTATAGAGTCATTTATTTGAAAAACAAACAAATTTTTATTGTCTAGAAATATATATTTTAAAAATTCCCCAGAAAAGATGCTATTCTCTCATTTTCCCATCCTCTTCCTCTTCCACACCTCTGAGACAAAGGACATTATTATAGTTTAGTAAAACTTCATCCAGATGTCCAGACAATACCCCAACTATGTATTCTTCTGTACTTGCAAGCTACATGTTCATATAGATACATCTATAGATCTGGTTAATCTACAGATACCAGTTAGCCTTTGTAATCCATTCCCCACTTAAGTTTCACCATCACTGGCTTTTCTGTTAATCCCTTGAGGAAAGGTTTGGGATTGAGGGGTAAATCCTTTATAACCACAGGAGAATGCTGCAGGCTATTCTCCGCTGACCAAGCTGCCACCCATCCCTCGTGACTGCAGCAGGTACTCCCAGACAGTCACATAAATGGACTAGGCCCAGGTCTGTAGTTCTTTGCTCTGAAAAAACAGATGTAATAGCTTCTATTTTCTATTTATCATTTCGTGGAAATAACAGGTGTTTCCCTAGAATGGTTTTTGATTTGGTGGTTAAAAGGACCTTGGACATTTAGGCCCTGAAATAAATTGTTGCATCTTTGAAGGAAAAGATGAAAGTAGTTTATCACACTTCAGTGAAGAGGCCTTTGGAGAAGTTTGTTCTAGATGCTGTGTATTCGCCGTAGAGGAGTGCTGGGGATTCCCCAAATCAGTAGCACTAAAGGATAACTGAAGAGAACAGAGTGACCTGTCAGATTGAGAATCAGTCTTTTGAGGCTGGGCATGGTGGCTCACACCTGTAATCCCAGCACTTTCAGAGGCCAAGGTGGGCGGATCACTTGAGGTCAGGAGTTCGAGACCAACCTGGCCAACATGGTGAAACCCCATCACTACTAAAAATTAGCTGAGTGTGGTGGTAGGCACCTGTAATGCCAACTACTTAGGATGCTGAAGCAGGAGAATCACTTGAACCCAGGAGGTGGAGGTTGCAGTGAGCCGAGATCACGCCATTGCACTCCAGGCTGGGGGACAGAGAGACACCCCGTCTCAGAACAAACAAACAACAAAAAAGAATCAGTCTTTTGAAAGTGGCAAAAAGGGCTGGGCACGGTGGCTCACGTCTGTAATCCTACCACTTTGGGAGGTCAAGGCTGGTGGATCACTTGAGGTAAGGAGATTGAGTCTAGCCTGGCCAACATGGCAAAATCCCGTCTCCACTAAAAATACAAAAATTAGCTGGGTGTGGTGACAGGTACCTGTAATCCCAACTACTTGGGAGGCTGAGGCAAGAGAATCGCTTGAACTGGGAGGAGGAGGTTGCAGTGAGCCGCGATAGCACCACTGAACTCCATTATGGGAAAAGGAGCGAAACTCTGTCTCCAAAAAAATAAATAAGTAAATAAAAGAAAAAAAAGTGGCAAAAAGAGCAGGCTAGAAGATACTAGCTACAATTCCTCTTTTTTTTTTTTTTCTTTTGGATTTCTTGGGAACGATTTCTTCCTAGTTAGACCGCCAGTGTTGCATGGTAACCCTATCCATGAAAAGGGCTGGAATATTGAAAAACTGCATGAAACTAAGTTCTGTGGGTCAGGCACAGTGGTTCACGCCTGTAATCCCAGCACTTTGGGAGGCCAAGATGGCTGGATTGCTTGAGCTCAGGACCTTGAGACCAGCCTAGGCACCATGGTGAAACTCCATCTCTACAAAAGATACAAAAATTAGTTGAGTGTGGTGGCGCATGCCTGTAATTCTAGCTACTCAGGAGGTTGAGGCATGAGAACTGCTTGAACCCAGGAGGTAGAGGTTGCAGTGAGCCAAGATCGTGCCACTGCACTCAGCTTTGGCAACAGAGCAAGACTTGGGTCTCAAAAAAAAAAAAAAAACTCTGTTAGTCAAAGAACTTCATAAAAAGTGAAAAAAAATCTATAAATTAAGAGACAGTTTACTGTGTGTACACATTATATGTATGTGTGTATATATGTATCATTATGGATTAGAATCAATAATATATTAAAAACTATTAATTCCTAAATGGAGAAATCATAAATAGACATTTCACAGAAGAAGAAAAAATATACAGCTAACAAATATATGAAGAGATAGTTAATAGAACAAGAAAAAATATACAGCTAACAAATATATGAAGAGATAGTTAATTTCACTAATAAAAGAAATGCAAGCTATACCACAAGATACCATTTCATATCCATTTGATTGAGAAAAAAATTAAGAAGTCTGACATTAGTAAGTG
The DNA here is from genome assembly GCF_000951035.1 of Colobus angolensis palliatus. Taxonomy (NCBI): domain Eukaryota; kingdom Metazoa; phylum Chordata; class Mammalia; order Primates; family Cercopithecidae; genus Colobus; species Colobus angolensis. The sequence continues at coordinate 2,511,286 of NW_012123931.1, read as the reverse complement.
CTGAAGAGGATGTAGACCAACGGAAATCATTACACATGGCAAGGGGGTACGACCACTTTGAAACACAGTTTGACATTGTCTTATAAAGTTAAATCTTCACAGACTTTAGGACCCAACAATCCACTCCTAGGTGTATACCCTAGAGCATGCATTCTCAATGGAGGATATATCACCTAACCAAAGGGGTAAAATTAGTAGGAGAACAGGGTGAGGTGAGCCAGAAAAAAAAAAAGAAATTGGGTCGGGTGGGGTGGCTCATGCCTGTAATCCCAGCACTTTGGGAAGCCCAGGCGGGCAGATCATGAGGTCAGGAAATTGAGACCATCCTGGCTAACACGGTGAAACCCTGTCTCTACTAAAAATACAAAAAAATTAGCCGGGCGTGGAGGTGTGCACCTGTAGTCCCCGCTACTCGAGAGGCTGAGGCAGGAGAATGGCGTGAACCTGGGAGGCGGGGCTTGCAGTGAGCCGAGATCATGCGACTGCACTCCAGCCTGGGCGACAGTGCGAGACTCCATCTCAGGGAAAAAAAAAAAAAAAGAAATCTTACTCTTTTTACGTATACAGAGTACATAAAGAGGCCAGGCACAGAGGCCAATACCTATAATCCCAGCACTTTGGGAGGCCAAGGAGGTGGTACTGCTTGAGCCCAGGAATTCAAGACCACCCTGGGCAACATAGTGAGACTCTGCCTCTATTAAAAAATAAGGAGAATCACTCAAACCTGGGAAGCGGAGGTTGCAGTGAGTGGAGATCGCGCCACTGCACTCCAGTCTGGCAACAGAGTGAGACTTCATCTCCAAAAAAAAAAAAATGCATAAGAACATTCTGAGTCATAAAAGTGGAATAGGCTGGGTGCCATGACTCACTCCTGTAATCCCAGCACTTTGGGAGGCTGAGGCACACTTACGTGTATAAGGTGTACATGAAACATACATAAATTTAGGCTGGGCGTGGTGGCTCACGCCTATAATCCCAGCACTTTGGGAGGCCAAGGTGGGTGGATCATGAGGTCAAGAGATCAAGGCCATCTTGGCCAACATGGTGAAACTCTGTCTCTACTAAAAACACACAGATTAGCTGGGCATGGTGGCGTGTGCCTGTAGTCCCAGCTACGTGGGAGACTGAGGCAGGAGAATCGCTCAAACCTGGGAAGCGGAGGTTACAGTGAGCGGAGATCGCGCCATTGCGATCGCACGACAGAGTGAGTCTGGCAACAGAGTAAGACATCGTCTCTAAAAAAAAAAATGCATAGGAACATTCTGAGTCATAAAAGTGGAATGGGCCAGGTGCCCTGACTCACTCCTGTAATCCCAGCACTTTGGGAGGCTGAAGCACATTTATGTGTATAAGGTGTATATGAAACATACATAAATTTAGGCTGAGGCGTGGTGGCTCACGCCTATAATCCCAGCACTTTGGGAGGCCGAGGCGGTGGTCAGGAGTTTGAGACCAGCCTGGCCAATGTGGAGAAACCCCACACCCCCGTCTCTACTAAAAATACAAAAAAGAAAAAAAATTGGCCAGGCGTGGTGGCGGGCGCTTGTAATCCCAGCTACTCAGGAGGCTGAGGCAGAAGAATCACTTGAACCAGGAGGTGGAGGTTGGCAGTGAGCCGACATCGCACTACCACACTCCAGCCTGGGCGACAAGAGCAAAAAAATAAATAAATAAAATATAAATAAATTTTAAAGAGTACATAGAGATATGCAGTATTTAAATTTCATTAGAAGAGGAATTATTAGGGGAAAAAAATACTGAAAAAGGTTCCTTAGTGAGGCAACAATGAAAAAAGGTTGAGAAACATTCCCCTAGAGACCCTCTTACACATATGCACCAGAAAACATGTTTAAGAATGTTCATGGCCGGGCGCGGTGGCTCAAGCCTGTAATCCCAGCACTTTGGGAGGCCGAGACGGGTGCTTGCTTGAGCGCAGCTGGATTGCTTGAGCTCAGGACCTTGAGACCAG
>NW_012123931.1:2496064-2503726 GCF_000951035.1 Colobus angolensis palliatus | reverse complement strand
GAGACGATGTCTTACTCTGTTGCCAGACTCACTCTGTCGTGCGATCGCAATGGCGCGATCTCCGCTCACTGTAACCTCCGCTTCCCAGGTTTGAGCGATTCTCCTGCCTCAGTCTCCCACGTAGCTGGGACTACAGGCACACGCCACCATGCCCAGCTAATCTGTGTGTTTTTAGTAGAGACAGAGTTTCACCATGTTGGCCAAGATGGCCTTGATCTCTTGACCTCATGATCCACCCACCTTGGCCTCCCAAAGTGCTGGGATTACAGGCGTGAGCCACCATGCCCAGCCATTCCTGTACATTTTTTACCTTAATTTCTCCCACTTCACTTTTAAGGTCATTTCTTGTTCTATGGAAGCAGATAGTAGTCATCATTTACAGATGGCCTTTACATTGAACATAATTTCTGAAGTTTGCATCTTTCCTAAATCTTTTCCCAAAGAATTAAAAAAAAAAAAAAAAAAAATCCCAAGCATTGAAGGAAAGTTGAGAGGGCCCTCCATAGCCTTACCTTCAGCAGGTTTAGGACTTTCTTGCCAAGATCCAGCTCAAAGTTGGCATAATTGGAACCACACATGTCATAGATAAACACCAGTCCATTTCTCTGAGTTTCAAAGCTGTAAATTAACCATTGAACAAAAACATTTATTAAGTAAGAAGATGGATGAGGCAGGTTGAAAGCCTAATGCCAAAACAAAACCTGAGAGTATGAAACATCTAGGATCAAAACAACTGCCTGACTGCACATTGGTCTTACAAAAAGATCTCTTATCCTTGGTATCTGCCATGTTTATTAAGGCAGATTTATCCATATTTACCAAATGCCAAACTCATATTGAGAATGCTCTACAGCAACTAAGTTATCAAAATCTGAACTGTTTTCTCCCACCCCTCTGAATCTACCTACCCAAATCCTGTAACATATTCCGTACTCAATCCCAAAGTTTCCTCTTCCATGAAAGTCTCCCTGGTAACTGTAATCAAATATGCTACTGATCATTTTTTCCTTTAAAGCCCCATAAATCTTTCTGTGGATTTTTCTTGTGGCCTTAATATACTCTGTGTAGCCAACTGATTCTCTCCTAAAGGACAAGAACTTGTTGTTCAACTCATTACACCCAACAGTCCCTAGCAAAGCCCTTAAAAATAAATGGTCACTGAATTGTAATTCAGTAGACTGGAAGCCCATCTCTAAGAAAATATTTCAGACCTGTGGAAAACTGTGTAGAACAAGAATGCCTCTAAGCTCATTGATAGTAAATTTGTCTCTTATGAGCCAATGGAGGAAGACAACAAACCCATAAATGGCCTTTGGAAAGCATTCCTAAAAAGCAGATGAAGGCGGCATGGTGGCTCATGCCTGTAGCCTCAGTACTTTGGAAGGCTAAGGAGGGCGGATAGCTTGAGCCCAGGAATTTAAGACCAGGCTGGGCAACATGACAATATCTCATCATGTAGTGACCTGTGCCTGTAGTCCTAGCTACCCAGGAGGCTGAGGTGGGAGGGTCGCTTGAGCGCAGGAGGTCGAGGCTGCAGTGAGATCATGCCACTGCACTCCAGCCTGGGAGACAGAGTGAGATCTTATCTTAAGAAAAAGTAGGCCGGGCGCGGTGGCTCAAGCCTGTAATCCCAGCACTTTGGGAGGCCGAGACGGGCGGATCACGAGGTCAGGAGATCGAGACCATCCTGGCTAACACGGTGAAACCGCGTCTCTACTAAAAATACAAAAAACTAGCCGGGCAAGGTGGCGGGCGCCTGTAGTCCCAGCTACTCTGGAGGCTGAGGCAGGAGAATGGTGTAAACCCGGGAGGCGGAGCTTGCAGTGAGTTGAGATCCGGCCACTGCACTCCAGCCTGGGAGACAGAGCCAGATTCCGTCTCAAAAAAAAAGAAAAGAAAAGAAAAGAAAAAGTAAGGCCAGGCGCAGTGGCTCATGCCTCTAATCCTAGCACGTTGGGAAGTCAAGGCAGCCGGATCGCTTGAACCCAGGAGTTCAAGACCAGCCTGGGCAACATGGCAAGACCCTGACTCTATTTAAAAAAAAAAAAAGGGAAAGAAAGGAAAAAAAAAAGTAGATTAACAGGTATTAATAGTAAGCCATGGCCGGGTATGGTGGCTCATACCTGTAATCCCAGCACTTTGGGAGGCTGAAGCGGGTGGATCACCTGAGGTCAGGAGTTCGAGACCAGCCTGACCAATATGGTGAAGCCCCATTTCCACAAAAAATACAAAATTAGCCGGGTATGGTGGCACATGCCTGTAATCCCAACTACTCGGGAGGCTGAGGCAGGAGAATTGCCTGAGCCCAAGAGGCAGAGGTTGCAGTGAGTCGAGACTGTACCACTGCACTCCAGCCTGGGCAACAGAGTGAGACTCCATCTCAGGGGAAAAAAAAAAAAAGTAAGCCTATTCCCAGACCAAAATTAGGAACATTTGAAGATACAGAAAGTATTTCTCAGTCCAATTTCCCAGATTTATAAAGATTTCTCAAAGATGTACTCTTCCACCAAGACAGATCCGTACATACATGTGATTTGCAGACCCAAATGGTCATTAGGAATAAATTATTTGATTGGACTACTCACAGATGACAGCAACAGTTTTCACATCTATTTAGAATTGAGAAAATGTTTGGCGCAAAATACATTCCTGAAACCAGGAGTCTCAAAGTTATTGTTTTTTGTTTTGAGACAGTTTCACTCTTGTCACCCAGGCTGGAGTGCAATGGCAGGATCTCAGCTCACTGCAACCTCCGAAGACTGTGTTCAAGCAATTCTTCTGCCTCAGCCTCCCGAGTAGCTGGGACTACAAGCATGCACCACCACACTTGGCTAATGTATTTTTAGTAGAGACAGGGTTTCGCCATGTTGGCCAGGCTGGTCTTGAAACTCCTGACCTTAGATCCACCCACATCAGCCTCCCAAAGTGTTGGGATTACAGGCATAAGCCACCATGCCCAGTCTCAAAGTTATTTTGTATCTTACTATTTTTGCACCAGCACCTCCTGGGAACCTCCATATCTTTATCCCTTTAACAAATTCCAAGGCAGAAGCACCCGCCCATGAGCTAACGTTTCAAAAATGTCTAATTCTGAGGCACATGAAAGTTTCTCCAGCAGACTTGGTTTCAAATGGCACCTAATGTGTTACATTAGTGTTAAATCTTTACTCCTTTTGCTTGTTTATTTACTTATTTTTTAATTTTTAGTAGAATTGGGGTTTCATTATGTTGCCCAGGCTGGTCCCAAGCTCCTGACCTCAAGTGATCCACCCGCCTCGGCCTCCCAAAGTGCTGGGATCACAGGTATGAGTCACGGCGCCCTACCCTTGACTCCTTTTTCACAACCCAAGAGACTATGATCCACGAAGATCCAAGATGCTGTTAAAATGTGTGGCACAGGACAGGTGCAGTGACTCACACCTGTAATCTCAGCACTTTGGGAGACTGAGATGTGAAGACTGCTTGAGGTCAGGAGTTTGAGACCAGCCTGGTCAGCAGAGTGAAACTCCATGTCTACAAAACAATTTTTAAATTGAACAGGTTTAGCAGTACGTGCCCATGGTCCCAGCTCCTTGGGAAACAGAGGCAGGAGGATCATTTGAGCCCAGGAGTTGAGGCTACTGTGAGTTATGATGATACAACTGCACTTCAGCCCGAGCAAGAGACCCTGTCTCTTAAATAAAAAGAAAGAAACAAAGAAAATGTGTGGCACAATTATTGAATAGGCTATCCAGATCTAGATACTTTCTGTTTCTCCATGAGCTCCTAAAGGGTAAAATTCAACTTATGGGCTCTCCGCTCATGACTCCAGCTTGTGACAGGGGACTAAAACAAAAACAAGTCAGTGAGGAGGCAAAGAGAATTTAAGAAAAAGAAGCTTGGATGCATAATGAATGATCCAGGTTCTATATTCCCAGATCAAAGTGCTCATCCTGTGAAGGCACATAAAACATGAATGCAGTAAGATTTTTACACTTTAGGGTATAGAATAGACAGATAGATGTGTGTGTGTTTATATATGTGTGTGTGTGTGTGTGTGTATATATATATATATATTTTTTTTTTTTTGAGACGGAGTCTTGCTCTGTCACCCAGGCTGGAGTGCAGTGGCATGATCTCGGCTCACTGCAAGCTCCGCCCCCCGGGTTCACGCCATTCTCCTGTCTCAGCCTCCCAAGTAGCTGGGACTACAGGCGCCTGCCACCTCATCCGGCTAGTTTTTCATATTTTTTAGTAGAGACGGGGTTTCACCATGTTAGCCAGGATGGTTTTGATCTCCTGACCTCGTGATCCGCCCGTCTCGGCCTCCCAAAGTGCTGGGATTACAGGCTTGAGCCACCGCGCCCTACCGTGTGTATATATTACATATATATACATACACTTTTTTTTTTTTTTGAGACAGAGTTTCGCTCTTGTTGCCCAGGCTAAAGTACAATAGCGCAATCTCTGCTCACTGCAACCTCCGCCCAAGTTCAAGCGGTTCTCCTGTCTCAGCCTCCTGAGTAGCTGGGATTACAGGCACCCATCACCACGCCCAGCTAATTTTTTGTATTTTTAGTAGACATGGGATTTCACCATATTGGCCACGCTGGTCTCGAACTCCTGACCTCAGGAGATCCACCCCCTTGGCCTCCCAAAGTGCTGGAACTACAGGTGTGAGCCACCAGAATATATATACATTTTAAGACAGCATTTTGCTCTGTCGCCCATGGTGTAGTGCACTGGCACAATCATGGCTTACTGCAGCCTCAACTTCCCAGGGCTCAGGTGATCCTCCCAATTCAGCCTTCTGTAAGTGTCTGGGACTACAGGCAAACTTCACCATGCCCAGCTGGCTAATTTTTAAACTTTTTGTAGAGACGAGGTCTTGGTATGTTGCCCAGGCTAGTCTCGAACTTCTGGACTCAAGCGATCCTCTCACCTGGCCTCCCAAAGCATTGGGATTACAAGCATGAGCCACTGCACCCAGTTTAAGATTTACAATGGGCCGGGCGCGATGGGCTCACGCCTATAATCTCAGCACTTTGGGAGGCCAAGTCGGGTGGATCACGAGGTCAGGAAATCGAGACCATCCTGACTAACATGGTGAAACCCTGTCTCTACTAAAAATACAAAAAAATTTGCTGGGCGTGGTGGCCAGCACCATAGTCCCAGCTACTCGGGAGGCTGAGGCAGAAGAATGGCATGAATCTGGGAGGCGGAGCTTGCAGTGAGCTGAGAAAGCGCCACTGCACTCCAGCCTGGGGAACAGAGTCAGACTGTCTCAAAAAAAAAAAAATTTACAATGACAGCTGACTGATTCCCTACTGAGTTTGATTCCTGAGCTACATGTTACAGAAAACACCAAGAAGTTTAAAACACAGTCCCTGACATTTGTTTTTAAAAAACTGAGAAGCCAGATGCAGTGCTTTATGCTTGTAATCCCAGCATTCTGGGAGGCCAAGATGGGAGGATCACATAAGGCCAGGAGTTCAAGGCTGCAGTGAGCTACAGTCATGCTACTGCACTCCAGCCTGGGTGACAAAGCAAGACCTAGTCTCAAAAAAAAAAAGGAAAGAAAGAAACTGAGGATAGGAGATCCATGAGAGGCTACCAATGAAACAAGATGGTTACAGATCACTTTGAAGAAGATGGATGATGGATATGTGGATGTTCATGATACCATTCTCTCTCGACATACAGAGATTCGGATATTTTCTATTATATATGTTAAAAAGAAAGTTCCCTGCCCTCAAGAAATGGGTGGTTTCATCATGTTTCCCAGGGCTGGTCACAAACTCCTGGGCTCAGACAATCTGCCGGTCTCAGCCTCCCAAAGTGCTAGGAGTACAGGCCTGAATCAATGCACTTGGCCTCAATATAGCACTTCTAAGCCAGAGGACCAGCCAAAGATGTCAACAGCAGTAAGAAACTGTAAATTGCAAGCACCAGGGAAAAAGAAATAGCAGAACAACAGTATGAGAGGATAGAAGTAACTCTGCCCAAGAGTGAAGAAACCAGGATCTTAGAACCAGCTGGACTAACATGTGATGACTGTAAAAAACTTCTTGGGGCTTGAGTTTAATTGTCAATTGAATTGTAACAATACCATTTACCTTAGCAGAGAGAGAGTGATGACATGAGCTCGTTCTTTATGCTTATGCACCTGTTTTTATTAAGGATGGTTTTTGCTTAACTTGATACTTTTGGACTTCTCCCTAAATGTTTTTTGTTGTTGTTGTTTGTTTTGTGTGGGCTTTTTTGTGGGTTTTTTTTTTTTTGAGACAGGTCTTGCTCTGTCACCCAGGCTGGAATGCAGTGGCGTGATCATGGCTCACTACAGCCTCACCCTTCTGGGCTAAAGTGATCCTCCCACCTCAGCAACCTCTCCCACTTCCCCCAAGAAGCTGGGACTAAAAGCGCACACTACCACACCCAGCTGATTTTTTGTATTTTTATCAGAGACAGGGTTTCACCATGTTGTCCAGGACAGTCTCAATTCCTGGTCTCAAGTAGGATCTGCCTGCCTCGGCCTCCCAAAGTGCTAGGATTACAGGCGTGAGCCACTGCGCCTGGCCAAAAGTTAAATTTTAAAAAAAAAATTTCATAATCTGCATTTCTTTTTTGTATGTTTTATATTGGCTATATTAATGTGGTAATTAATGTTTATTATTTATAAATATAGATTTGTGAATTTTTACTTGTTCTTCACTACTAGAAATGTGCAAAAAGTTTGGAGTTTCGTATTTTTTAAATTTGCCTGCCCAGAGAGACAGGAAGGTCCATGAAAGTAATGACCTTCCCATTATATTCCCCACAGGGCTAATACCTTGTGTAGCATATAAAATACTAATTTGGGGCCAGGCATGGTGGCTCACGCCTGTAATCCCAGCACTTTGTGAGGCTGAGGTGGGTGGATTACCTGAGGTCAGGAGTTCGAGACCAGCCTGGCCAATGTGGTGAAACCTAAAAATACAAAAATTAGCTGGGCATGGTGGCAGGCACCTGTAATCCCAGCTACTTGGGAGGCTGAGGCAGGAGAATTGCATGAACCCGGGAGGCGGAAGTTGCAGGGAGCTGAGATCACACCGCTGCTCACTGCTCTCCATCCTGGGTAACAAGAGCAAAACTCTGTCTCAAAAACAAAACAAAACAAAACAAAAAAACCTCATTTGGGAATACAGCTTATTGGTTTTTTTTTTTTTTTTTTGTATTTTTTAGTAGAGACGGGGTTTCACTGTGTTAGCCAGGATGGTCTCGATCTCCTGACCTCGTGATCCGCCCGTCTCGGCCTCCGAAAGTGCTGGGATTACAGGCTTGAGCCACCGCGCCCGGCCAGCTTATTGTTAAAACACCATTCTGGAAAGAAGGATTGCTCACCTGGCTTCCCATTTATGGATATCTCAATCCTGACTTCATTTCAGTTGAGTTTAGAGACTCTATGTGATCAGTCTTAGTACTCAGAAGACTTTATTAACTTGAGGTTTTATAAAGAGAACATAAAAAGATTGAGACTGATTAAATCTATGTTATGGAATTTTATAGGACTCAGTAAAATGGATATGAAATCCCAAATACTATAGAAGACAGTTCTGTTTTTCATGCTTAGACCCTCCTTACTAAGGAATACTAAGGGAAGGTGAAGCTCTAAGTAAGATGTGGTTACAAAACATCTGTCCAATT
>NW_012123931.1:2491660-2495682 GCF_000951035.1 Colobus angolensis palliatus | reverse complement strand
AGGCTGGAGTGCAGTGGCGTGATCTCGGCTCACTGCAAGCCCCGCCTCCCAGGTTCACGTCATTCTCCTGCCTCAAGCAATCCGCCCACTTCAGCCTCCCAAAGTGCTGGGATTACAGGTGTGAGCCACTGCATCCAGCCCTCCCTTGAATGTTGAGTCTCAAAATCCTCTGAACTAAATGGCATTATTCCTGCTTGCAGACAAAGAAACTGAGGCCCTAGAGGATTCTGATATGAGCAAAAAGAACCAGCACAGGTCATCTCCCCCTCATTCTCTTCCAATAAGTAGTTTTCCATACACTGAAGATTGCCGATAATTGACTTTCTCAGCTTCTGTTTTCCTGACATACAGCCAAGGTGGTAAAGAGAACACCCACCGGCCAGGTGCAGTGGCTCATGCCTATAATCCCAGCACTTTGGGAGGCCAAGGAGGACAGATCACGAGGTCAGGAGATCGAGACTACGGTGAAACCCCACCTCTACTAAAAATAAAAAAAATTAGCCAGGCGCGGTGGCAGGTGCCTGTAGTTCCAGCTACTCAGGAGACTGAGGCAGGAGAATGGCGTGAACCTGGGAGGCGGAGCTTGCAGTGAGCTGAGATTGCACCACTGCACTCCAGCCTGGGTGACAGAGCAAGATTCCGTCTCAAAATAAAAATTAAAATTAAAATTAAAATAAAATAAAATAAAATAAAGAACACCCACCATCTTGATAATGCCTGCAAACATGCCGCATCCTGAAGGACATGGACTGTTTTCTATTCATAGCATTGCCCAGGGCACATCCTAGGAGAATGGTGAAGGCACTGCTGAATTTAATCAAGTAAAAAACTGTCACTTTTCTACCTGCATGTAGAATACCTAAAAAATAGTCTCAGTGCTTACCTATCCACAGCTCTGTCTAGCAAGTAAAACAGAGCCTGAAGTACCACATGTTGGACTGACTTGTGGGGATGATGCAACCTGGCAGTAAAGAGGGCAATGGAGGCTCCTGTTGGGTCCCGAACATTCTAAAGCAAGTAAAACAAGAAACATTTTTAAAAATCAAATAGAAAATCACAGCAATTACTAAGACATACACTGGATAAGGGTTTGATACATGTACAAAACAGATGCTAAGAATAATTCCCTGACTTCACCAATTGCTCCCCAAAGGGAAGAATGTTAATATCACCCCTTGCCTGATTCTCTCAGGACTCCCTGGACCATATTTCTGTGACAAGAGAAAAAAAAAAAAACATTCTCTTTGCTCTTCAACTGCAGACAGATCAAAGGATGGCTCTGCACTGGCTTCCTAGCTAACTTCCCTGGCAGAATGGCAAAAGAAACAAGCAGCAGCAGAGAACCAGGGAACAGGATCATGATTTCCACCCTCTGCCTTAAAAGTGTCATTGTATGTTTACTTGAAAGGCTGAGGTCTCAACTAAGTGGAGAGCTTGTGTTAAGTATGGAAGCATGGGTGTCTGACACATTGCATACCTATCCCAAAGACCATGATTAACCTTAATGGACCAACTGAAGAAACTTTTCTAAGTCTACTGTACAACTGATTTTCCATAATTTAATTTTTCAATTATCATTCATAACTCTAATTACTAGAAACTATTAGTAATCCAGTTGTTACTAAAATAATTTTATACCAAACTGCATGGCTGTTTCACATCTGCTCCTAACTGTGGAGACTCTAGATTCAGGTTAAGGTATATAGGAACAAAGTCCAAACAGGACACCAGTTAAAAAAGGAAGTAATAAGGCCCTACGAGATAGGGTCCCTAAACACTCACTAAGATGGTGAATTTTCCACTGAGGATCTCAGAACGAAGAGGTTCTTCATGAGGTTTCAGCTTCACAATGCCTTCCTTCCTTCGAGTTTCCTAAAAAGGAAGCATACCAAAATGTATTAATATGAAAATACTGTATATCCAGGACAGTGCCATGTAACCACCAAATCTCAGAGAGAAGGTGGTTATCAGTGAATGAATGAATTATAAATTTCATAACTAATTCTACTTCATTTAATTGAACTAGAATTCAACTAAATGGGCCGGGTGCGGTGGTTCACGCCTGTAATCCCACCACTTTGGGAAGCTGAGGCGGGCAGGTCACCTGAGGTCAGGAGTTCCAGACCAGCCTGGCCAACATGGTGAAACCTTGTCTCGGCTAAAAATACAAAAATTAGGCTGGCACGGTGGTGCGTGCCCATAATCCCAGCTACTCAGGAGGCTGAGGCAGGCGAATTGCTTGGACCCAGAAGGTGGAGGTTGCAGTGAGCCAAGATAGCACCACTGTCACTCCAGTCTGGGCAACAGAATGAGACTCTGTCTCAAAAAAAAAAACAAAAAACAAAAAGAATTCAGCTAAATGAATAATGAAGTCAACTAAATGAATTATGAATTTCTTTGTAAACTGCCTCCAAGCCAGCCAAGCATTTTCAGAATTCCTGTCCAAATCTGCTTTATCAGCCCCTCAGGCAGGGTATTTTTCTCTGACTCAGTAAGAATCCTAATCCTAACCCTGAAGAGTAACCAGTATGTTACATTCAGGTGCAGGATCAAAGTTCTTAAACATGCAGCAGCACTGACATGGTACCAGGACACTAAAATATGGACCTCAAAAATGTCTGGACGCATACATCCTCACACATTTTCTAGGTTTAGGCCTCTCCTATGTTTACATAGGAGTCTTCTCTCCACTTGATAGTCTCTCCAACAGCAGCTAAAACGACTTCATTTTCCTCACTCTGACGACCAGATTCTTTTTTTTTTTTCTCAATCAAGACCGAGTCTCACACTGTCGCCGAGGCTGGAGTGCAGTGGTATGGTCTTGGCTCACCGCAACCTCTGCATCCAAGATATTCTCTTACCTCAGCCTCCTGAGTAGCTGGGATTACAGGCACATGCCACCATGCTTGGCTAATTTTTGTAGAGACAGGGTTTTGCCATGTTGCCCAGGCTGGTCTCGAACTCCGGGGCTGAAGTGATCCACCCACCTCGGCCTCCCAAAGTGCTGGGATTATAGGCGTGAGCCACCGCACCCAGCCTCTTCAGTCCTCCTTTTAAATGACAAGGTTGACCACTTACATTTCCTTTCTCCAGAGACATTCTCTACCTTTACATATCGATAACAAAAAAAATATTATCTTGGTTTGTCCTATTTCATCAACTGCTTATTTTTAAACCTCTTAGGCTGGGGACGGTGACTCACGCCTGTAATCCCAGTACTTTGGGAGGCTGAGGTGGGCAGATCACTTGAGCTCCCTCCCTCCCTCCTTCCCTCCCTTCCTTCACAGAGTCTCACTCTGTTGCCCAGGCTGGAATGCAATAGTGTGATCTCAGCTCATTGCAACCTCCACTTCTTTGGTTCAAGTGATTCTCCTTCCTCAGCCTCCTGAGTAGCTGGGAATGCAGGTGCCACTACACCCAGCTAATTTTTGTAGTTTTAGTAGAGATACGGTTTTGCCATTTTGGTCAGGTTGGTCTCAAACTCCTGACCTCAAGTGATCCACCTGCCTTGGCCTCCCAAAGTGCTAGGATTAAAGGCATGAGCCACTGCACCCAGCCCTAGTCTCTCTTTCTAAATAGTAATCTCTGCACCTGGAACGCAGTAAGTATAAAATAAGTATCTGTTGAGTAAATGAATAAATATTGAATGAGCTGGTCCATAACACAGATGTAACCGAACTTCAGTTAAGCTAATCTAGTGCTTGTTATCCCAATTTTTTTTTTAGGGAGATTTTGTATTTCTTTAGAAGGATTCTGACCCCAAAGTAACATGCTGTATAGTGTTTTATCAAAGACACTACAAACTGAGAAAGCAAACAGAAGCACAAAACCAAAGTGTGTGCCCCCTCAAAAAACAAAAATCAAAACAAAGTAAAATCCAGATGCCGCTACATTTGCATAAAGATGCTTTAAGATAATGGACCTAGCTAATATGCAGTTGCTCTTCTTTTCCAGGGTTAAAACTTCCCTTTCGGCCGGGCGCGGTGGCTCAAGCCTGTAATCCCAGCACTTTGGGAGGCCGA
>NW_012123931.1:2488832-2490009 GCF_000951035.1 Colobus angolensis palliatus | reverse complement strand
GCCATTGTACTCCAGCCTGGGCAACAAGAGCAAAACTGTCTCAAAAAAAAAAAAAAGAAAGAAAAGTGGCCAGGCCTTCCAAAGGATTATTGCCTAATACAAAGTGTAGTATAGCAGTCTCAGCTGCTGCTTTGGTCCCACAAGCCAACTGGACACAGCAAAAGAATCAGAAAATGGTTTTGGCTTTGGAATCTGAGACCAATAAAACTATTAAGAAGAATTTAACAAATCAAAAGAGCAGTTGTTCTTTGTGCTGACTGACCCCACCGCACCTTTTCATGCTTTACATGGCAACCCCAAAACTGGATACTAGTATCCACAGTCAGTAATAGCCCCTCTGGATAGTGGTTTTGGAAAGGGGAGGAAAATTTTCATTTTTACTGTCTGAGCTAGGCTGGCAAGATGCCTGCTTCCAGAACTGTTTCTATCTCTCAACTAATTCATGTTCATTTATGTACTCTCACCCTATTTCTCCTTACATTATAACCAATTTCCTTTTTAGACAAACTACTTTTCTCTTTCTTCATTTTAGAATGATTTAAATTGGGATTTTTATTTTTTTCTTTTTTTGAGACAGGGTCTCACTCTATGACCCAGGCTAGAATGTAGTGGCACAATCTTGGCTCACTTCAGCTTCAACCTCCTGGGCTCAAACAATCCTCCTGCCTCAGTCTCTCGAGTAGCTGGGACTATAGCCATTGCATGTGTCACTATACCCAGTAATTTCTTTGTTATTTTTAGTAGAGACAAGGTCTCACTACATAGCCCAGGATTGGTCTCAAACTCTGGGACTCAAGAGATCCTCTCACTATCCCTCTCAAAGTGCTGGGATTACAGACATGAGCTGCTGCCCTCAGCATTTTTTTTTTTTTTTTTTTTTGAGACAATGTCTCACTCTGTCACCCAGCAGACTGGAGTGCAGTGGCACAATCACTGCCCATTGCAGCCTCAAACTCCTGGGCTCAAGGGATCCTCCCGTCTCCACCTTCTGAGTAGCTGTGACTACAGGTGCACACCACCACACCTGGGTAATTTTTTTGACTTTTTTGTAGAGACGAGGACTCCCTTTGTTGGCCAGGCTGGTCTTGAACTCCAGTGCTCAAGTCATCATTCCATCTTGCATTCCCAAAGTGCTGGGATTGCAGCTGTGAGCTAAATTGGGATTTTTTTTTTTTTT
>NW_012123931.1:2480175-2487842 GCF_000951035.1 Colobus angolensis palliatus | reverse complement strand
CCTCAAAAAAAAAAAAAAAAAAAAAAACTTTACAGTAAAGATAGCTCTCACATTATAGGCTTCTCCAAGGAATGTAAAGACTTGGTTTAACATCAGGAGATCTATCACAGCAATTTTTATGTTAACAGGAAAAGAAAAAAAGTATATAACCTTCTCAGCAGATGCTGAAAATGCACTGCATAAAATCCATCACACATAAGCCCCGTAATTTTTTTTTGTATTAAAGATGGGAAGGCCAGTAGGTCTGCTATTACCACCATTATGCAACATTGCACTGAAGGTCATGCCTAACACAGCCAAAAGATGTGTAACAACCTGATGCATAAAGATAGGAATTTTAGGCCAGGTGCGCTGGCTCCAATCTATAATCCCAGCACTCTGGGAGGCCACGGTGGGCAGGCTGCTTGAGCCAGGAGTTCAAGACCAGCCTGAGCAACAAGACAATACCCCGTCTCTACAAAAAATACAAAAATTTGCCCAGCATGATGGTACACGCCTATAGTCCCACAAGTGGGAGGATCACTTAAGCCCGGGAGGCAGAGGCTGCAGTGAGCTGAGACTGCATCACTGCATGGCACCCCAGCCTGGGTGACACAGCCAGACTCTGTCTCAAAAAAAAAAAAAAAAAAAAAAAAGAAAAAGAAAGGGAAGGCTGGGTGTGGTGGCTCACGCCTGTAATCGTAGCACTTTGGGAGGCCAAGGCAGGAAAATCACTTGAGGCCAATTCTAGCCTGGCCAACATAGTGAGACCCTGTCTCTAGGAAAAAAAAATACATATATATATATATGGAAAAGAAAAATAAAGAGAAAAAGCATAATAGCAATGACCTACTTCGGAGTCTTGGCAACAAGTCCTACCTTGCAAATACAATCCAAATTGCTACACACTGGTTAAACAACTGGCAAACTAAAATCCCAGGAGAGTCAGCGATACCTCATAACAGAGCATCTGATTCATCCTCCAATTTCTAGGAAAGGACAAAAGTACTTGGGGAAAGTCTAAACAGCCTGAGGTTGCACCTGAGCTTTACAGCCTTACAATTAAGGCAACATAGCTTACACCACTGGAGAAGGAAAGCACCAGTAAAACCAATCAGGCAAAGTGCATGAAAAGAGCCAAGAAAGAAAGGCCATGAAGAAAAATTTTCAGAAGATCATTTTGGCCTGGAACCAACTGAAGCCACGCCAGAGAAATGAGTCCCAAAGACAACAGGACAAACTTAGAATACTCTTTCAGAAAATAGTTTGAGTTGCCTCTGTGGAGTGAGTGGCCAGCATCAGAATGAGGAAAGATGGAAGGAAAAAGAAGTGAGCACAGAAAGATCCCAGAAATAAAACTCTAGCCAGTCAGTAAATTCCCCAGGAGACATAGTACCTGTTTGTTTGTTTTTTGAGACAGAGTCTCGCTCTATTGCCCAGGCTGGAGTGCAGTGGCGCAATCTTGGCTCACTGCAAGCTCTGCCTCACCGGTTCATGCCATCCTCCTGCCTCACAAACTCCTGAACTCGTGATCCGCCCACCTCAGCCTCCCAAAGTGCTGGAATTACAGGTGTGAACCACCGCGCCCGGCTGAGACATGGTAACTGATTTTTAATTAACCTATTATATTTTAAATCCAGTTCTCTAGTGGGCCTCTCTGATGTTGCTTATAGAATAAAACACCAGAATCATAGAACATATTTTTCCTGCTACTTAGCTGGGTATACAATTTCTAATGAGAAATAATCAACGGATAAATCAATGTATAAGTAGAATCAGAAAATCTAAATGACCAAGAGGTGATATGAACTCATCACATATCCATCTGTTAAGATAACTTCATTTTTCGGCCGGGCACAGTGGCTCACGCCTATAATCCCAGCACTGTGGGAGGCCAAGGCGAGCGGATCACGAGGTCAGGAGTTAGAGACCAGCCTGGCCAACATAGTGAAACCCTGTCTCTACTAAAAATACAAAAAATTAACAGAGTGTGGTGGCAGGTGCCTGTAATCCCAGCTACTTGGGAGGCTGAGGCAGGAGAATAGCTTGAACCTAGGAGGCAGAGGTTGCAGTGATCCAAGATCATGCCACTGCACTCCAGCCCAGGAGACAGTACGAGACTGTCTCAAAAAAAAAAAAAGATCTTTTCATTTTTCATAAATAAACCATGTCCTAATAAGAGAAAGGCACACAGGTTTCACACACTTCCTTCAAAGTACATCTTGCCTTCCTTTTTATTAAGCTCAGATCCTCCAAGTTTCTTAGTGTTCTGTAGCTCCCAAGAGCTGTTGCCTTGAGCTGACCTCTGTCCCCCTGCTGGTCAGGATGTTATTCTTGGCTTTAAGCACAGGAACAATTCCTCCTGGTTTGGTCTGACCAGGCCTTGCATGTAGAGAGTCCAGTGTACTGTAAACAGTGATGTGATATTTACAGATACAAATACACACGCATAGCACCTGCTCTGTTCAGCCTCAGATTACCCTCCTGCATACCCATCCCTCTGGTGGAAGAGATGAACCTCTAAAAGGAGTCAGAAAGAATGGTCTCATCTTCAACAACCTTCCTTTAGACAGTTAATCAGATTTCTCCCTCTGTTTACACATGGGTTTAACATAACCACTGAGTACAAACTAATTTGTAGCCCTATTGGTTACCAGAAAAACAAGTCCCAGCAACTTTAATGAGCAACACACTCTTCAGAAGGGATAACTGAAATTCTCGAAATTAAAATTCAGTGTATTTCCTAGTGAAAGAAAGAATGAGTCAAAAGATGAGTCACAGCTTAGAAAATATTTTAAGTCCAGGACAGTGGTTTGAATCTATTGAAACACAAGTTGTTAACTAACACCTGGCAGCTAAGGAAGAGCTGGAGTTCAAACAGCTCTGGTCTTCCTTTGGGATAAGATCTGAATCGATAATATGGAGAAACTAACATTACCACTTACAACTCTCCTTAACCAGTTTTTCAGGTAAAGGTAAGATTTGTTTTGTTTTGCTTGAGACAGGGTGTTGCTCTCTCAACAAGGATGGAGTGGAGCGATCATGGCTCACTGCAGCCTCAACTTCCTGGGCTCAAATGATCCTCTTGCCTCAGTCTCATGAGTAGCTGAGACTACACTCACGCATCATCATGCCTGACTCATTTTTGCATTTTTTAGTAGAGACGGGGTTTCGCCATGTAGCCCAGGCCGATCTCAAATTCTTGGGCTCAAGCAATCCACCTTCCTCAGCCTCCCAAAGTGCTAGAATTACAGGCATGAGCCACCATGCCTGCCTGGCCTCAAGGGTAAGATTTGTTCCTGCATAGTCAAAAAGCATACTATAATTACCTACTCCCAGAATCATGTTTAAATAAATAAAAACAAGTTTCTTGACTATGGCCATGAAGATAAAGATACTAGAGAACCTGCTATAAAACAGCTGAGAAAGCTGTCAATTAAGCAGGGTACACACTGGACACAATTCACTAGTGTTCAAATAATGGTATCAGAGAGAATAAAACCAACAACATAGTCTCCATGTTACATCAAACTCTCAAGAGCAGCTATAATTTTGAGATGAGCTTGGGGTAAGGAACTAGTCACTCAAGAGGTCAAGAATAATGTGCTGGCACTCTCAGTTTCACAGGTAGTACCTTAAATTCTATAATCCAAGACAACCTAGGAGAGTGAAGAGCCAGACCGATAAGAAACTTGCTCCTGAAATAAAAAAAAAACAAAAAACTTTTGTCTCCTGAAATGTCAGTCAGCTAACCACAAAGGAGAAAGTTTAGTGTGGTTTTGGGGATTATAAAGAACCAATCCATCTTCTTATTCACTACTGTGTGTTATTTGGGCAAGTCATTTAACCTCTCTGAGCCTCAATTTCCTCACTTTGAATGAGAAACAGATAGAAGAGCACCCACTGCCATACCTAGCACTTGGTAGGTTCTGAACGGATGAATGTTCATTCTCTTTTTTCTTTACTCTGGTCATTTCACACTAAAACTTCTTTCAACAGAGATAGAGTTTCTTAGAATCATATGACCTCTGTTGCTTCCCTTTAGCCTCTATCAATGCAATCTCTCTAATCCATTTTATTAAAAAACCATACATTTAAACTAGAAATATGTGTTCAG
Organism: Colobus angolensis palliatus; assembly: GCF_000951035.1. Lineage (NCBI taxonomy): Eukaryota > Metazoa > Chordata > Mammalia > Primates > Cercopithecidae > Colobus > Colobus angolensis. Next base: position 2,483,746 of record NW_012123931.1, on the reverse strand, counting down.
GCCAGGAGTGGTGGCTCACATCTGTAATCCCAGCACTTTGGAAGGCCAAGGTGGGAGGACTGCTTGAGCCCAGGAGTTAGAGACCAGCCTGGGCAACATGGTGAGACCCATCTCTACAAAAAAATTTAAAAATTAGCCGTGCATGGTGGCACATGCCTGTGGTCCCAGCTACTTGGGGGGCTGAGGTGGGAGGATTGCTTGAGCCTAGGAGGCCAAGGTTGTAGAGTGCCAAGATCATACCACTACACTCCAGCCTGGGTGACTAAGACTCTATCTCAAAAAAAAAAGGCCAGGTGCAGTGGTTCACACCTATAATCCCCAGCACCTTGGGAGGCCAAGGTAGGTGGATCACCTGAGGTCAGAAGTTTGAGACCAGCCTAGCCAACAGGGTGAAACCTCGTCTCTACTAAAAATACAAAAATTAACCAGGCATGCTGGCTTGCGCCTGTAATCCCAGCTACTCAGGAGGCTGATGCAGGAGAATTGCTTGAACCCAGGAGGCGGAGGTTGCAGTAAGCCAAGATCATGCCATTGTCCTCCAGCCTGGGTGACAAGAAAGAAAGAAAAACAAAAGAAATAAGCATTCAACTGAAAACACTTTTTTAAAGGACCAATTCTTCCTCATTCAGGGCTCTGTGGCTATAAAGAAAAAGCTGAGGCCAGAAGTATTTAGACTTCAGTTCCCATCTTTTTGTCTCTACTTTCAGACTACTCTGGCAGCTCCAGAGATTAACACTGCCATCCTAGGCACAAGCTCCTTTTAACAGCACAAACTAACTATGGAAAGATCTCAATACAATAAAGAAACAGGTGTTGATACAGGTGTTGTGCAGAACAAATACCATGAAAAAATGCAGTCAGTCATCCTGCAATGAAGACCGAAATAAGGAAAGTGATTCAATGTAAGACGCAATGTCTGGCTTTTTTTTGTTGTTTTTGAGACGGAATCTTGCTCTGTCGCCCAAGCTGGAGAGCAGCGGCGCAATCTCGGTTCACTACAAGCTCCACCTCCCGGGTTCACACCATTGTCCTGCCTCAGCTTCCCAAGTAGCTGGGACTTCAGGCGCCTGTCACCATTCCCAGCTAATTTTTTTTGTATTTTTAGTAGAGACGGGGTTTCACCATGTTAGCCAGGATGGTCTCAATCTCCTGACCTCGTGATCCACCCGCATCAGACTTCCAAAGTGCTGAGATTACAGGCATGAGCCACCACGCCTGGCCGCAATGTCTGGCTTTTACCAAATTTGAAGATACTTCTGTATTTCAACAAATATGCCATTTCTCCATTATTTCAGTGACGGATGCATTAATGAACTCCTTCCTCTCATGCCTCTCTCCTTCATTGTGAATTACTGCCTTTTTATATATATTGATACCTTCAGTCCACATTAATCTGCTGGGAGACAGATTCTGAGCAAAGACACTGGTTTGCTATAAGGCAGCAAGAGGTTTGATGAATTTCCAAACTAAAACTACAATTTTTCCATAAGCACTTTGTTAATGTACCAAAAAAGGAAACAAATCCAGTCCCTTTAATATTTACTGGTTTATCACAAATATTTTCCACTTATCAGGAAAACACTGCCTTTTCTTAAAATGTGATTTTAAAAGAGATAATGCTTTCTTAAATAGGCTCTTACTGCATTTGGGAAAAGTTTTAAGTATATTTTCTAATTTTATCGTATTATAAAACAATGTAATAACAAAAATTTGCAAAAAAGTGAAAGGCCAGTGATAATCCCATCATCCTACACAAGTGTTTTCATATTTTTAATGATTCAAAAATTGAATTCAGGCGGGGTGTGGTGGCTCACGCCTGTAATCCCAGCACTTTGGGAGGCCAAGGCGGGCGGATCACGAGGTCAGGAGATCGAGACCATTCTGGCTAGCATGGTAAAACCCTGTCTCTAATAAAAAACACAAAAAATTAGCCGGGAATGTTGGCGGGCGCCTGTAGTCCCAGCTGCTCAGGAGGCTGAGGTGAGAGAATGGCGTGAACTCGGGAGGCAGAGCTCACAGTGAGCCAAGATCGCGCCACTGCACTCCAGCCTGGGCGACAGCTCTGTCTCAAAAAAAAAAAAATTGAATTCAATGGAAACATACTAATACATACACAATTTTATAAGTATATATCACCACAAGCACCATACACTTTTAAAGAAAAATTTAAGGGAAGGGGAGAAGAAAGGATTAGTCAAACATTCACAACAAGTATTTGCTGAGGGCCCATTCTGTGCTAATCAGTACAGTAGTTGTTGAGAAGACACAACATAGATCGCTTCTAGGCCTTTGGCTAAGAGCAAGTGAGAAGACACACACAGAGACATAAAGACCCTATTCCAAGCAGTTTACAATCATTATTTAACTATGGAGACAGATGTATAAATAGGTCTTTACCATATAATGTAATAAATTCTAGGAAGGCTCTATGAACAGAATGCTATGGGATTCAAACTTTCTCTACCGATATAAAAAAATTTTTTTAGGCCGGGCGCAGTGGCTCAAGCCTGTAATCCCAGCACTTTGGGAGGCCGAGGCGGGCGGATCACGAGGGCAGGAGATCGAGACCATCCTGGCTAACACAGTGAAACCCCGTCTCTACTAAAAAAATACAAAAAACTAGCCGGGCGAGGTGGCGGCGTCTGTAGTTCCAGCTACTCGGGAGGCTGAGGCAGGAGAATGGCGTGAACCCGGGAGGCGGAGCTTGCAGTGAGCTGAGATCCGGCCACTGCACTCCAGCCTGGGCGACAGAGCGAGACTCCGTCTCAAAAAAAAAAAAAATTTTTTTTAGGAGTGCCTTGAAGGATGAGTAGGAATTTGTCAGGCAGAGAAAAGTATTCTAGTCAGAGAAAACAAGATGTTTCAAATCAGGGTCATAAAAGAACAGGGCTTATTGGGGATATCACATAGCTAGTGTGTCCAATGTGTATGAGGGAGAACAGTGGGAGATGTGTGAACAGGGGGACTGAACCAGACTGGGAAGGCGCTTGTATGCTACACTTCAAATTCCAGACATGGTCCTATAAACATAAAAGATTCTATAGAGATCTTTAAGCAAAGGGATGAGATGATGAGTTTGGTTCCCCTCTCCCACCTCAAAAAATAACTATAAGCAGTGGGGAAGTCAGATTGAAAGGAAAAAAAATCTAGCAACAGGGAGGTAAGTTCTCTGAAGACAGGGATCATATCTATTTTATTCACCTAGTTCCTAGTACTGTGCCTGCCACAAAGCACTTACTTAATAAATACCTATTAATTATTAAAGTCTCAAGAATATTAACATTTAGAGGGTAGACAGAAGATGAAGAACAAAGGAACTTTAAAATTTTTCTTTTAGAAATACTAGTGATTGCAGGCCGGGCACAGTGGCTCACACCTGTAATCCCAGAACTTTGGGAGGCCAAGGCAGGCGGATCACCTGAGGTCAGAAGTTCGAGACCAGCCTGACCAACAATGTAAAACCCCATCTCTACTAAAAATACAAAAATTAGCCAGGCGTGGTGGTAGACACCTGTAATCCTAACTACTCGGGAGGCTGAGGCAGGAGAATCAGTTGAACCCGGGAGGCAGA
>NW_012123931.1:2475817-2478761 GCF_000951035.1 Colobus angolensis palliatus | reverse complement strand
CCTCAAAAAAAAAAAAAAAAAAAAAAACTTTACAGTAAAGATAGCTCTCACATTATAGGCTTCTCCAAGGAATGTAAAGACTTGGTTTAACATCAGGAGATCTATCACAGCAATTTTTATGTTAACAGGAAAAGAAAAAAAGTATATAACCTTCTCAGCAGATGCTGAAAATGCACTGCATAAAATCCATCACACATAAGCCCCGTAATTTTTTTTTGTATTAAAGATGGGAAGGCCAGTAGGTCTGCTATTACCACCATTATGCAACATTGCACTGAAGGTCATGCCTAACACAGCCAAAAGATGTGTAACAACCTGATGCATAAAGATAGGAATTTTAGGCCAGGTGCGCTGGCTCCAATCTATAATCCCAGCACTCTGGGAGGCCACGGTGGGCAGGCTGCTTGAGCCAGGAGTTCAAGACCAGCCTGAGCAACAAGACAATACCCCGTCTCTACAAAAAATACAAAAATTTGCCCAGCATGATGGTACACGCCTATAGTCCCACAAGTGGGAGGATCACTTAAGCCCGGGAGGCAGAGGCTGCAGTGAGCTGAGACTGCATCACTGCATGGCACCCCAGCCTGGGTGACACAGCCAGACTCTGTCTCAAAAAAAAAAAAAAAAAAAAAAAAAGGAATGTTAAAGAAGAGAATAAAATTCAGAAACCATACAGTGTATATCTAAGTATATAGTATATGAAACAAATAATATGACAATTAGTAAGCAAAAAGTATTATAGGAATTTAAATATGCATATAAGTATTTGTAGGATACACAAAAAACTGGTAATAATGGTCACCTCTGGGGAGAAAAAATGAACTGGGGCTGGGTGCAATGCTTCACACCTGTAACCCCAATACTTTGGGAGGCTAAGGCAGGAGGATCACTTAAGTCCAGGAGTTCCAGACCAGCCTAGGCAACAACGTAACACCCTGTCTCTATAAAAAAATTAAAAAAAAAAAGAAAGAAAAGAAAAGAGAAAGGAAGGAACGAAGGAAGGAAGCAAGGAAGGAAGGAAGGAAGAACTGGGAAACAGCATGGGAAGATAAACTATAAGCAACCCTTAAAATTTGTTTTTTTGGCCGGTCGCGGTGGCTCACGCCTGTACTCTCAGGGATTTCACCATCTTGGCCAGGATGGTCTTGATCTCTTGATATCATAAGCCCCCTGCCTTGGATTATAGGTGTGAGCCACCGTGCCTGGTCAGTGATTTATCTTTAGTAAACAAATTACCATTTACTATCTTCTCTCTGAAGGAAGTTGGTATTTAGAAGAATTTTTTTTTTTTTTTTTGAGATGGATTCTGGCACTGCCGCCCAGGCTGGAGTGCAATGGCGCAATCTTGGCTCACTGCAACCTCCGCCTCCCAAGTTCAAGTGATTCTCCTGCCTCAGCCTCCCGAGTAGCTGGGATTACAGGCATATCTGGCTACTTTTTGTATGTGTTTTTAGTAGAGATGGGGATTCAACGTAGGTTGACCAGACTGGTCTCAAACTCCTGACCTCGTGATCTGCCCGCCTTGGCCTCCCAAAGTGCTGCAATTACAGGCGTGAGCCACCGCACCCAGCCTAGTACAGAATATTTAATTGGAGGACCACGAAGACAGAAATGTTCACACATTTGAATATGTGAACTTTTTTTTGTTTTTTGAGACGGAATCTCCCTCTGTCACCCAGGCTGGAGTGCAGTGGTGCGATCTCAGCTCACTACAACCTTGGCCTCCCAGGTTCAAGCGATTCTTCTGCCCCAGCCTCCCGAGTAGCTGGGATTACAGGTGCGCACCACCACACTAGGCTTACTTTTGTATTTTTAGTGGAGACGGGGTTTCACCATGTTGGCTGGGCTGGTCTCAAACTCCTGTCCTCAAATAATCCACCTCAAGCAACTCCCCTCGCCTCCCAAAGTGCTGCGATTATAGGTGTGAGCCACCACTCCTGGCCTGAATGTGTGAACTTCTAAATTATATGTCACGTTTTATTTATTAGCAAGTGTGAAGTATAGAATTTCTTATGGCTAAGACCTGTAAAGGTATCACTAAAAAATTTAAAAACATAGAATACCCCACAGTCTCTCTACCTTTTTGAAGGAAAGCATCAGAAATAAAAAACAAAAGTGAAACTGACTTTTAGAAAAGTTTAGTCCATAGAAATACAGCAAATAAATAGGCACAATAAAAGAAAAGGGAGTAGAGTCAACTAAGTTTGAGTGCACTGTAAATAGTTTTTTAAAAAAATAAGGTGTGACGGGCATGTTGGCTTACGCCTGTAATCCCAGCACTTTCGGAAGCCAAGGCAGATCCATCTCAAGAGTTCGAGACCAGCCTGGCCAACACGGCGAAACTCTGTCTCTACTAAAAATACAAAAATTAGCTGGACATGGTGGCACATGCCTGTAATCCCACACTCAGGAGGCTGAAGCAGGAGAATCACTTGAACCCTGGAGGTGGAGGTGGCAGTGAGCTGAGATCGCACCAGCCTGGGTGACAGAGCAAGACTCTGTAAAAAAAAAGAAAGAGAGAGAGAGAGGAATGAAGAAAGGGAGGAAGGGAGGGAGGGAGGGAGGGAGGAGAGAAAGAAAGAAGGAAGGAAGGGAGGGAGGGAGGAGAGAAAGAAAGAAGGAAGGAAGGAAGGAAAGAAAAGAAAAGAAAAAAAAGAAAAGAAAAGAAAAGAGAGAAAGAAAATGTGAAGCAGGTCTCATTGGAAGCACTACTTCTGCTGCCTTCCTGTTTGTACTTTTCAGCTGCTGAGAATGATCCAGGCGGTTGCTGGGTGAGGTGATTCACATAATCCCAGTACTTTGGGAGGCTGAGGTAGGAGGTTTCCTTGAGACCAACATGGGTAACATAGTGAGATCCTGTCTCTATTTAAAACAAAAAACGGGCCGGGCGCGGTGGCTCAAGCCTGTAATCCCAGCACTTTGGGAGGCCGAGACAGGCGGATCA
>NW_012123931.1:2469244-2474912 GCF_000951035.1 Colobus angolensis palliatus | reverse complement strand
TGAAACCCTGTCTCAAAAAATAAAATAAAATAAAGAGACAGGATCTTGCTCTTGCCCAGGCTTGAGTGCCGTGGCATGATCATAGCTCAGTGTAACCTTGAAGTCCTGGGCTCAAAGGATTCTCCTGCCTCAGCCTCCATAGTAGCTGGAACTATAGCTGTGTGTCACCACGTCTGGCTACTTTTTAAATTTTTGTAGAGATAGGGTCTCACCAGCTGAGACTGGTGTCGCACTCCTGGCCTCCAGTGATCTTCCCCCATCAGCCTCCTGATGTGCTGGGATTACAGGCATGATCCACCACACCTGGCCTCATTTTATTTATTTATTTGTTTTATTTTATTTTATTTTTTTGAGACAGAGTCTCACTCTGTTGCCCAGGCTGGAGTGCAGTGGTGCAATCTCGGCTCACTGCAAGCTCTGCCTCCTGGGTTCACGCCAGTCTTGATCTCCTGACCTTGTGATCCGCCCACCTCGGCCTCCCAAAGTGCTGGGATTACAGGCGTAAGCCACCGTGCCTGGCCTTTATTATTATTATTTTTTGTTTCTGAGACGGAGTCTTGCTCTGTCACACCCAGGTTGGAGTGCAGTGGTGCAATCTCGGCTCACTGCAACCTCCACCTCCCAGGTTCAAGCAGTTCTCCTGCCTCAGCCTCCCAAGATTGAGAATCGCTTGAACCTAGGAGGCGGAGGTTGCAGTGAGTCGAGATGGTGCCACTGCAGTCCAGCCTGGTGACAGAGCAAGACGCCATCTCAAAAATAAAATAAAATAAAATAAAATATAAATCATTAATAGGACTACTCCCAGCAATCTAGATAAATGTATATATTGGGAACTCAGAACCAATTGCTTAAAACTACATCTGGCACAGAATCTTTCACAGTGAGTTTACAAACATTTTCTTACTTTAAAAGATAACCCATACTATCAGGTCTCTTTATTCTGATATCCACGTGTTGCAAGACAGGAAGTCTTTCTTGTTCACCCATTAAGGGACTATGTGAACTTCAAACTCAAAGCCCTACACATCTCATCAGAAAGAATAAGGCCAAATAACTATGAAGAAAGGCCTAACACCCGTCTGCCTGATGAAACCAAATGGGATGGTTCTGAAACCATGGGACTCTTCCATCTACCACATCAAGCATTATGCAAGAACCCAAGAAGAAAAAAAGCTAACTGCTATTAAAGGATTAATATCACACTGGGAACAGAACAACAGGAAACCAGGGTTGACCAAGTAAAGCTTCCCATCTGAGTCCAAAGCTTCAGACAACACTGAGGGGCCACAGTTAACCTGAGCTGTTAAACATGAAAAGCTCCTCAGTGTTAATGACTTCCTACCAGCAGAAGTAAAGGGCTAAGGTTTATTAGCACTCCACCAGCCAAATGTCACAGCCCAGATCAGGAATAGTTTGTCTCTCATACCTGATGAGCAGAAAATGTTCTATTCCTTTTCAAATGCTATTTCTGTATCCCTTGGCTCATGGTTCCTTTGCACATATAAGACAGCATTAGTCACATACTACAGTAAAGAAAGCAATTCAATCCCTTCATTCTTTAGAGCAAGATTTTGCCCCTCCCAGTTCACAGAGACCAAAGAGCAAGGTCCTGCAAGAAATCACAATGGTAGCAACCATGTGTGAAGCATTTAAGATATACCAAAGAAGGAATCATACTATATCATACTCAACAATGACAAGCTAGGTATTATTAACCGCATAAAGAAATCAAAGTCTCACAGAGCCAAAGCAAACTGTCCACGGTTACTCAACCAATAAATGGTAGAGCTGAGGTTTTGAGCACTGAATCCAAGTCTTTTCAAATCCTTATAGTCTTTCCACTCCACTAAATGGGCATGAGAAATACAAGACATATCATTCATCCTATTAGGTAATATATATGTCATTTGTTGATCTACGCACAAAATTACTCTTGAAGAAACTGGTATAGCATCATCAACTGTCTCAGAGGAGAACTACGTAGCTGGGAGACAGGGTGAGAAGATTAATATTTTCCATATTCCTTTCTGTATCTTTTTAAGTTCAAATCATATGACTATATTATCCACTCCAAAAATAAAAATAAAACATTAGTTTTATATAGGCTTTAAGTAAAATATACATAACAGTAATTTCTGAACATAATATTTTTGAAACTATGCCACCAAACAATAATAAGTTTGTTGCTAATCTTCATTTCAGGGCCAAAAAAATGAGTTAGGGAGCTCCACACAGGGGTCAAGGATGACAGCTGTTTTATGAACTGCTAGCCCTAGATGGGGATGCTTCAGTGCACTGCAGGAGTGTGCCACACTGACTTTCCTGTTAGAGACATTTGCCAATAGCATATTTACTAAAAACAAGCTGGCATCTCTCCTCTCAGGTTTAAAAAACACTTCCCAGGCAAAAGTTATCAGAGGATGAAGAATTCCCAGAGGCAACAGAGGAAATAATTAAACAAGGAAACAAGGAAGTAAACAATTCTAAATTGTCATAGGAGAAAATTCATGTTAGGAGGTTGAAAGGCAGAAGAATATAACACAGAAAAGCACAGAAAAAAACGAAATCTGCCAAGTAAACAAGAAGCTCCTGGCCAGGCGTGGGGGCTCACACCCATAATCCCAACACCTTGGGAGGCCAAGGCAGAAAGATCCTTTGAGCCCAGGAGTTTGAAACTAGCCTGGACAACATAGGGATATCCAATCTCCACAAAACATGAAAATAAATTAGCCGGAAGTGGCAGCGTACAGCTGTGGTCCTAGCAGGATGCTGAAGGGGGAGGATCACTTGAGCCTGGGAGTTCAAGGCTACGTAGAGTGAGCCATGATGATGCCACTGCATTCCAGCCTGGGTAACAGAGCAGAACCTGTCTCAAAAAGCAAAACAACAACAAACAAACAAAACACACACACACACAAAAACAAGAAGCTCCTCATCCACCAACAAGAGCAGTCATCTAGGTTCCCAGAGGGAGGTAACAGGGGTAGCTGGTCACACTCTCCACAAGAACCTGTAGACAGCTTGCCAACTGCCACTCATTCCAGCTAATGAGGGGGTGACCCACACAACCAGAAGAAACCTATAAAGTCTTTCTAGGGGAAAAAAACTTTCAAGAGCTTGGTAAACATAGAGGGTTGGAGGGGCCTTTGGTAACATTTTTTTTTTTCTCTTCTTCCAACTGATAGCTGACACTTTAGGAAAGAAAGGAGGAAAGTAAATGGCTGTGAGTAAATTGAAGTTGGCTTTCCAGATCATGCCAAAACTTTCTTCCCCTTCCTCTACTCCCAAACCTGGCTTATTCCTATTTATCCTTCAGGTCAGACAAAATCCCACTTCATCCTATAGATTTCTACTGCTTTCCAACCAAGCACTGAACAAACAGTATTATAAAGCTTATGTTATTGTCTATCTGCTCCCACTGAACTGTAAGCTTGGGAAGATGCAGGGGCCAAGGGTTCTATGCCACAACTGCATACTCAACACCAAGCACAGTGACGTCATTCTGATAAATACATGTGTCAATGGTGATGGGCTCTTGGCCTGCTAAAAGAGTGCTGTTCAGAGAGTAGGAAGAACATATTTGAATACTTGCCAATCTGATTATGAAAACTTAAAATTTAAAATACATGAGAGGGCTGAGCATGGTGGTTCACATTTGTAATCCCAACACTTTGGGAGGCTGAGGTAGGTAGAATGCTTGACCCCAGGAGTTCAAGACCAACCTGGGCAACATAGTGAGACCCCATCTCTACAAAAGATTTAAAATAAAATAAAATTAAAATTAAATAAAACAAAACAAAATAAAATAAGAGGAGAGCAAAAAGTTCCTAAATAAAACTGGGAAAGAACATCAGGAAAATAACATGAGAAGAAAAGCAATGGAAGAGGTGACTATTAAATTACAGAAGAAACTATCTGGAAATTAGATATCTTAATTCCCTGACAACATCTTAATATCAGACATCTATAATAGGATATACAAAATAAAATAAAGTAAATTCATGGCCAGGAGTGGTGGCTCACACCTGTAATCCCAGCACTTTGGGAGGCTGAGGCAGGTGGAATCACTTGAGGTCAGGCATTCGACATCATGACAACAGCCCAGCCAACACTGTGAAACCCCATCTCTACTAAAAATACAAAAATTAGCTGGGTGTGGTGGCGCACGCCTGTAGTCTCGGCTACTTGGGTGGCTGAGGCACAAGAATAGCATGAGCCAAGGATGGGAGGATGCAGTGAGCCAAGATCACACCACTGCACTCCAGCCTGGGTGACAGAGCAAGATTCTGTCTGAAAAAATAAACAGATAAACTAAATTTATTGACTTTGTAAAGTAAGAAAAGGTCTCTACCCATAAAAATCTGAGTTTGGCAGAACTGTGAACACAATACACCAATGAATGGGCAAATGCAATTCAAATCTTTATAATTTTTATTTATTTATTTATTTTTGTATTTTAAGTCCAAAGTAAGTATTCAAATCTTAAGAGGGGAAGGGGAATGACAGCACATCCCAAAATGATATTCCCTGAAGAAATCCACAAACCACACTAGAAAATTTCTGAATGAGCCTAAGAGAGTAATGGACATGACACAGCTATTGGGAGACCCCTTCAAACTGCTCAATAACAGAAAATATGAATTGTTTTCTTGACTCAGATCCCAAAATTGTCACGGTGATAATGGTGTATAGAAATAGAGAACTTTGGCAAGGCGCGGTGGCTCACACCTGTAATCCCAGCATTTTGGGAGGCCGAGGCGGGTGGATCACGAGGTCAGGAGATCAAGACCAGCCTGGCTAACACAGTGAAACCCCATCTCTACTAAAAACACAAAAAATTAGCCGGGTGTGGTGGCACATGCCTGTACTCCCAGCTACTCAGGAGGCTGAGGCAGGAGAATCATTTGAAACTGGGAGAAGGAAGTTGCGGTGAGCCGAGATCATGCCACTGCATTCCAGCCTCTGTGTGCATGGGCCACAGAGCGAGACTCCGTCTCAAAAAAAAAAAAAAAAGAGAAATAGGGACCTTCATGAACCTTGACATTTGCTGGATATCACATTTAACTTAAAAAGGGTGGGTGGGTACAGAAAGCCTGAGAAATTATTGTGGATAGTTTCATCCTAAAATGATAAGAGAACTACTATACTGGACATTATCCAGGCTAAGGAGAAATACTAGGTGAAAAATTGAAAGGGTTTCAAGAAGAAAGTAACCACGTAATCCTTAAAAGTGTGATAGCCAACAACTAAGTGTTGTCAGGAGGCAGTTAAGAATGCAAGTTCTAGCCAGAGCACCAGTCATCCTACATTAAAGACCTAGTTCTGCCACAGCAGAACTCTGACTCAGGCAAGTCAAAAACCACCTGTGCCAGGCCAGGCACGGTAGCTCATGCCTATAATCCCAGCACTTTGGGAGGCCTAGGTGGGTAGATCACCTGAGGTCAGGAGTTAGAAAGCAGCTGGCCAAATGGTGAAACCCCGTCTCTACTAAAAACACAAAAAAATTACCGGATGTGGTGGCATGCACTTGTAATCCCAGCTACTAGGGAGGCTGAGGCAGGAGAATCGCTTGAACTCGGGAGGCAGAGGTTGCAGTGAGCCGAGATTGTGCCACTGCACTCCAGCCTGGGTGACAGAGTGCGACTCCATCTCAAAACAAAACAAAACA
>NW_012123931.1:2461380-2468439 GCF_000951035.1 Colobus angolensis palliatus | reverse complement strand
ATTCTCCTGCCTCAGCCTCCCAAGTAGCTGGGATTACAGGTGCCCACCACCATGCCCAGCTAATTTTTGTACTTTTAATAGAGATGAGGTTTTGCCATGTTGGCCAGGTTGGTCTCAAACTCCTGAGCTCGTGATCTGCCCACCTCGGGCTCCCAAAGTGCTGGGATTACAGGCGTGAACCACTGCGCCTGGACTAATATCATAATGTGAACTTCTAAAGAGAAGACAGAGGGTAGTATTGCTTTTTTGTTTTAATTTTTGTTTTTTCCTTTAGAGACAAGGGGAAAAAAAATTTTTTTTTTTTGGTTTTTTTTTTGAGACAGTGTCTTGCTGTCTCCCAGGCTGGAGTGCAGTGGTGCGATCTCAGCTCACTGCAACCTCCGCCCCCCGGGGTTCACGCCATTATCCTGCCTCAGCCTCCCGAGTAGCTGGGACTACAGGCGCCCGCCACCATGGCCAGCTAATTTTTTGTGTTTTCAGTAGAGACAGGGTTTCACTGTGTTAGCCAGGATGGTCTCAATCTCCTGACCTTGTGATCCACCTGCCTCGGCCTCCCAAACTGCTGGGATTACAGGCGTGAGCCACCACACTCAGCCAAAAATTTTAAAAAAAGAAAAATAGAGACAGGATCTCCCTCTGTAACCAAGGCTGGAGTGCAGTGGGGCAATCACAGTCCACTGTAGTTTCAAACTCCTGGGCTCCAGCGATCCTCCCACCTTGGCCTCCCAAAGTGCTGGGATTAACAGGTGTGAGCCACTGCACCCACTCAGATGCTGGTGTTTTTTAAAGAAATCCTTAAAAGTGAGATAATATGAATTATGCAATTTATAAATTATTCCAATTTCATTTTTTTTTCTTTGAGACAAGGTCTCACTCTGTAACTCAGGCTGGATTACAGTGGTGAGGACATGGCTCACAGAAGTCTTGACCTCCCACACGCAAGTGATCCTCCTGCCTCAGCCTCCTGAGTAGCTGAGACTACAGGGGTGGACCACCACACCTGGCAAATTTCTGTATTTTTTGTAAAGACAAGGTTTCACCATGTTGCCCAGGCTGGTCTCTAACTCCTAGGCTCAAGCCATCTGCCTACCTCGGCCTCCCAAAATGCTGGGATTACAGGTGTGAGCCATCGCACCTGGCTGCTAATTTCAATTTTTTTTTTTTTTTTGAGACAGAGTCTTGCTCTGTCTCCCAGGCTGCAGTACAGTGTTGTGATCTTGGTTCACTGCAAGCTCCGCCTCCCGGGTTCACGCCATTCTCCTGCCTCAGCCTCCCAAGTAGCTGGGACTACAGGCACCCACCACCATGCCTGGCTAATATTTTTTGTATTTTTAGTAGAGACAGGGTTTCACCATGTTAGCCAGGATGGTCTCCATCTCCTGACCTCGTGATCCGCCCGCCTCAGCCTCCCAAAGTGCTGAGATTACAAGCGTGAGCCACTGCGCCCGGCCTAATTTCAAATTTAAAAAGGGAACAATCTGAAGAGACTAGCGCAATCAAAAAGCATTCTCAAGTATAGATGTTAAAAGGCCACTCACAAACACGTAAAAAAAATAGAGGGCATAGTGAAAAAAAAAAAAAAAGAGTGGTGGCTCTAACCTAAAAGAAGAGTAACAGCCCATAATGAGGCAAGGCTTGTTAATAAAGGTAAGGATAACAAGAAGGGTTTCGTGAGAACTGTCTAGATCTTGGAAGGCTGGGGCAGGATTGCTTGAGACCAGGGGTTCAAAACCAGCCTAGGCAACATGGCAAGCCATCATCTCTATTAAAATTAAAAAATTAGACAGGTGTGGTAATGCATGCCCAGCTACTCGGGAGGCTGACATGGCAGGATTGCTTAAGGGAAGTTAAGGCTGCAGTGAGCCGTGATTGCATCACTGTACTCTCGCCTGGGTGACAGAGTAAGATCCTGTCTATCCTCATCCCCCACCCAAAAAAAAAACTGTCTTGATCAATTCCTTTTTCCATTTCTCAGTCAAGTACAATGTTCAGTTTGAAGTAGGAAAAAACAAGCCCTGTAGAAAAAGAGAAGTGAATTTCAAAACAGCAGAGACCCTAACAATCTGACAATCCTGAGAACTCCAAGGAAGCCTGATACACCCCTGGTGTAGATCTTTGTTTTTTTTTTTTTTTTTTGAGACAGAGTCTTGCTTCTTTGCCCAGGCTGGAGTACAACGGTGCGATCTTGGCTCACTGCCACCTCCACTTCCCAGGTTCAAGCGATTCTTCTGCCTCAGCCTCCTGAGTAGCTGGGATAACAGGCGCCTGCCACCACATCCGGCTGATTTTTGTACTTTTAGTAGAGATGGGGTTTCACCATGTTGGCCAGGCTAGTCTTAAACTCCTGACCTCAGATGATCTGCCTGCTTTTGCCTCCTAAAGTGCTGGGATTACAGGCGTGAGCCACCACGCCTGGCCAGTGGGGTCAATTTTAAAGGACATAAAAAATAAAAAAGATTGACCGGGTATGGTGGCTCACGCCTGTAATCCCAGCACTTTGGGAGGCCGAGGTGGGCAGATCATTTGAGGTCAGGAGTTCCAGACCAGAGTGTCCGACATGGTGAAACTCCATCTCTATTAAAAATACAAAATTAGCTGGGCGTGGTGGTGCATTCCGGTAGTCCCAGCTACTTGGGAGGCTGAGGCAGAAGAATTGCTGTAATCTGCCTGGGAGGTGGAGGTTACAGTGAGCCAAGATTTCACCATTGCAATCCAGCCTGGGTGACAGAGTGAGACTCCATCTCCAAAAAAAAAAAAAAGAAAAGAAAAAAAAATTTGTTTTGATTTTACAATGGTACAAAAGTGATAAGCATTGCCGGGCATGGTGGCTCATGTCTGTAATTTCAGCACTTTGGGAGGCCAAGGTGGGGGTGGATCACCTGAGGTCGGGAGTTTGAGACCAGCCTGACCAACATGGAGAAACCCCATCTCTACTAAAAAAAAAAAAAAGTACAAAATTAACCGGGCATGGTGGCGCATGCCTGTATTCCCAGCTACTCGGGAGTCTGAGGCAGGAGAATCACTTGAACCCAGGAGGCAGAGATTGCGGTGAGCCGAAATTGTGCCATTGTACTCTAGCCTGGGCAACAAGAGGGAAACTCCATCTCAAAAAAAAAAAACAACAACAACAACAGTGATAAGCATTCAGTAGAAACTGTACTTTGAACACCCATACAACCATTTTGTTTTTCACTTTCATTATTCAATAAATTACATGAGATACTCAACACTTTATTATAAAATTAGCTTTGTGTTAAATGATCTTGCTTAATTCTAGGCTAATGTATGTGCTCTGAGCATGTTTATGGCTCAGATATGAGCTGAATATCATAGGGTAAGCTATGCTCAGTAGGTTAGGTGTAGTAAATGCATTTTCGACTTAATGATATTTTCAACTTATGATGGGTTTATTGGGACATAACCCCGCAGTAAGTCAAAAAGCACCTAGGCTGTCTTCAGTTCTAAGTGCTGAACTTTAAGAGTCACTGGCAAACTAGATATGGTCCCATAAAAGATTTAGATAAGGGCACTGGGTCATGCTGACCAGACAGAAGGAGGGCCTTTAGCTAAGACAACAAATATATGGTAAAAATAGAACACAAATCCAAAAGATCAAAACTGGATGGAGCAAAGGCTAGAATGGTACTCAGAAGCAACAGGCTTTACAGTCAGACAGCCAAGGGTTTGTATTCCAGATTCTATCACTCACTGTTTAGAATCCAGGCAAGTTACTTAACTTCTTTGAACCTTAATTTTGACATCTATAAAACAGGGATAATACTACACAAAATTGCAAGAAGGGAGACAAGGTAATATTTGTAAAATTCTTGGGACATAAGACTCAACAAATGGGTAGTACACATTAAATCTAACAAAATGAAATTTAAGAATAAGTACAAGTAAATCAATTTTAGAAGCACTAGATGAAACTTAATAGCACATAAGAAAAGAATCAGGGATCTTAGTTGACTTGAATCTGTGAGTCAATGGCTTGCTAAGACTTCCAAAAATTATTGTGAATTTGGAGCCCATTACAGAAGCACAGTGTGCAAAACAAGGAGTCCTACTGGACTTCATTCATGATACTGTCTTTAGTCCTGAATGCTAAACTTTAAGAGGGTCACTGGCAAATTAGAATCAATCCAGGACAGATGAGAACCGTTAGTAGCTCTGAAAACACAGTAACTTGCCTCTTCTTCCTGACTTTCATATTCCCTCCACTCCATCCAAAGCTACCTGACTACTGCTTCCATCTCTATGCCCCAGTAACACTTTCATGCTCATATATCCCCCGCTACAACATATTCACGTCCCTCAGATTCAATTTTGCCCCAGTCTCAAAGCCCCAAATGGATCTGAAAGAGTAACTTGTTCACTCCTAGTCCAAAAATCTAGGATGTGGCACGTCAGACCTGCTGCTAATCTGGCCCTGACCTGCAGATTAGACTTGCTGCTAATCTGCACCAAATCTAATGGCCCCTGCATTCTTCCTGAGGCTGAGACCCAACCCTGTACCCTGGGTAACTCAATCAATCCTAGTCTGAGTCATTACTCAAGAAACTAGGACTCTTCCTGAATGTCTCCTTGACCCATAGCTCCATTACTCCCTTAAAGGGATGCAGCTGCTCAGGAGTATACAATTAGGCAATGTCAGTCATTTCAGCCATTTCAAACCTGCTAGACCAGTACTTTATTTTTTTATTTTTATTTTTTTTTAATTTTTTTAAGACAGAATCTTGGGGCCGGGCGCGGTGGCTCAAGCCTGTAATCCCAGCACTTTGGGAGGCCGAGACGGGCGGATCACGAGGTCAGGAGATCGAGACCATCCTGGCTAACACGGTGAAACCCCGTCTCTACTAAAAACACAAAAAACTAGCCGGGCGAGGTGGCGGGCGCCTGTAGTCCCAGCTACTCCGGAGGCTGAGGCAGGAGAATGGCGTAAACCCGGGAGGCGGAGCTTGCAGTGAGCTGAGATCCGGCCACTGCACTCCAGCCTGGGAGACAGAGCCAGACTCCGTCTCAAAAAAAAAAAAAAAAAAAAAGACAGAATCTTGCTCTGTCACCCAGGCTGGAGTACTGCAGTGGCACAATCATGGGTCACTACAGCCTCAACCTTCCAGGTTCAAATGATCCTCCCACCTCAGCCTCCCAAGTAGCTGGGACTACAGGAGTATGCCACCATGCCCGGTTAATAAAAAAAAATTATTTTTTTTTTGAGACGGTATTTTGCTCTTGTTGCCCAGGCTGGAATGCAATGGTGCAATTTTGGCTCACCACAACCTCCGCCTCCTAGGTTCAAGCGATTCTTCTGCCTCAGCCTCCCAAGTAGCTGGCATTACAGGCGTGTGCCACTATTCCCAACTAATTTTGCATTTTTTGTAGAGACAGGGTTTCTCCATGTTGGTCAGACTGGTCTCAAACTCCCAACCTCAGGTGATCGCCCGCCTCAGCCTTCCAAAGTGCTGGAGTTACAGGCGTGAGCCACCACAACTGGACTTTACAATTTTTCTGTAGAGACAGGGTCTCCCCGTGTTGCCCAGGCTGGTCTCGAACTCCTGGACTCAAGTGATCTTCCTGCCTCAGCCTCCTAAAGTGCTCGGATTACATGTGTGAGCCACCATGCCCAGCCTAGATCAATACTTTGAAATCCACAAAGGCCCTCAGATAAACTCAGGAACAAACCTACATATGCTCACAGAATGGTACAAGTTGATCAGTTTATTGTACCTAAGAGACTATTTGCAGACCTACAAAGAATGAAGTCTTAAATAACAGCCTATAATCTGGATGTCCTCACTGCAGTGAGGCATCAGCTCCCTAGCAGAACCCAGACAGTAAAATCTAGAAACTCCCATGTCTAGACTCTCAGGGCAACTGACACTGGAGTAACATGAGCTTCCCTATGGAACGGTCTGGTCAAAATTGGCAGGTTTTCCTGGCTGAATTAGAACAGCCTGTGTCTTGTTTCATCCAATACTCCCTTGGAAGCCAAGCATCTCTCTAGGGAATGCCATCTGCAGTGGACATCAGGTGTCTCAATGCCCTCTTCGCAACCATGCAAATATCCTGGTTCCATTTCTGTATCTCAAGAGACTCTGCTCTTTCTTCAGATGAGAAAAATCATAATAAATGCTAGTCTTTGAGAAGTCTGCCTGGCTGTTCCTCTTCCAGGGAACAGGTAGTTCTAGCCCAGAACCAAATGATTCCTGGAGCTTTCATCCAGTTCACACTGCTTCTATACCTAGTTCCAGAGCCAATTTGTAAATTCAAGACTTCCCTTCCTGAACTGTACCTGAATGTCTAAATTCACTTCTAGATGTTTCCGTGATCAACAACAGCACCCTAGATATTCTCTGGATCACTCGTTGTCAGACTTTGAGTATGCATTTAGAGACGTTAAAATACATATTACTGGATCCCACCTCTGGAGTTTCTGATTCAGTAGGTCTAGGGCAGGACTTGAAAATGTGCATTTTTATGTTTTTATTTACTTTTCATTTTATTATTTTTTTTGAGACAGTCTCTCACTGTGTCGCCCAGGCTGGAGTACAGTGGTGTGATCTCAGTTCACTGCAACCTCCACTTCCCAGGTTCAAGCAATTCTTGTGCTTCAGCCTCCTGAGTAGCTGGGAATACAGGCGTCCGCCACCATGCCCAGCTAATTTTTGTATTTTTTGTAGAGACGGGCTTTTGTCATATTGGCCAGGCTGGTCTCGAACTCCTGGCCTCAAGTGATCCACCCACCTCGGCCTCCCAAAGTACTGGGATTACAGTTATAAGCCACTGTGCCCAGCCAAAAACTTGCATTTTTAACAAGCTCCCAAGGGACGCTGATGTTGGTGGTCAGGGAAACACACTTTAAGAACCACTGCTCTAGCCAAGTGCAGTAGCCCATACCTACAATCCCAGCACTTTGAGAGTCTGAGGCAGGACGATCCCTTGAGCCCAGGAAATGGAGGTGGCAGTGAGCTATGACTGCACCACTTCATTCCAGCCTGGATGACAAACAAAGCAAGACCCCCGTCTCAAAAAAAATAAAAATGAAAAAAGAAAGCCACT
>NW_012123931.1:2455751-2457732 GCF_000951035.1 Colobus angolensis palliatus | reverse complement strand
TAGAGATGGGGTTTCACCATGTTAGCCAGGATGGTCTCGATCTCCTGACCTCATGATCCGCCCGCCTCGGCCTCCCAAAGTGTTGGGGTTACAGGCGTGAGCCACTGCACCGGGCCTATTATTATTATTTTGAGACAGGGTCTTACTCTGTCACCCAGGCTGGAGTGCAGTGGCAAAATCTCAGCTCACTGCAACCTCCACTCCCCGGGTTCAAGCAATTCTCTGCCTCAGTCTTCTGAGTAGCTGGGATTACAGGCATGTGCCACCACACCTGGCTAGTTCTTGTAATTTTTTGTAGAGACAGGGTTTTGCCATATTGCCCAGGCCGGTCTCAAACTTCTGAACTCAAGTGATCCACCTGCTTCAGCCTCCCAAAGTGCTGGGATTCAGGTGTGAGTCACCACACCTGGCCTCACTTTCTTTATTGTGGTAAAATATACCTAACAATATTTATCATTTTTACTATTCCTAAATATGCAATTCAGTTGCATTAAATAAATTCACATTGCTGTGTAACTAGCACCTCTCTACAACCCAAAACTGTTTTATCATACCCAGCAAAAACTCTGTACCCATTAAACAACTCCCTCTTCCCAACTTTCCACAGCCTCTGTTATTCTACTTTCTGTCCCTATGAATGTACCTATTGTAGGTACCTCATACAAGTGGAATCATACAACAGTTGTCCTCCTGTGTCTGGCTTATTTCATGAAGCAGAATGTTTCCAAGGTCCATCATGGTATAACATATATCAAGACTGCCTTCCTTTTAAGGCCGAGTAATATTCCATTATATGTATATACACCATCTTGTTTATTCGTCTGTTGATGGACACTTGGGTTGTTCCACCTTTGGCTATTGAGAACAGTGCTGCTGATCAGACGCAGTGGCTAATGCCTGTAATCCCAGCACTTTGGGAGGTCAAAGTGGGCAAATCACCTGAGGTCAGGGGTTCAAGACCAGCCTGGTCAACATGGTGAAACCCTGTCTCTACTAAAATTACAAAAATTAGCCGGGTGTGGTAGCGCATGCTTGTAGTCCCAGCTACTTCAGAGGCTGAGGCAGGAGAATCCCTTGAACCTGGGAGGCGGAAGTTGTAGAGAGCTAAGATCACACCATTGCACTCCAGCCTGGGCGACAGAATGGGACTGTCTCAAAAAAAAAAAAAAAAGAATAGTGCTGATATGACATGGGTGTACAAGTATCTCCTTGAGGCTCTGTTTCAATTCTTTTAAATATATACTTAGGCGTGAAATTCCTGGGTAATATGGTAGTTCTATGTTTAATCTTTAGAAAAACTGCTAGTGTTTTCCACAGTGGCTATACCATTTGACATTCCTAACAGCAACGCCAACACTTGTTTCCCATTTTGTTGTTTCACTTCTAACCATCCTAGTAGGTAGCGCTTAGCCATTATTATTATCACAAGTTTTGATGTGCACTTTTACCAATACTTGTAGCACCGTACAGACAGCATGACAACAATGAGAGGTTCTGACTAGTTTGCAGCTTCAAATGGTTCCAGCAGCTCCATTCAAAAGACAAGTTTTCACAGTTGCTTCTCATTTTCTTGAAAAATCACCTCCAAGGCTAGCATTTACCTAGCTTCATGTTGATGAAGAAAGAAAACGGGCTGGGCACGGTGGCTCACACCTGTAATCCCAGCACTTTGCGAGGCCAAGATGGGTGGATCACCAGAGGTCAGGAGTTCAAGATCAGCCTGGCCAACATGCCAAAACCTCACCTGTACTAAAAATACAAAAATTGGCCAGGCGCAGTGGCTCACACCTGTAATCCCTGCACTTTGGCAGGCTGACGCAGGCAGATCACTAGGTCAAGAAATCAAGACCATCCTGGTCAACATGGTAAAACGCTGTCTCTACTAAAAATACAAAAATTAGCTGGGTGTGGTGGTTCGCATCTGTAGTGCCAGCTACTTGGGAGCCTGAGGCAGAACTGCTTGAACCCAGGAGGCAGAGGC
>NW_012123931.1:2452585-2453844 GCF_000951035.1 Colobus angolensis palliatus | reverse complement strand
AAAAAAAAAAAAAAAAAAATTTCTCACAGGGTGTGATGGCTCACACTTGTAATCCTGGCACTTTGGGAGGCCAAGGTGGGTGGATCACTTGAGGTCAGGAGTTCAGGACCAGCCTGGCCAACATGGTGAAACCCCATCTCTACTAAAAATACAGAAATTAGTTGGGCGTGGTGGCATGCACCTGTAATCCCAGCTACTGGGGAGGCTGAGGCAGGAGAACTGCTTGAATCTGGGAGGCGGAGGTTGCAGTGAGCTGAGATAGTGCCACTGCACTCCAGCCTGGGCAGCAGAGCGAGACTCCACCTCAAAAAAAAAAAAATTTTTTTTCTCTGATAACTTAATTCCATAATAATGTTGTTTTACCCATAAACAAAATGGCACACTGGCATTCAGTTTCCGGAAATGTCTAATGGTTTCTCTAGAGCATTTAGAAATTAATCTAGAAAGGTTATTTTTGAAAACAAAAGTATGTGGAAAATCCTGTATACTTAATCTTGCTAGCTACATCACTTCTAAGTCCCTAACCTAGCCAGAAATACCTTTTTTTCTTCATTTTTGGGGTTTTCAAGGCATGGAAGAGCTAGAGCCTCCTTAGAGAGGCAAATGGCCATTTCCAAATAAAAATGTTTTATTGTCCTCATGTATTACGTTTAAGTGTTCAGGCCTTTCTCTCAGTAACTCTTTTCCTTCATGATTCCAAGAAAAAATCAGGAAAATATAGAAAGTACAAAAGAGCAGTAAAAATAACTTCCTGGCTGGGTGCAGAGGCTCATACCTGTAATCCTAGCACTCTGGGAGGCCAAGGGAAGAGGATTGCTTGAGCCCAGGAGCACAAGACCAGCCCGGGCAACACAGTGAGACCCCCATCTCTAATTTTTTTTTTTTTTAATTACTTTAAGGTCAGGCGCGGTGGCTCACACCTGTAATCCCAGCACTTTGGGAGGCCGAGGCAGGCAGATCACAAGGTCAGGAGTTCAAGACCAGCGTGACCAACATGGTGAAACCCCGTCTCTACTAAAAATACAAAAATTAGCCAGACATGGTAGCTCATGCCTGTAATCCCAGCTACTAAGGAGGATGAGACAGGAGAATCACTTGAACTCGGGAGTGTGAGGCTGCAGTGAGCCGAGATTATACCACTGCACTCTAGCCTGGGTGACACAGTGAGACTCCATCTCAGAAAAAAAAAAAAAAATTACTTTAAAAAGCCAGGCACAGCGGCCCACGCCTGTAATCTCAGCACTTTGGAGGCCGAGGCA
>NW_012123931.1:2439139-2452075 GCF_000951035.1 Colobus angolensis palliatus | reverse complement strand
TAAACCCAGGAGGCAGAGGTTGTAGTAAGCTGAGATCACACCACTGCACTCCAGCCTGGGCAACAAGAACAAAACTCCAACTCAAAAAAAAAAATAATTACTTAAAAAAAATTCCGTTTTTTGGAAAATTTTCGTCCTCACCTTTCTTACTCTTGACAGAAGTTGAAAAAAATCTAGCTTAAAAAAAGAAAAGGGAAAAAAATATCAGCAAAATGAAAGTATCATGGAAAAACCATTTCAAAAGCTGTTGTCTTATCCCAGATATTGATATGAAATATACTTTCCCATTATACTCACTGTAGTACTTGAGAGATTAAACTGTACATACGTAAGACTATGGCTCCAGCTGGAGTGCAGTGGCATGACCACAGTTCATTGCAACCTTAAACTCCTGGGCTCAAGTGATCTTCCCACATCAGCCTCCCAAGTAGCTGGAACAACAGACATGTGCCATCATGCCCAGCTACTTTGTTTTTTATTACTTTTTTTTTGAGACAGAGTTTCGCTATTGTTGTCCAGGCTGGAGTGCAATGACATGATCTCAGCTCACCACAACCTCTGCCTCCTGGGTTCAAGAGATTCTCCTGCCTCAGTTTCCCGAGTAGCCAGGATTACAGGCATGTGCCACCATGCCGGGCTAATTTTGTATTTTTAGTAAAGATGGGGTTTCTCCATGTTGGTCAGGATGGTCTCGAACTCCCGACCTCAGGTAATCCACCTGCCTCAACAGCCCAAAGTGCTGGGATTACAGGTGTGAGCCACTGCACCCAGCTAATTTATTATTATTACTTGTGTAGACATGGAGTCTTGCCATGTTGCCTAGGTTGGTCTCGAACTCCTGGCCTCAAATGATCCTCCCACCCTGGCTCCCACACTACTGGGATTATAGGCGTGAGCCACTGTGCCTGGCCAAGATGGATTTTCATAAAGGCAAAGAGCAGACCTTCTATTCTGAGAGGTACAGCCAGAGGCTTATATGAACTCCCCAACTTCATTAAACTCATTAAATCATATAATTTCTGTCATACGTAAATGTACATTAAACAGTGTCACCTCAGAACAATAAATAACTGGGAACAATGTAGCCACACCTCTACAGGGAAACTTGTGAATGGCTGAAACCAGGAATTTTGAACCCACAAATGTCCAGGGTGAGCTATTTCTGGGGTGTGTGTGTCATACATAAACATACATGGTTAAAGGCAGATGAAGTGCACTGGAGACGGCAGTTAACCAGAAGAGTGAGTCTCAGTTCTTCTCCTGAAAGCCTCAGAATATCATCCCTATATCTTAAAGACAATCATCCTAAGCAAAACAATACCTGCTTCGTAGGCTATGTGAGGAACAAACAATTTCAAAAAAGTTTCACTCATTCTTCAGCAAACATAGTTTAGTTTAGTTTTGTTTTTTTTCTGTTTTTCTTTCCAACTTTTATTTTAGGTTCAGGGGATACATATGCAGGTTTATTACATAGGTAAATTGTGTGTCATAAGGTTTGGTGTACAGATTATTTTGTTACCCAGGTAATAAGCATAGTACCCAATAGGCAGTTTTTTGATTCTCATCCTTCTCCCACTCTCCACACTCAAGTAGGTCCAGGTGTCTGTTGTTCCCTTCTTTGTGTCCATGTGTACTTAACGTTTAGATCCCACTTATAAGTGATAATGTGTGGCTTTTTTTTTTCTTTTTTCTTTTTGAGATGGAGTCTCACTCTGTCGCCCAGGCTAGAGTGCAGTGGCACGATCTCAGCTCACTGCAACCTCTGCCTCCCAGGTTCAAGCAATTCTCCTGCCTCAGCCTCCCAAGTAGCTGGGATTACGGGCACCTGCCACTGTGCCCAGCTACTTTTGGTATTTTTAGTAGAGAAAAGGTTTTGCCATCTTAACCAGGTTGGTCTTGAACTCCTGACCTCAAGGGATCCACCTGCCTCGGCCTCCCAAAGTGCTGAGATTACAAGTGTGAGCCCGCGCGCCTGGCTGGCATTTGGTTTTCTGTTCTTGCATTAATTCGCTTAGAATAATGGTCGCCAGCTCCATTCTTGCTGTGAAAGATAAGATCTTTTTTATGGCTCTGTAGTATTCCATGATGTATATGTACCACATTTTCTTTATGCAGTCCACTACTGATGGGCACTGAGGTTGATTCCATGTCTCAGCAAACATATTTTGAACCCTCCAATATATACTAAGAATTCAGAAGTTCGAGTCCCTGTCCTCATTGCATGTAGCAAGTCTTCCTCCTTGACAGGTACTCTATAGTTTAATAATTGCCTTCAAAGAACTAGAAGGCAATTCCTCAAGGATGGAGAGTTCCAACCTTGCTCTACAAGGACCTGGCACATACCAACAGATAATAAATGACTGTTGAATGAACAAACTATATTTCTGCTTATGATCTAACAAATATCCTCAGTTGACATTAACATGAAAAAGGATTGATACAAAATAACACTGTAGTGATTATCAGGGAAACAGAGACACTTCATAGCAACACTCAGAAACATTTGGAGGTATACATGTACTGAAATATCACAATATGTACAATTATTATGTCTTTTTTTAAATAGAGATAGGGCTTACTTTGTCACCCAGGCTGGAGTGCAGTGGCAAAATCATAGCCTTTGTAAACTTTGTAACCTCAAATTCCTGGGCTCAATCGACCCTCCTGCCTCAGCCTCCCAAAGTGTTAGAATTACAGGCTTAAACAAACACACCTGGCCAAAAACAACAATAACTTGAAAGGGAAAAATAAAAATGACACCACATTATCATGCCATGGCAAGGCTCAACAGTGTTCTGTCATATAAAATCCCTCCATCCTGAGTGCAGTGGCTTATGCCTGTAATTCTAACACTTTGGGAGGGCAAGGTGGGAGGATCCCTTGAGGTGAGGAATTTGAGACCAGCCTAGGCAACATAACAAGACCCTCTCTCTATTAAAAATAAATACATACAAATAAATTGTGGCTGGGCACGGTGGCTCACGACTGTAATCCCAGCACTTTGGGAGGCTGAGGTAGGCAGATCACAAGGTCAGGAGTTTGAAACTAGCCAGACCAACATGGTGAAACCCCGTCTCTACTAAAAATACAAAAATTAGCTGGCGTGGTAGCATGTACCTGTAATCCCAGCTACTCAGGAGGCTAAGGCAGAAGAACTGCTTGAACCCGGGAGGCAGAGGTTGCAGTGAGCCGAGATTATACCACTGCATTCTGGCCTGGGCGACACAGCAAGACTCCATCTCAAAAAATATATATAATCATCATCATCATCATTACTTTTTAAAAAGCTGAATAAAATCCCTCCATCTCTGAAAACCCCCTGCAAAGGGTGTGGAAGCTATAGAACAATTGGTTTTAGACTAGAACTTTTCAGTATGAGAAGTCAATTGCTGTGATCAGTATTTGGTGACACATAGTTTCATAAGTACTAAATGTGTTGAGCAAAGACCTATCTTTAACTTTAAAGTGAAAACTTCAAACTGTTCCTAACTACAAAATTTTTCAGAGATAAACCATGGTTTCTCAACTGTGGTGCTACTGACATTTTGACCAGATAATTCTTTGCTGTAGGGAGCTGTCTTATGCATTAGAGGATGTTTAGCAGCATTCCTGACCTCTACCCACTAGATGCCAGTACCACCTCCCAGTCATGACAACTAAAGAAGTTTCTAATATTGACAAATGTTCTAGGGGGAGGATCATTCTGATAGGGAACCAGAGATAAACAATGGAATGATAATTTTTTTCATAAAGACTGTTTAAATAAGATATGGAAGATAATACAAATTGTCCTTCTTTGCACTCGTTTGCAAGTCATTTTTAGATCATCAGATGACCTTTTAATATTTTATCTGAAAAGAAGCAGCAGAAGCAGACCACCACCACCACCAGTGCACCTAAAGGTAATGTGTAACCTAGAAAGAAGAAATAAACCAATGAACCAATGGATGATGCAAAAAGTCTTAACAGTAAAAAATGAGCTAAGGTAGCCTCAGTACTCTGCTATGTCTATTACTCATGCATGGTAACTGTTAGAATTCTTAGGCTATCTTGAAATCTTTTATTTCAATGCTACAAAGTCAGACTCCATTTTTCTTCCTATTCTTATCTAAAAAAAAAAAAACAAAACAAAAAGTTTCCTGTATCACAGAGAGGAATAATACTTACCACTATTTATTGAGCATTTTGTAAATACAAGGGATTTTACTTAATTAAACAGATCTCCAAAAAACTTAAGGAAATAAGACAAAACAGATTCAGAAACGTTAAATAAAACATCAAGAGCCACAAATGAAGCTGAGGGATTCCTGAGGTCTACCAAAGGGTCATCACCATCACATCCCAAAAGGCCTAGGTTTTACTTATAAATCTTTTGGTTTATAAAAAGGCCAGATTTGCAATAATATTAAAAATTGAGATCTCAGCATTTAATAGTATAATCTTAAACATGTAAAGAACACATAGTACTTTTCAGAAAATGTTATTATTTTTCATTATAAAAGAAACATACGGGGCTGGGCGCAGTGGCTCACGCCTATAATCCTAGCACTTTGGGAGGCTAAGGCGGGCAGATGACCTGAGGTCAGGAGTTCGAGACCAGCTTGGCCAACATGGCAAAACCCCATCTCTACTAAAAATTTAAAAATTAGCTAGTCATGGTTGCAGGCGCCTGTAGTCCCAGCCACGTGGGAGGCTGAGGCAGGATAATCGCTCAAACCCGGGCGGCGGAGGTTGCAGTGAGCCGAGATCACATCACTGCATTCCAGCCTGGGCGACAGAGTGAGGCTGTTTCAAAAAAAAAAAAAAGAAAAGAAAAGAAACATATGAGCTGGGCACAGTGGTTCATGCCTATAATCTCAGCATTTTGGGAGGCTGAGGCAGAAGGATAGCTTCAGCTCAGGAATTTCAGACCAGCCTGGGCAAGATAGTGAGGTCCTATCTATATTTATGAGGAAAAAAAAAAAATTAGCTGGACATGATGACACAGGCCTGTGGTCCCAGCTACTCAGGAGGCCGAAGTAGGAGAATCACTTGAGCCTGGGAGGTCAAGGCTGCAGTGAGCCATAACTGTGCCACCACATTCCAGCCTCGCAATAGAAACATATGATCATTGTAGATAATCTAAATAGCCCATTTTTTTCTTTCTTTTTTTTCAGATGGAATCTCACTCTGTTGCCCAGGCTGGAGTACAATGGCATGATCTCGGCTCACTGCAACCTCCGCCCCCCATGTTCAAGTGATTCTCCTGCCTCAACCTCTGGAGCAGCTGCAATTACAGGCGTACACCACCATCCCTGGCTAATTTTTTTGTATTTTTAGTAGAGATGGGTTTTTGCCATGTTGGCTAGGCTGGTCTTGAACTCCTGACCTCAGGTGATCTGACTGCCTTGGCCTCCCAAAGTGCTGGGATTACAGGCGTGAGCCACTGCACCCAGCCTTAAATAGCCCATTTTTTAAAAGACTGGTTGTAATAATGATGTATATAATGAATTATATCATCATATTATCATACTGACATGTATCTGTAATAATGATTCACATCAAAACAAATGCAAAGGTAAAGATTAGCTAGGTGTTCAAGCAATGAACAAGTAACTAATGGATGAACATCCCCAGACATTTCAGTTCTAAAGTCACAGACGACTTTCTTTAGAATCTGCCCAGAATTTACTGTAGAAATAAATTCTAGCTTCAGAATAATTCAATAAACTTACCTGTGCTACCTACACTGAAAAAAAAGACAAGTACTGTGCATGTATGTTGTGGATGGGTTTGGTATTTCAGAGGAAACTGGTACATACTACAGAAACTGCCTTTCCCAGAGAAAAAATGAAATGCTTATCTCAGAAGCAGAAATTAAAGAAAAAAATCATCTCTAAACTACTGTTTTGGTCTTATCATTTTATAGTTTGGACCTAAGAGATCACCAATCCTTAATAAATAAGGTTTCCCATGAATTCTGGAGCTTCTCTGCTTCCTGTCCACACCCTCTATGTCCATGCTTAACAACCTAATGCCAGCCAGGTGCAGTGGCTCACGCCTATAATCCCAGCACTTTGGGAGGCCAAGGCTGGAGGATCATTTGAGCCCAGGAGTTTAAGACCAGCCTAGGCTACAGGGCGCGATCCTGTCTCTACAAAATAAAAAATAAAAAAATCTAAGTGGGCATGGTGGTGTGGTGGTGCACACTTTTAGTCCCAGCTTCTCGGGAGGCTGAGGTAGGAGGATTCCTTGGGTCAGGGAGGTCAAGGCTTCAGCAAGTCATGATCATGCCACTGCACTCCAGTCTGAGTGACCGAGTGAGACCATGTTTCCAAAAAAAAAAAAAACAACAACAACTTAATGCTGAACAGACACAGTACCTCATGTCTGTAATCCCAGCACTTTGGGAGGCCGAGGCTGGAGGATTGCTTGAACCCAAGAGTTTGGGACCAGCCTGGGCAACAAAGCAACACCCCTATCTCTATTAAAAAAAAAAAAAAGTGCCAGACATGGTGGTACATGATTGTAGTTCCAGCCACTATGGAGGCTGAGGAAGGAGGATCACTTGGGCCCAGGAGTTTCAGGCTGCAGTGAGCTAGGATCAAGCTACTACACTTCAGCCTGGGCAACAGAGAGAGAGCCTGTCTCTTACTAAAAAAATTTTAAAAAGTGAACCAAACGCTTAAGAAACTAACTCGGTTAAGTTCCTAAGGGGCCTTTTCAAAATCAGATATAAAAGTGCTGATGCCAGGCCCTCCAGCACTGAGAAGTGTAGGCTAAACTACCTTTTCTAGGAACATCTTGCCTTACTCCAAAAGAACAGGAATAGAAAACAGTGGTTATTTTAGTGGTCAGGAAGAGCAACCAAGATCTCATATGGAGGTGTGCTTAGGGGAAAAATGTCAAAATAATTGATTAGGAAAAAGAAAGTGCCAGAATTGTCTAATATACCAAGGCAGGATGGTAGACAGAAGCAGTGAAATGGCTGATATTGCACTAGAGGTTGTATCTGAACAAAAAATCAGGGTTAGGTTCTATGACTTCTAATCTTGGCACTGCAATGGACCAGCCACACTGCCATAAAATGGGGCTTAATATTTAGAAAATAAACTTTAAGTATTCCAAAATTACTATGTCTTTTCCAAGATAATAAAGGCATAAAAGTCAGAAAATGAAACTCAAATATACCCGCAATGAATCTTAACTTTTACCTCTTTAAAACAGTTTAGCTCCTGGCCAGGCAGGGTGGCTCACACCTGTAATCCCAGCACTCTGTGAGGCTGAGGCAGGCTGATCACCTGAGGTCAGGAGTTCCAAGAGCAGCCTGGCCAATAAGGTGAAACCTCATCTCTACAAAAAATACAAAAAATTAGCCGGGCGTGATGGCGGGTGCCTGTAATCCCAGCTACTTGGGAGACTGAGGCTGGAAAATCCCTTGAACCCAGGAGGCTGAGGTTGCAGTGAGCGGAGATCGTGACAAGAGTGAAACTCCACCTCAAAAAAACAAAAAACAAAAAAGACAGTTCAGCTCCTTTCTAAAGGAGGGTCTTTTCAAGTCATTCATAAGTACTAGGTCGGGTTCCTTAGAGAAAACCTCCAGGCCCCTTAATATTCACAAAACTAAAGTCCAAGACTCTTGATGTGCTCAGAAAGTTTTTTCTTTTTTCTTTTTTTTTTGAGATGGAGTCTCACTTTGTCACCAGGCTGGAGTGCAGTGGTGCAATCTCAGCTCACGGCAACCTCTGCCTCCCAGTTCAAGCAATTCTCCTGCCTCAGCCTCCCAAGTAGCTGGGACTATAGGTGTGCACCACCACTCCCAGCTAATTTTTGTATTTTACTAGAGACAGGATTTCACCATGTTGGCCAGGATGGTCTTGCTCTCTTGACTTTGTGATCTACCCACTTCGGCCTCCCAAAGTGCTGGGATTACAGGCATGAGCCACCACACCTGACCAGAAATTAATAGTGAAATTCTCACATCCAAATGAGATTTTACCTAATTGCTACATACAATATCATAAACTATCGGCAGTAATGAAAATAATAAGAGTTCTTCACCTTTCCTTCCTTCTTTCTCTCTGTAGAAGGCCTCAATTTAACATCATGAATCATTTGGTCCTTGACGTATGGTAACTTCCGGGGAGACAGATGACATTTAGCACAGGACATGTAAGACTGTGGGAAAAGGGAAGTTCTTGGCCACAAGAAATGGGACAAAACCCTTGCCCTTGGGAAAAATGCCAAAAATCTCTTAAGTACACGGTAAAGCAGTTAAATTTTTAGCTTTAAAAGATTCCATTATAAAAATACAAACCATACTGGGCACAGTGGCTCATGCCTGTAATCAAAACACTTCGGGAGGTTGAGGCAGGAGGATTGCTTGAGCTTAGGAGTTCATGACCAGCCTGGGCAACATGGGTTTTATAAAACCCCCCTCCACAAAAAATATAAAAAATCAGTTGGGTGTGGTAGCATGCCTGTAGTCCCAGGAACCCAGGAGGCTGAGGTGGAAGGATCACCTGAGCCTGGGAGGCTGGGAGGTCGAGGCTGCAGTGAGCTATGATCATGCCACTGCATTCCAGCCTGGGTGACAGAGTAAGACCCTATCCAAAAAAAAAAAGCAAAAACCACACTAGGCAATTAGAATAATTAGAACAGGCTTTTGAAAACTACACTATAAAAATGGAAGATAATAATTTTCTGGAATTCATAAGAACCTGTACTAGGTGATGGCCCCCAGGGTGGATATGAATATTTTTTCCCCTTGTAATTGGCTTAAGCTAACATGGTTCTAAAATTTTTTGCTATTCAAAAATGATGAGGATGAGCATGGTGGCTCATGCCTGTAATCCCAGCACTTTGGGAGAACAAAGCAGGTGGATCACCTGAGGTCAGGAGTTTGAGGCCAGCCTGACCATCATGGCGAAACCCCGTCTCTACTAAAAATACAAAAATTAGCTGGGTGTGGTGGCAGGCACCTGTAATCCCAGCTACTAGGGAGGCTGAGGCAGGAGAACTGCTTGAACCCAGGAGGCGGAGGTTGCAGTGAGCCGAGATCGTGCCACCGTACTCTAGTTTGGGCGACAGAACAAGACTGTCTCAAAAAGAAAAAAACAAAAAACAATGATGAATATCGTAATAATGGCTAACTTTACTGACCACTTATTATATAACCATTGTGCTAAGTGCTCTACATGCATCTCCTTACTAATCCTTACAACACTGTAAGGTCTAAATAACATAAACTTTAAGAATTTTTGAAAAAAGAAAAAACATAAAATTAAAATAAAAAAGCAAAACAAAAAAATAATTTTCAGGCTGGGCATGGTGGCTCATGCCTGTACTCTCGCATTTTGGGAGGCCAAGGTGGGTAGATTTCTCGAGCCCTGGAGTTCAAGACCAGCCTGGACAACATAGTGACACCTTATCTCTATTATTTAAAAAATAAAGTAAAATAAATTGGCAGTGGTTCACGCTTGTAATCCCAGCACCTTGGGAGGCAGAGGTGGGTGGATCACAAGGTCAGGATATAGAGACCATCCTGGCCAACATGGTGAAACCCCGTCTCTACTAAAATACAAAAATTAGCCGGGCATGGTGGTGCACGCCTGTAATCCCAGCTGCTTGGGAAGCTGAGGTGGGAGAATCGCTTGAACGGGAGGTGGAGGTTGTGCCACTGTGCTACAACAGCCTGGTGATAGAGCAAGACTCCGTCTCAAAAAAAAAATAAATAATAAAAATAAAAATATTAATAGAAGCGTAAGTACTTTAGAAAACTACTCTATTGTCCTATCAATCACCACTGGGATATCCCTGCAAAACCAAAAGACCCTAAACAGCTATAATTACACAGAATTTTAATCTAGTGAGAGTTCTAGTTAAGAGTCTTGGCAGGGCGAGATGGCTCACACCTGTAATCCCAGTACTTTGGGCTGCTGAGGCAGGTGGATTTCCTAAGGTCAAGAGTTCAAGACCAGTATGGGCAACATGGTGAAATCCCATCTCTACTAAAAATACATAAATTAGCCAGGCATGGTGGCAGGATACCTATAATCCCAGGTACTCGGGAGGCTGAGGCACGAGAATCACTTGAACCCGGGAGGCAGAGGTTGCAGTGAGCTGAGATCGCACTACTGCACTCCAGCCTGAGCAACAAAGCAAGACTCCATCTCAAAACACAATAACATAATGACAATAAAGATTAATATTTATATGTAGAAATCGTCCTTCACACTGCCAAACTGCCAGCCCATTAAGAAAGGCTTTTACGGCCAGGCATGGTGGCTCATGCCTGTAATCCGAGCACTATGGGAAGCCAAGGCAGGCAGATCACTTGAGGTCAGGAGTTGGAAACCAGGCTAGCCAACATGGTGAAATTCCATGTCTACTAAAAAGAAAATACAAAAATTAGTCAGGTGTGATGGTGCATGCCTGTAGTCGCAGCTACTTGGGAGGCTGAGGCAGGAGAATTGCTTGAACCAGGAACGTGGAGGTTGCAGTGAGCCGAGATTGTGCTCCAGCCTGGGTGACAGAGAGAGATTCCGTCTCAAAAAAAAAAAAAAAGAAAGAAAGAAAAGAAGAAGAAAAAGAAAGGCTTTTACAAGCCTTCTTGTGCAAAAGAACAAGAAGATATAAAGAAAACAAAATTTTACTGTAGTTGTGACCACACCTTGAAATGCAGAGTTGACAACTCTGTTTTAAGGAACAAATTCTTTTCCTACAGTAATTTCATCATAATTTCTTGCACAGAGTATACAATATGTTTCTGCTGGTAATATACAGTTGAGTAAAGGCTTTCTAAATCTTTTCCTCTGTACTTTCCAAACTATATTTTAAGAAGCATTAACAAAACCAAACACATATATCAATACCAAAACCCACAAAATTAGCTATTTTATACCCACTTAGGCATCTAAGTAAATTGGCTAATAGCTTCATGGGAAGTAATGTACTGTAAAAGAGGAAACACTGGCAATGAAGGCAGAAAACCTAGACCTGGGTGGAAATCATGGCTACATAACTTGCTAACTCTGTGACTTTGGGCAATTTCCTTCTCTCAGTCTGAGTTTTCTTATTTGCAAAGTGAGAGTAGTAATTCCAGTCTTGGAAGGGAGGATTAATTGCATGTGAAATGCCCACCACAGAGCCTGACTCCAAGCAGGAGTTTAAAAAAGATATTGTTATGATTGTTATTCATACAAGTTCCTTAAAAGCAACATCATATTTGTCCTTATAGCCCAATTGTAGGCTTTATAAAAAACAAGAAACACCAAAGTTACAAATGAGGATTTGTATCCGTTCAACACATGCCTAGACAGAAAATGAAACTAAGAAGTAATCATGACTTTCAGAAACTGTATCAACCCATACATAGCGTATAAGTCAAAGTATATATTGCCATTTGATGGGGAAAAATATCAAAATATGCAATGTGCTTATTTTTAAGCCACTCTGAAAGAAGATGATGCTGCCTATAAACAAATCAGGAGTACAACTACTCTTCATTCATTCTGCAAGTATTTCCGTAAGTGCCAGTCATTATGTCAGTCATTATGCTAGGCAATGTGCATATGATGGGGAGCAAAAGCAAAAATAGTCCCAACCCTCATAGAGCTTGCTTGCAGTGATGTAATCAGACAAATAAGTGTTAACTTGTGATAAGTGATGTGAAGGACAGGTAAATGGTGCTCTGAGAACCTATTAGGTTAGAATCTAATCTAACTGAAATCAAGGAAGGCCTTCCAAGGAGGTGAAACCTGAGAGCTGAAGGATGAAGAGGAGGTTAACAAAGGGAGGTGTTTCCAGATGGAGTAAAGTAGCTACTGCAAAGACCCTGTAAGCAGAAGGAAACATGGCAAGAACACAGGACTATAAGGGCAGTGTGCATGGAGCAGAGACAAGTATGAGAATTAGCTAGGGTCTAGGCTGCACAAGGGCCTATATCGCCTACATTCAAAAGTTGCAATTTGATCTCAAAAGCAATGACAAGGCCTGTAATCCTAAGGCTTTGGGAGGCTGAGGCAGGAGGACGGCTTGAACCCAAGAGGTCGAGGCCATAATGAGCCGTGATTACACCACTGGACTCCAGCCTGGGTGACAAAGTGAGATCCTGTCTCCACAAAAAAAAAAAAAAAAAAAAGAGCAACCGGAAGCCACTAAAGAGTTTTATGAATGCTTCTTTGTGGGGTAGGCAGGCTGAGGGGATGATGAAATCAGATTTTCAGTAGGACTCTGGCTTCAGGCTTCTGGAATACGGATGGATCAGGTGGGAAACAAAAGTCCTGTCAGGATAGGAAAGTAGCTCGGAATAGGGTGATGGCAGTGATGGTGGAAGAAAGCCAGTGAATTCAAGATATATTCAGGAAAATCTAACACTGTATTGTACACAAGGGCAGAGAGATAGCAGTGTCCAAGACACTGGGTTTCTGATTCATATGACTGTACAGAAGGAGAAGGAGATACCACTCAGGAGGTATTCTGCTTCCGAAATGTCTTTAAAGAGCCGGGCGCAGTGGCTCATGCCTGTAATCCCAGCACTTTGGGAGGCTAAAGTGGGTGAATTGCCTGAGGTCAGGAGTTCGAGACCAGCCTGGCCAACGTAGTGAAACCCCATCATTACTAAAACTACAAAAAATTAGCTGGGTGTGGTGGCGGGCGCCTGTAATCCCAGCTACTAGGGAGGCTGACGCAGGAGAATTGCTTGAATCCGGGAGGCAGAGGTTGCAGGGAGCCAAGACAGCACCATTGCATTCCAACCTGGGCAACAAGAGCAAAACTCTGTCTCAAAAAAAAAAAAAAAAGAAAGAAAGAAAAGAAATCTCTTTAAGGCTGTTCACACAGGCCAAAAAGGGCCTAAGTGCACTACACTTTTGCACGAAAATGTGTAAACCCAGTTTGATCCCCTACTTTAAATAAGGGTCTAAAAGATTTTTTGCTATTTACAAAAATCAAACC
>NW_012123931.1:2436055-2437799 GCF_000951035.1 Colobus angolensis palliatus | reverse complement strand
AAAAAAAAAAAAAAAACGAAACTCCAACTATAGAAAAAAGAGAGTACTCTTATGTGACATTAAACTAGAATATGATAACATCAGGCATTACCATAATTAGAACTATACTGCTTTTATGTTTCAATATTTTGAAATGCTTGTAAAAAATAATATTTTGTAGGAAAAAAAGAGATAAGATTTTAAAAACACAAAGACACATAATCTCTTGCCTTTAATAAATATTTTGCCATTTCCATCCTAGTCCTTGTTAATGTCCATCACATTCAAGTCAAGGTAAAAAATAAGGTTTTTACTAGTTAAACACATTTGCATATGTGTATGCACTATATACAAAGTAAAGCCAATACTATGTCAATACTATCAATACTTTAATATTTACTTTTCCTGGTTTTAGTTTTCAAATTTGCAACGGATGCTATTTGCATAGAATACTGATGCCTTTAAGTCTTAAAAACAGAAATCTGACTGACCCAAGAAAAAGGATGAAAGAAAAAGATTATTTGTCCCTTTAAAATCAGCCAACACGTCCTATGTTAGTACTGAAGTACTTTCCAATTCTGGCAGGATGGGCTCCGTGGCCACCTGCTTGCACTAGGGTCTGACTAGCATTTTATTAACATCCAACTGCAGTTACCAGGACATTCATTACCACTGCTTGTACAAAGCAGAATTCTCTTTAAATTTTTTTCCCATACTGATTTCATCACCAGGTGTCAAAAGGCAAAACCGTGGCCTGAGGCCAAATAGAAAAATGTCATCTCTACAAATGAGGAGAAAAGACAAGGACTTTAAAAAATCAGGTCAACAAGCCCATTAGCCAATAATAGTTTGTAAAACTAGACTGTCTTCACACTAGAGGCTGTGCTAGCAAATGTGGTCCTTGGAAACAAGGGCTGTAGAGCTTGAAATGGGTTGCCAGCATGGTTTGCCTTTTTCGTTTTTCATGTTTATTTTTATTTTTTTATTTATAACATGGAATCAGACTATGACTATAATCGAGCATAGCTATGGCGGGGTATAGGCACTGCCAAGGAAGAGACAGCGAAAAGCCCGTAGGGTTCCCAATCTAAGCTAGCAGACCTTCCCATCTTCCTCTGGAGTGGTCCCTGTCTCCGCAGCTGGAATGTGCGGGAGGGAAAGTTACAAGGGCCCCCAAAATGAGACAGCAAACCACTTCCTTCTGAGAACTAAAGGTCATAGGCTTTTAAGGAACAATAGAGCTCAATGTAAGCTTCAGAAAGATGGAGACAGTCAGACGAGACGGGGGTAGGGAAGCAGGGGTCAGGAGATGGGCCCCGTCTGGGATAGCTGAATAGGGGGGTCAAGGCCAGGGACTTTAGGAGCACGAGAAGGGCTGGATCTTCCAGAACCTGCCCAAGTGGGCCTGAGAAACCTAAGAGGCTCCTCTGAAAATATAGGGCATCTACGCATCCAATACTCTCAACCCTCTCCTCGGGAAGGGAGATAATCCCCACAGGAAGCACCCCCCAAACTGGGGCTTTTCCTACCCTTCAAAAGCCACAAACCCTCACGGAAAACATTTACAAGGGAGTGGAACGGCCGGGGGCAAGCAGCGGTTCTGCAAACCTCAGGAAGGAGGCCCCTGGATCCAAAGAACTTTGCCCCTGGAATGGGGGGTGGGGTGCGGAGGGCACCGTCTGAAGCCCGTAAGCCTCGGGGAAAGAAGCTGCGGGAACGGGAGCGGGGCCCTGTGGGTCCACTGACGAGGGGGTGGCGGCCTGGG
>NW_012123931.1:2434372-2435160 GCF_000951035.1 Colobus angolensis palliatus | reverse complement strand
ACGCTGCGGCCGCCCCGCGGCCGCCCGAGCCCCCCGCGGCTCCATTGAGAAACTGAGCGTCTCATTCACAAGCTGGTGGCGAGGAGGGCCCGGCGGAGATAGGACGCCGTCCGGGAGGGGGAGACAGAGAGGAGCCCGGGCGGGGGAGGGGACCCTAGCTGGACGGAAGGCGACTCGACTGCGGGAGGGAGAAAAAGGAAGAGTGTATTTCGTGAGGCTCAGATCCTCGGAGGAGGAGGAGAATACATTCGTTTGCAAATTATCTGCTGACTGGCACCTCTCCTGGGGTTAACTTGCCGCTGCCACCTATGCGTGAGAAACCCACAATCCTCATCTATTTGTCGCTTGCAGCCTGAAAGACCCTGGAAAGGTTGCCTGCCAGGCCAGGAAGCTTAGATGGAAGGAATCGCACCTGCCTCCCTCTCTCTCCCTGCTTACTGGCTGTATCCTGTAATTCTTCTCCAGTGTAACTAATGTTAATCCCCCACAGAAATATCAGACTCTGAACCTCATTCAGGAATGACGCGGCCTTTGCAGATCTTTGATTTTCACTAGGGTAAGTGCAGCAAAGGATTCAGGATTAGGTGTACACTCTTGGAGTCATTTGGGGAGGAATGGGGCATAGAGAAGGCAAGGCTGGGTCTACTATGTTGTTGCATTATTCCAAGCCAAAGATAAATATTCCAAAGGGACTCAGAGAAGTCCACAACTAGTTCCAAGGCTGAAACCCTGGAGCCAGTCCTGTGAGAGACCCAAAGGAGGGGCCTTCACACAACAGGAAGGTGCTG
>NW_012123931.1:2428399-2433637 GCF_000951035.1 Colobus angolensis palliatus | reverse complement strand
CTCCTGCCTTGTGATCCGCCCACCTCGGCCTCCCAAAGTTTTTTGTTTGTTTCTTTTTGTTGTTGTTTTTAACGCAGGGTCTCACTTTGTTGCCCAGGCTGGAGTGCAGTGGCCTGATCACAGCTCACTGCAGCCTCAAAGTCCTGGGCTCAAGCAGTCCTCCTGCCTCAGCCTCCTGAGTAGGTAGGACTACAGGTGCACACCACTGCACCTGGCTAATTTTTTTTTTTAATTTTTTGTAGAGATGGGGGTCTTGCTATGTTGCCCAGGCTAGTCTCGAACTCCTGGTGAACTGCCTTTGCAAAATTATAACTGAGGATTTTATGACAGTGAAAGAAATCAGACCTGACTCTATCTTGCTTCTAACCCTTAAGCTGTCCTTGTTCATTCCTGGGCATAGGCCAAACTAACTTTGGGAAGGAATTCAGTTCATGGTTTGACTCTGAAACAAAATTGCTAACAGCCCTTCCCGAAAAGACCTCCTTCTTCCCTGGGGTCCAGTCGGCCTTTGCAGGATGAACAAATTAAGCTACAAGATTAGAAATTACAATTTAGGCGTCATGCAGCCTTGGGCTCCAAGAGTCTAAACCTCCCCAGATTGCTCCTGGGGATAGCATCACTATTGTAAAACCTAAGATCAGTGCTTGAGATATTTTGCAGACCCTGCACTGGATGGATCAGCTGATACCACACAGACCAGTAATCTGGCCCAAAGAGGTCTGCCATCTCAACCAGGAACAGAAGACAGCAAGAAAAACTCATTTCAACTCCCTATGATTCCATCCCAAACCTGACCAATCAGCACTCCCCACTTCCAAATTATCTTTAAAAACTCTGATCCCTTAATGCTCCAGGGAGACTGATTTTAGTAATAAAAAAACTACAGGCCAGGCACGGTGACTCACGCCTGTAATCCCAGCACTTTGGGAGGCTGAGGCAGGCAGATCATGAGATCAAGAGATCGAGACCATCCTGGCCAATGTGGTGAAACCCCGTCTCTAGTAAAAATACAAAAATTAGCTGGGTGTGGTGGCGCACACCTGTAGTAGACTGTAGACACCTGTAGACTCCCAGCTACTCGGGAGTCTGAGGCAGGAGAAGCGCTTGAACCCAGGAGGTGGAGATTGCCGTGAGCCAAGATCACACCACTGCAGTCCAGCCTGGTGAAACAGCGAGACGCCATCTCAAAAATAATAATAAAACTCCACTCTCCTGCACAACCGGCTCTGCGTGAATTACTCTTTTGCCATTGCAATTCCCCTGTCTTGACGTATTTGCTGTGTAGGCAGCAGGCAAGGTGATCCTATTGGGCAGTTACACTGGGCTCAGGTGATCTTCCTGTCTCAGCCTCCCAAAGTGCTGGGACTACAGGTGCGAGCCACCGTGCCCAGCCTTCTAGGGTTTTTGCTTTTGTTTTTGTTTGAGATGGAGTTTCACTCTTGTTGCCCAGGCTGGAGTGCAGTGGCACGATCTCGGCTCATTGCAACCTCCACCTCCCATATTCAAGCGATTTTCCTGCCTCAGCCTCCCTAATAGCTGGGATTACAGGCACCTGCCACCACGCCCAGCTAATTTTTTGTATTTTTAGTAGAGATGGGGTTTCACTATGTTGCCCAGGCTGGTCTCGAACTCCTGACCTCAGGCAATCCGCCTGGCTTGGCCTCTCAAAGTGCTGGAATTGCAGGCATGAGCCACCACGCCTGGCTCCTTCTAGGATTTTAAAAGCAATCCCTGACCTCAGCTAATTTCTGCATTAATGCAATAGGAACTTCAGGCTGCCCTTGGCGAGAATCAGAGAAGATATCCTTGGTGTTTGAATCTTTATCTCAGCTAGGATATTTTCTAGTTTGCATCAATACGGCTGACTGGAGGT
Source organism: Colobus angolensis palliatus (assembly GCF_000951035.1). Classification (NCBI taxonomy): domain Eukaryota; kingdom Metazoa; phylum Chordata; class Mammalia; order Primates; family Cercopithecidae; genus Colobus; species Colobus angolensis. Next base: position 2,431,764 of record NW_012123931.1, on the reverse strand, counting down.
TGACTTCATCACTACTTTAGTTTCAGTATTGCAACCAGTCTGGAACTTTTTTTTTTTTTTTTTTTGTGAGCAGGAGTCTTGCTCTGTCTCCCAGGCTAGAGTACAGTGGCGCGATCTTGGCTCACTGTGACCCCGCCTCCTGATTCAAGCAATTCTCCTGCCTCAGCCTCCCGAGTAGCTGAGATTACAGGTGCTTGCCACCACACCCTGCTAATTTTTGTATTTTTAGTAGAGACAGGGTTTCACCATGTTAGCCAGGATGGTCTTGAACTTCTGACCTCAGGCAATCCGCCCTCAGCTTCCCAAAGTGCTGGGATTACAGGCGTGAACCACTGCATCCAGCCTGTTTTCTTTTTATTGAGGTGTAATATACAGAAAAAGTGCAAATATAAGTGTACCACTTGATGAATTTATCTTTTGAGACAGGGTCTCACTCTATTGCCCAGGATAGAGTGCAACAGCACAATCCTGGCTCACTACAACCTCCACTTCCTGGCTTAAGTGATCCTCCAGTCTCAGCCTCCCAAATAGCTGGGACTACAGGTGCACACCACCAGGCCCGGCTCATTTTTGTATTTTTTGTAGAGACAGGGTTTCACCACATTGCCCAGGCTGGTCCCAAACTCCTGAGCTCAAAGCAATCCACTCACCTCAGCCTCCCAAAGTGCTAGGATTACAGGCATGAGCCACTGCGCCCAGCCAGATGAATTTTCATAAACTGAACACACTCGTGTCTGTGCCCAATGCACAGATCAAGAAATAGAATATTCTCAACTTGCCAAAGCCTCGCCTTTTGCCCACCCCCTACTCCCTACCCCCCAGTCAGTTACCACTCTGCTGAAGGGTAACCACTATCTTGCCCCCACTTTTTTTTTTTTAAGAGACAGGGTCTCTCGCTCTGTCACCCAGGCTGGAGTGCAATGGTGCGATCTGGGCTCACTGCAACCTCTGCCTCCGAGTTCAAGCGAATCTCCTGCCTCAGCCTTCAGAGTAGCTGGGATTACAGGTATGCACTACCATGCCCATCTAATTTTTGTATTTTTTTTAGTAGAGACGGGGTTTCACCATGTTGGCCAGGCTGGTCTCAAATTCCTGACCTCAAGTGATCCACCCACCTCGGTCTCCCAAAGCTCTAGGATTACAGTTGTGAGCTATCACGCCCAGCCCCAGGCTGATCTTGAACTTCTGGGCTCAAGTGATCTGCCTGCCTCCTGCTTCCAAAGTGTTGGGCGTGAACCACCTTGCCGGGCCAAATATGCTTTTTCTCCCTTGCAAATATGCAAGCAAATGGCTCTAGGACTAAACTGGAGTAAGAAACAGCAGTACCTGAATAGTACAAGTCATTGACTGGAGACAGGAGAGGATGGAGTCTCTCAACTCACTATTTACACTTCACATTTGTTTTGCCCACTGATCCTCAGGACACCAGGGGTCAGTGATTTATCCAAAGTCACACAACTAACTAATTAGTATTGAGCTAGAACTTGAACCCAGGCATTCTAACTCCTGATCTAGGGACTGGGTGAGGATAATTAATAAAGATATTTAACTGAGTGGGCTGAGAGAGAACTCAGCAGTGTTTTCAGAGGCACAGCTGTGTGTGGGGGCGTGTGGGTGTGTAAGGGAAGACAATTCTCCAGAACTGTTATCCATCACTGTTTTAACAGGACAATGTTTGGAAATTTCTGAGCACAAACTTGAATAACAAAACAAAGTGCAAGGCAGCTGGCTGGCTGGCCACTTTGTTCTGAGAGGTAAATCCAGGAGACCCAGTGTAGAGAGGCAGCTACCTGGCTTGCCTCTAACTGCAGGCTTGAACCAATGAACTCCAATATGGTACTGTCATCCTGACCAATCAAATCTTAAAGGCTGGGCTGGGCACTGGGGCTCACACTTGTAATCCCAGCACTTGGGAGGCCCAGATGGGTGGATCACTTGAGGTCAGGAGTTCGAGACCACCGTGATCAATCAACATGGTGAAACCCCATGTCTGCTAAAAATACAAAAAATTAGCCGGACAGGATGTTGCATGCCTGTAATCCCAGCTACTCGGGAGGCTGAGACAGGTGAATTGCTTGAACCTGGGAGGCGGAGGTTGCAATGAGCCGAAATCACGCCATGGCACTCCAGCCTGCACAATAAGAGTGAAACTCTGTCACACAAAAAAAAAATCTTAGAAGACTGCAGAATGGCTTGTAATATCAAAAGACTGAAAACATTATGAGGCTGGGCGCAGTGGCTCACGCCTATAATCCTAGCACTTTGGGAGGCTGAGGCAGGTGGATCACACAGTAGAACAAGACCATCCTGGCCAACATGGTGAAACCCTGTCTCTACTAAAAATACAAAAATTAGCTGGGCGTGGTGGTGCTCGCCTGTAGTCCCAGCTACTTAGGAGACTAAGGCAGGAGAATCACCTGAACCCAGGAGGCGGAGGTTACAGTGAGCCAAGATCGCCCTACTGCACGCCCGCCTGGCAGCAGAGCGAAACTCCGTCCCAAACAAAGAAACAAACAAACATTATGGCCCATCAATAGAAAAACTTAGTAAATAAATTACAGTACACACATACACTGAAATAATAGGTTGACATTGTGTCCTTACATTTATCCCACACACTGTTCTAAATGACTTTCATTCATTTACTCTCACCATATTAGCATAAGAAAGGTGAAACTATGATCCTTATTTTACAAAAGGCATATATAGTAGATCCATATGTACTGACATAGCCTCCTTTTTTTTTTTTTTTTTTCCTGAGACGGAGTCTTGCTGTGTCGCCCAGGCTAGAATGCCGTGGTGCAGTCTCAGCTCACTGCAACTTCCGCCTCCTGGGTTCAAGCAATTCTCTGCCTCAGGGTCCAGAGTAGTTGGGATTACAGGCATGCAACATCCTGTCCAGCTAATTTGTTGTATTTTTAGCAGAGACAGGGTTTCACCATGTTGATCAGGGTGGTCTCGAACTCCTGACCTCAAGTAATCCACCCACCTGGGCCTCCCAAAGTGCTGGGATTACAGGTGTGAGCCACTGTGACTGGCTGCTTTTTTTTTTGGTTTGAGATGGAGTCTTGCTCTGTTACCCAGGTTGGAGTGCAGTGGCACGATCTCGGCTCACTGCAACTTCCACTTCCCGGGCTCAGGTGATTCTTGTACCTCAGCCTCCCAAATAGCTGGGATTACAGGTGTGAACCACCGCCGCCTGGCCCCTCCTTGCTTTTAAATTTAATTTAGGGCCAGGCGCGGTGGCTCACGCCTGTAATCCCAGCACTTCGGGAGGCCGAGATGGGCGGATCACGAGGTCAGGAGAGCAAGACCATCCCGGCTAATACGGTGAAACCCCGTCTCTACTAAAAAATACAAAAAAC